>NC_143049.1:29230000-29543750 GCF_057628025.1 Oncorhynchus mykiss
TAGCTAAGTTCCTCCTGCTGACAGCTCAAAAGTGTAAGACATCACACTGATCAGAGAGTGCATTTCGGATTATTATTGAACCAATACACACAACTGTTTTAAACTGAAAACTTTCTTAGTTAACATTCATAACATTGGTCAACCTTAATTTTACAGATGTGTCAGATGTGTGCGTACTGGTAGTGAAGTCAGGTGCAGGAGAGCAGAGATTTGTGAACAGGTGCACCAAAAGTGCAAAATGCGCAAAACAGTCACAAGAATTATGTTCAACAATAAACATCTTCGTGAAAAATAACACGGAAAAAACAAGCCAGTCTGGCGCGTCAACAATGCACACGTAACACAAACAATCTTACACAAAGACATGATGGGGAACAGAGGAATAAATACATGTAGATTGATTTGGGAATGAAAACCAGGTGTGAAGGGAACAAGACAAAACAAATGGATACTTGAAAAATGGAGTGGCGATGGCTAGAAAGCCGGTGACGTCGACCGCCGAACGCCGCCCAGACAAGGAGAGGAGCCGACTTCGGAAGAAGTCGTGACAAGGTGGTTAAATACTATGTATTTACTTGGTAAATACGCAGTAACAATTTAGTCTTAAACCTACTTACTAGGAACCAAGCAAGTACTACATACATATTTAGTAATAATATAGGTAAGTGTGAAGGTAAGTACAAGTAAGTAACAGCTATTACTAAGTAAATACGAAGTTCCGCCTCAACTATGAAGTATCCCCACTTGCGCCAGTGAATTGCTAGCTTTCATGTGGCACGACTGTTAATATGCTTCGGCAGGGCGGTCACGTGTGCTAGCAAAGAAGATATCCTGGGTTTGAGCCTCATCTGAGGAGGAGGAAGTGGTAATCGTTAAGCAATCCGCGTGATGTCCATTACACATACATGGTCATTTATAATGTATTAACACATATTTCCCAAATAAATCTCTTAAGTCATCCTCTTGTGTTGATATTCTCTCCTGTTGTTTCTATGTACCTTATCTTTAGATAACATGCATGTTCGCAGTAACAGGGCTGTAAAATAAAGTTGTATCTGCTTCCACGTAGATACAATGTAGTTACTTGTGAGGTACCATTGCATTGGTCTACTCCATCCAGTGAAGAAAACTGCAAATCTGTCTGTGATCTTAAAATGTTGTTGCATGGTACCACTGTCACACTGACAGGGTAAGTAGGAGGTAAGAGGGCTGTAAATTTAAGCCATTTATAATATCATATAGATATAGATCATACAGATACTTGCAGGTCAATTGCCCCTCTTTCTGATTTACTCAAATTATTGCGTAGACATAAATATACCAAGTAATATTCCTGTAGTTGCTAGGTATGTATGTAGTAACAGGTCTGTAAAATGAAGTGGTGTCTGTTTCCAGGTAGATAAAAAAGTAGGTGTAACGCTCGTCCTCTTCTTCTGATGAGGAGTAAGAGAGATCGGACCAATTTGCAGCGTGGTGAGTGTCCATATTGATCATTTATTATCATAAGAACACTAAACAAAATAACAACGAAGAATGAACGAAACGAAACAGTCCTGTCTGGTGTAGACACAAAACAGAAAACAGAAAATAATCACCCACGAAACCCAATAGAAAACAGGCTCCCATAATATGGTTCTCAATCAGGGACAACGATTGACAGCTGCCTCTGATTGAGAACCATACCAGGCCAAACACAGAACTAGCAAATCATAGAAAAACTGACAAAGACAACCCACCCAACTCACGCCCTGACCATACTAAAACAAAGACATAACAAAAGAACTAAGGTCAGAATGTGACAGTAGGTATGAAGTGCATTCGGAAAGTATTCAGACCCCTTGACTGTTCCACATTTTCTTACGTTACAGCCTTATTCTAAAATGGATTAAATATTATTAAAAATGTAAAATTGAAATACCTTATTTATATAAGTATTCAGACCCTTTGCTATGAGACTTGAAATTGAGCTCAGGTGCATCCTGTTTCATTGATCATCGCTTGAGATGTTTCTACAACTTGATTGGAGTGCACCTGTGGTAAATTCAATTAATTGGACATGATTTGGAAAGGCACACACCTGTCTATATAATGTCCCACAGTTGACAGTGCATGTCAGAGCAAAAACCAAGCCATGAGGTCGAAGGAATTGTCCGTAGAGCTCCGAGAGAGGATTGTGTTGAGGCACAGATCTGGGGAAGGGAACCAAAACATTTCTGTAGCATTGAAGGTCCCCAAAAACACAATGTCCTCCATCTTGGAAGAAGTTGCAACCAATAAGACGCTTCCTAGAGCTGGCCGGCTGGCCAAACTGAGAAATCAAGGGCCTTGGTAAGGGAGGTCACCAAGAACACGATGGTCACGCTGACAGAGTTCTAGAGTTCCTCTGTGGAGATGGGAGAACCTTCCAGTTGGACAACCATCTCTGCAGCACTCCACCAACAAGACCTTTATCGTATAGTGGCCAGACTGAAGCCACTCCTCAGTAAAAGCAACATGACAGCCCACTTGGAGTTTGTCAAAAGGCACCTAAAGACTCTCAGACCATGAGAAACAAGATTCTCTGGTCTAATGAAACCAAGAATTAACTATTTGGCCTGAATGCCAAGCATCACATCTGGAGGAAATCTGGCACCATCCCTACGGTGAGGCATGGTGGTGGAAGCATCAAGCTGTGGGGATGTTTTTCAGCGGCAGTGATTGGGAGACTAGTCAGGATCGAGGCAAAGATGAACACAGCAAAGTACAGAAAGATCTTTGATGAAAACCTGCTCCAGGGCACTCAGGAACTCAGACTGGGGTTACGGTTCACCTTCCAACAGGACAACAACCCTAAGCACACAGCCAAGACAATGCAGGAGTGGCTTCGAGGCAAGTCTCTTAAGTCTCTGAGAGCCTGGACTTGAACACAATCGAAAATCTCTGGAGAGACCTGAAAATATCTGTGGTGCAACGCTCCCCATCCAACCTGACAGAGGTTGAGAGGATCTGCAGAGAAAAGTGGGAGAAACTCCCCAAATGCAGGTGTGCCAAGCTTGTAGCGTTATACCCAAGAAGTCTCAATGGTATAATCCCTGACAAAGTTGCTTCAACGAAGTACTGAGTAAAGGGTCTGAAGACTTATGTAAATGTGATATTTCAGTTTTAAAATTTTTATAAATTAACACAAATAAAAAAAAAACGGTTTTTGCTCTGTCATTATGTGGTATTGCGTGTTAATTTGTGTTCATTTTACAGCCTTCTTACCTCCTACCTTCCTTGTCAGTGTGACGGTGGTACCATGCAATAACATTTTAAGATCACAGACAGATTTGCAGTTGTCTTCAATGGAGTAGACCAATGCAATGGTACCTCACCAACAGGGATATAAACAAATGTGTGCACATCATTCGAGAGAAGTTAACTTTTTATGTGTATGGAACATTTATGGGATCTTTTATTTCAGCTCATGAAACATGGAACCAACACTTTACATGTTACGTTTATATTTTTGCTCAGTGTAGAACAGTGCTGTGCGTACGTGTACACGTTTTGGACTCTTATACATGCTTAACTCTTGGGACTAGGGGGCAGTATTTTGATGTTTGGATGAAAAACGTACCCAAATGAAACTGCCTATTTCTCAGGCCCAGAAGCTAGAATATGCATATAATTGGCAGATTAGGAAAGAAAACACTCTAAAGTTTACAAAACGGTCAACATTTTGTCTGTGAGTATAACAGAACGGATATTGCAGGCGAAAACCTGAGGAAAATCCAACCAGGAAATGCTGTTATTTTGAAACCTCTCTGTTCCATTGCAAGCCTGTCCTCCATGTAAAGGGATATCAACCAGATTCCTTTCGCTATAGCTTCCACAAGGTGTGAACAGTTTTTAGACATAGTTTCAGGCTTTTATTCTGAAAAATTAGCGAGAATGATCACATCGCGTCAGTGGATAGCTGCGTGTCCCCAGAGTTTTGCATGCACAAGCAGTTTGGAGCAGACCTTTTCTCTCTCTCTCCTATTGAAAAGGCTACCGCCTTGTTGAAATATTATTATTATATTTATTGTAAAAACAACCTGAGGATTGAACGTTTGACATGTTTCTACGGATACTATTTGGAATTTTCGTCTGCCCGTCGTGACCTGCACGAGCCTGTTGATTACTCAACAAAACGAGCGAACCAAATGGAGGTTTTTGGATATAAAAATAATCTTTATCGAACAAAACAAACATTTATTGTGTAACTGGGAGACTCGTGAGTGCAAACATCCGACGATCATCAAAGGTAAGCAATTAACTTTATTGCTTTTCTGACTTTTGTGACCAATCTACTTTGCTGCTAGCTGTTTGTAATGTTTTGTCTGCTGAGAGAGCTGTCCTAACATAAACGCTTGGTTTGCTTTCGCTGTAAAGCTTTTTTGAAATCTGACATGCCAGGTGGATTAACAACAAGCTAAGCTGTGTTTTGGTATATTGCACTTGTGATTTCATGAAAATTAAATATTTTTAGCAATTAAATTTGAATTTGGCGCACTACAATTCAGCGGATGTTGACGAAAATGATCCCGCTAAAGGGATCGGTGCGCCAAGATTAAGTATGAAGGTGGTACCATGTAACAACAGGATAAAATAACGGATAGATTTGCTGTTGTCTTCATGGGATGGAGTAGTCCAATGCAGTGGTACCTCACAAGTCACTACACTGTATCTATGTGGAAGCAGACACCACTTCATTTTACAGCCCTGATACTGGGAACATACATGTTAACTAAAGGTCAAGTACATAGAAACAACGGGAGAATATCAACACAAGAGGATGACTTAAAGGACTTTTTTGGGTCATTATGTGGTAATACATTATAAATGACCATGTATGTTCATGGGTGTTTATTAGGTATTACATAGTAACTTACCTTTGGGACTAACATTTGTTACTATACATTAAACCAAATTGTTACTATGTAGTTTGTTTTGAGTTACTATGTATTTACCTAGTAAATACATAGTAACTATCAGGCTGTAAAATGAAAGGTTACCACAACATTCATAAAAAGTCCATCTCAATAGAAAACAATGGCACAGGTGTCATGCAAATGCTAGTAATCAGGAATTCAAATGATCATGTGTGGGCAGAAATTGTATTTTTAACTCTCTACAGTAGTGATAGTCCTTTTGGGGTGTAAAATGCCAAACCATTAGAAGCCCAATAGCATATCATTTGAAGGGCATTTTACTGTCCTCCCATATGACTGTGTTGACTATTTGCATTGGGTTACACTGTACTGTAATATACATCCCCCATAGAGATTTTCCACTATTCACCATGACTGTTTGGCAGTTAGAGAGTTAGTGTGTGATCCAGCATCCCACGCCTCACCTCCCACCATGCTTTCATCCAACAAGAAAAGGGGTTCAAATGGAAGAAGACAGCAGTTGTGTTGAAAACTGTGTGATAGAAACACACACCATACAGCTGTAGCTATACTGTTGACTGGTGCTTCCTGTGATTTGATGTCATCAAATGCTTCCACCTGTTTGTCTGACTGTTTTTAATGGTACTGTCTTTGAAGAAATCGTTAATAACATTTTACAATCCACATATGTCAACTTTCATAGCCAAGAGAGGAAAGGACATATGTAATGTGTCCTTTTTTGTGCCTTGCTTAGTAGGTGTCCTGCTTGCATTGACATTGAGGGGTACTGAATGTGGTCTTGTGGCAAAAACATGTACTCATCCCACATTCTTCGTGGTTGGATTAAGGTTTGAACATGAATAAATGTCAGGCTTGAAATTCAGTCTCCTGTTCATTTCAGCATTCTAACTGTTGGTTTAAAATGCCGCCTGGCACCTCTGCTTTTGTATCTGCAAGCAGACATCCAATACTAACAGGATTCGAGGAAGCCTCAAACCATGATGAAATAACGGCGTAAGTCACTGCAATCATGTAACTTAAGGCTTTGCTTAAAATAATTTGAATTCATCAATAGACATACCAGGTTTGAATCCCCAAGCTGACTAGGTGAAAAATCTGTCGATGTGCCCTTTAGCAAGGTACTTTACCCTAAATCCTTCTGTAAATTGCTCTGGTTAAGAGCGTTTGCTAAATGACATAAATGTAAAACATGAAGCTGACACACTGGCTTTATAAGGTGGAGAATTTTGGAGCACCTGGTCAGTTTACCAATCCACCTCTAAACAACTTCAGACCAAAGCAAATCCTCCGCAAAATTAAACAAGATAAATGATTGCACTAAAGAGTTAAGTCCTTAAAAGCCTGCCTTAGATCTCACAGGTCCAGTTTGAGCTCTCCACACCTCTTGAACGTGATCCAAAATAGTCTGCAGTTTTTACAGAGAGATCACTGACTGAAGGCAGCCTATCGATTGATTTGAATGAACATCAAAACTTATATCCAAGATATGTGTCTGTCCTTTACATTATATGGAATTTGATTGTCAAGACGAGGGTCCTAAGTTGGAGTGCATAATCTTTTAAACTAACTAATGACCTTGTCATGGGCCATACATATACTGGTGGTTCACTCACAATGAAAGGCATCAACGTCACAGTTGACACACTTAAATGAAATACGAAGGCCAAATTTAGTTGCTCAACCTCTGGCACCTGTATATCCTTCAATATATCTCAGTACAGAAAGGTCTGTCTATCATCTCTGGTATAAACACAGCTTTGGGTCAGATTGACTCGGCAGGGATCCTCTCTTTCACCTTTTATCTCCACGTGGGGGACCGGAGCGCTGTCAGAAAGCATTGGGATTAAACACTCTCTGTCTGCTTGCCTGTGCCTCTACCGCTGTGGCTGACTGAGGGAAGGAGAGGATTAGAAGAGACTTGTGTGGGTAGTCTGGAAGGATGGAGGGAGTAGATGAAAGGGCCAGGTCCACCACTACACCTTTGATTCATCTCGTGGCTGTTTGGACCGCTGGTTGAAGGGATTTATAGACTAAAAGGGGGGAATAGAACAAGGTGTTGGACAGCTTTCACCAGCCACCTCTATACAGGATTTGAAAGGCCCCCGTTTTAGCTGACCACTAGGTTGCCTGTAGCTTTGCAAGGGTCAATCTCAGACTCCTCCCACTCCTTATATGAGTTGTCTCCTCTGCCTGGAGAAGATCAGCCCTGGTTCCTACTGTAGAGTTAAGAGACTAACCCCATCTGACTTTAAGCCTATGTGACAAGGTGTTCTCAGTCTTACTCCTTGTCCCTGGATCTGGTCTGAAGCTACACTACTCAGGGTCTGGTGTCCATGGCCTCAGGAGGTAGAGTGTAAAAAAGTCACAACAACGTGACATACCAAGGTGTTAGTCTGTGCTGAAAGAGTGGCTAGCACCCTTCTGAACTCCTGCCAGAAAACAGGAGACCCAGGGCCCTCTGGCGTCCCACTGTCTTGACCAACCTCGCCATTCAGTTGGATCACCGTTCTCCCCAGGCGGATGATTGGCTACAAAAGCCTCAGAAAGGTCATCAGAACTGTGGAGAAAGTGGCATCAGTAGCACCATCAGAGGCATTGTGGATGAACCCTCTCTGACCTTAACACTGATGCCAGCCAGGAGGGCACATGGGGGGCATGGGGGACACATTTACCTAGCAGGTGGCAGATGGTAAGGGGTGGCATAGACACAATCCTTCTGAATCTGCTGGAGCACCATCCAGGCCAAAGAGCGATGGAGGTGTCACAGAGAGGGAGTTGGGTTCACCACCATCAAGCTGTTAGTATAGCCCTCTGACCCTTTTCACATTGCATTGCTACTGTTCTGTTTTGTTTTCTATAGGAACTCAAGGATTCAGTGCCTGTCACTCAATTCAATTAGTCATATGTGACCTAGAGGCACCAGCTGTGAGGAGCATTACATTATATTCTCATTTAGCATTGGCTAGCATTGGTTGAGTTCAATCACTGATACTGGAAGCCAGTATGAAATGTACAATACATTACACAATAAATGTTCTCTGTAATCCAATAGGTCCTGGCAAGAACATGTTTTACATAAAGACCTTCTGTAGGATTAGCAAAGACAATAATTTCCCAAACCATGACCAAGCCAATACATAGGCTTCAAATAAAACAATCTGTTCTGCCAACCGAACGCTATCCAAAAGCTCTCACTTGCAGAGTGCAGAAGTGTTTCTGTGATGTAAAAAAACTGCAGAAGAAAGTACTCTTTCTTTGATCTCTGAGATGGGCCCGGTTTGCCAAGCCATTTGTTAAACAGAAAGATTCACTGCTATGTGTGTCAATGTGTCAGTTTAGTGCACACAAATCTGGCAACTGTTGATTTAGAATTCCTGCGAGCGTGTCAATCTTTTCCTAAATAAAACAAAGCACTCTGGGAGAGCATCGCTCTGTCTGTTTATTTTCACGCTTCCCGTCAGAAGGCAACGAGTTGCAGCGTGTTGTATACCACCAAAATATCTGCTGGCCATGCAGGTAGTTTACAAAGAAATACAAGTCATTTCCAAAGAATATGCTCAAATATTTATGCATTGTGGGAAAGCAATAAACATAACAACAATACACGTTGACTATCAAACACCCCTTTAATATCTAAGAAAAGAGAAACAGGATTTATTTTTCTTTTTACACAGGTCAGGCTGCTGAGAAGCACAGAACCCACAGGGCTGGACATATTCAGGTTGAAGTGTGTAGAGAAACGCAACATCTCTGTAAAACGCCTCCAATAACACCAAGCTGAAAAAGCATAAAGCAAGCTGAAGGTGTCTGTGACCATGTCACAAAGCTTTGGGTTGTCAGCTCAGGAAGAGGATAGTGAAAATACTTCAGACCTCTCAGGCAGATGAAGCATTTCTACTCTCCGAAGCACCCCATTTCTCTCAGAGCTCTCATTCCAACAGACCGGTGGCCCCGACTCAGTTAAACACACACACACGTTCTTTAACACACACCCACCACTAAAACGATACCCAGTAGCTACTTAGTGACGTGTGAACACTACCCAAGTGTTCTTTAAAAAGATACAATTAAAAACGATTTTGCTGCCGGTGTGCAGCTATATCAATGCAAATGAAAATGCCCTGCCGGACTAATTATCGCAGAATAATTAAAGATACGGAGAGTTGGAGAGGGAGAGATGGAGAGATGGAGAGGGAGAGAGGAGACCAGATGATGGAGTAAACAAGGGTCTGTGTGCAGCCTCCAGGAGATGATTATGTTTCAAAAGGTCAGGGCTGATACACAAACCAATCAGAGGAGAGAGAGAGAGAAAGAGAGAGAAAGAGGGGGGTGGCATGCCTAAGTACTCTGGTCCGCCATTGCTTTACCCTTGGCCAGATCTGAACCTCAGTTTGCGGATCTGCCGTGGCATTCGTGTGGTGGCCATGGCCATTGAATTCCTTATCATGTGCTACTTGTTTTTCTGCTCTGTAGATTGGAACAACATCCCAAATATTTTTTTGTATTTATGAGATTAAAAAAAGGATAAATGGAACATTGAGAAGAATAAAGGAACTATTCCAACGCCAGCCCAGCTTGACTGCTTTTTTAGCTATCTGAATAACACTTTCAACCTAACTTGGATTGTGGCAGAACCCAGATCATGTACCGACCAGCCAACTATCACAGTCATAGGAGGCTGGTGAGGGGAGGACGGCTCATAGTAATGGCTGGAATGGAGTGAATGGAATGCTATCGAACACGTGGAAACCATGTGTTTGATATGTTTGTTTCCATTCCATTTATTCTGTTTCAGCCATTACCATGAGCCTGTCCTTCCCAATTAAGGTGCCACCAGCCGCCTGTGATCTCAGTGCAGTCCAACTGATCATCCATTTTATGTAGGAATCCAAGAGCCTTTTCACACTCCTGTGCCAAAACCGAGCTGAGCCAAGCCCGAGCTGTACTGGGCTGACCTGGTTGCACATCCACCATAGCTGCTGAAACCGGAATGGACAATGTGAAAATAAAATATCTAAGCCAGCACAGTACGGTTCAGCCAAGACCTTTAGTGTGAACCAGGCACATGGCTTGTGTTGTGTAGACTATACAGTAGTGATAGATATCCAATACTATAGCAGATCATCTCTGGCCTCCTCACCCGCTGGTTGGAGAGAGATGACGAGCTCATTTAGGGGCCGCAGAACTGCAGAGTACCACTGGCATGGAGCTGTCAGTGTGGTAGCAGTGGTGCGTGAAGCTCATCTAACTGTGGATCTCTGCAGCCGGCGTGCGTCGCCCAGTATTGTAGCTTCTGTTAGAGCGCTCTTCAACAAAGAGGCAAAGGTTTTCAGACATGGCAGAATCTTTAGGGGGAAATAGAGACCGTGTGGCGTGATGGTGGTGGGGCTTACAGCAGGTTTAGGCTGAGGTTTACGAGATAATCAGAGTTAGGTGTAAATTCAGGTCATAATCTTAGAAAGTCGGATATGGAGAGCATGTAGATTGATGGTGTGTTCTAGTTTAGGGTTGGGTTTAGACTGGGGTTAGGTTTAGGGGAGGAGCGGAGTTAGGTTTGAATTAAGGGCGGCAAGCTATGGTTGAGTGTTGCTGCAGTCATAGCACATTCACTGATTCATAATTCACTGATAGCCATTCATATTCGGAGGGTTCTCTAAATTCACACAGGCACACAAAAAAAAATATGTTTGGAGAATAGAGAATATAGATGTCAATCAATTTCAGTTTGTTGAAGAAAGAAGCTAGGTTGAAGAGGTGGAGTAGAGGAGGAGTATTACATTGTGCTACTGTTGTAATGTTCTACCTACTATCACCACAAAGATATCAGGTTAGCACGCCCTTGAGTAGGAGGAAGATGAGGACAAACAGACAAACAAACAGAAGTCATTAAGCTCAGGTCCGGGAAAAAAATAGACATCTGTTCATTTTGGGGGGTACGGTGCATTCGGAAGTATTCAGACCCCTTCACTTTTTCCACATTTTGTTACGTTACAGCCTTATTCTAAAATTGATTAAATAGTTTTTTTCCCTCATCAATGTACACACAAACCCCCATAATGAAAAAGCAAAATAAAGTTAAAAAAACTGAAATATAACATTTACATATGTATTCAGACCCTTCACACAGTTCTTTGCAGCGATTACAGCCTCTAGTCTTCTTGGGTATGACATTACAATCTTGGCACACCGTTATTTGGGGACTTTCTCCCATTGTTCTCTGCAGATCCTCTCAACACATGTCAGGTTAGATGGGGAGCGTCGCTGCACAGCTATTTTCAGGTCTCTCCAGAGATGTTCGATCGAGTCCCGGCTCTGGCTGGGCCACTCAAGGACATTCAGAGACTTGTCCCGAAGCCACTCCTGCATTGTCTTGGCTGTGTGCTTAGGGTCGTTGTCCTGTTGGAAGGTGAACCTTCGGCCCAGTCTGCTGTCCTGAGTGCTCTGAAGCAGGTTTTCATTTTCTCTGTACTTTACTCCGTTCATCTTTCCCTCAATCCTGACTAGTCTCCCAGTCCCTGCCACTGAAAAACAGCATGATACTGCCACCAGCATGCTTCACCTTAGGGATAGTGCAAGGTTTCCTCTAGATGTGATGCTTGACATTCAGGCCAAAGAGTTCAATCTTGGTTTCATTGAACAAGAGAATCTTGTTTCTCATGGTCTGACAGTCTTTATGTGCCATTTGGCAAACTCCAAGAGTGGCTGAGGAGTGGCTTCTGTCTGGCCACTCAACCATAAAGGCCTGACTGGTGGAGTGCTACAGAGAGGGTTGCCCTTCTGGAAGGTTCTACCATCGCCACAGAGGAACTCTGGAGCACTATCAGAGTGACCATTGGGTTCTTGATCACCTCCCTGACCAAGGCCCTTCTCCCCTGACTGCTCAGTTTGGCCGGGAGGCCAGCTCTAGGAAGAGTCTTGGTGGTTCCAAACTACTTCCATTTAAGAATGATGGAGGCCACTGAGTTCTAGGGGACTTTCAATGCTGCAGAAATGTTTTGGTACCCTTCCCCAGATCTGTGCCTTGACACAATCTTGTCTCGGAGCTCTACGGACAATTCCTTCGACCTCATGGCTTGGTTTTGCTCTGAAATGCACTGTGGGACCTTATATAGACAGGTGTGGGCCTTTCCAAATCATGTCCAATCAATTTAGTTTACCACAGGGGACTCCAATCAAGTTGTAGAAACATCTCAAGGATGATCAACGGAAAAAGGATGCACCTGATCTCAATTTCCGAGTCTCATAGCAAAGGGTCTGAATACTTATGTAAATAAGGTATTTCTGTTTTTTATTTTTAATACATTTACAAAAAAACTTGTTTTTCGCTTTGCTATTATGGGGTTTTATGTGTAGACTGATGAGGGAAAATAGTAATTTAATCTATTTTAGAGTAGAACTGTAATGAAAGAGAATGTGAATGTGGAAAAAGTCAAGGGGTCTGAATACTTTCTGAATGTACTGTAAAATACCTTTCACACCATTACCACCAGCTAGGCCATAGTGTACTACAGGCAGACAGGAGATTATTGCATTGTTTGAACACTTTCAGGTGTTTTCATTCCCTCTCTCCTTTCTTTCTTTTCTTTCTTTGTCCAAAATGGGTCTGAAGAGAAGCAGAGAAGCAGCGTGGCGATGTGAAAGCAGGGTAATTGTGTCTTGGATGGAATAAGAGAAGCCTGCTGAGTGAAGAGTGGGGGGATGTGGCACTCCCTGCTCAATCCAAGCCATCTCAAAAACCCTGAGTACAGATTGCCTCTGAAATGGATTTCTCTGACAGACAGGTCTATATCTTTGAGGAGTGGATGATCTATCTGGTGTATGATTTAAATGTGGTGTGTTACACTTTGTCATTATCAAAGCCTGTGTGTTCGAACGTCTCTGGATTCTTCCATTTGCAATGTATTGTTCGAGCTAGCTAGGCTTAACTAACCTTTTTAAAATGACAACACATCTCAGTTGACAAATTAGGGTTCTGGTTCTACGACCAATAGTTGATGTGTAAACACACACAAAATACAGCCCGAGTCTTTATCTTTGCCTGACCACTGCAGAGGGAATCCTGCCTTGCTAATCGAGAGGAATTGTCTATTGATTAAGGGGAGCTTAGTTGTGGAGAGGACATTATTCTCCTGGAGGAGAGAAGAGGACATTCAGAGTCAGACAATTAGAGGGGAATGGAATAATTGAAGAGTAAACATTGAAGTGTCCAGGGATCAGATTGAGCCGTACACTCCAAAGGCATTGCAATTAAGATTGAATAAATATCCTCTAATTTGTTTGGTGTTAAAGAGATTTTTTTTAAAAGATGGACATGATTAACATGATAAAATCACATAAGCTGTCACATATTTCAAATGGTTTGTTTATTGTTTGTCATTTTGTTTTCGATCCATAAGATTTTACAGATTGTCTGGGTTTTCAACATGTCACAAAAAAAGATACAATCAATGAATCAATTAACGAAAATGTCTGATTAGAAAATGATGTTCAAAATGTCATAAACTGAATGAACATACTGTCAAAAGCCCATTCGTACTGCAAAACACACTGCCTGACTAACAGTGCAGATACATAAGTAGTGCTGCTAAAGTAATGCTCCTTATAAAACAGTTACAAAAAAACAACTTCATTGAGTTAATTGTCTGACTGTCAGCTACAGGGCTCCCCTAGTGGTAGGATCCAATTATGCCAGCACAAATAGATTCATTAGAGGCTAGAGCAGACCTTCTCTTTTTAGTCAAGCCTCAGATGATAGGAACATTAGATGCACAGCAGATTCAAGAGATGTCATTATAGGGACATTTTGAGAGCAACTTCAATTCTTCCATTTATTTAATTTGATATAATCTAATGCAACCAAAGATAAATTCTTTGGCCAATTTGATAAGAGTTGGTGAATGGCCAAAAATTCAACAGCATGATTCAGCAGAAACTGACTGTCACAATAACACTGTAATGCAGACCTCATTGATTTCCACCAGTGTAAGCTAAGAGAGGGACATTTCCCCACATCATTCAAGCGCAATGACTCTTCTCGATGTGTAAATCGTTTTGGATGAAAACGAATTGGAGAATGAGTCGGGGAATGATTTTACTGGGCTTGTAGAATTGATCTTCAGAGGGAGGGTCTGCATGGCTCTAGGATGTGGAATAATGACATGTGCCAGGACAGTTTCTCTGCATTTTGTTGATATTTACTCTGTGATCACAAACAACGAGCTCTCTGTGATGGAGTTACAGGGTTGTATTGATACACAGCACTGAGGTAGAATTGAAATATTTTTTGTTAAAATTCAGTTGCTCTCACATAGTTTCTCCTTCTCCCAATATATTCTCTTTTACTCTCAATAATGTATCCACAGACAACATGGTCATCTTGACATCTCTGGGAAGTAGCTCTTAGGCCAGAAACTGTGTTCCCACAAAATCTATATGTATACAAGCTAAATGTTGCGTATTTGTAGGACCAAAGCAAATCTCCATTACTGCACCAGGCAAGGCAGCAGTACAAAATACAACTCCCTAAAGTGAAAATGAGCCTGTTTCACCCTGAAGCCTAAATTAATTAATTGCAGAAAATATGAAGTAATCAGACTGGTAGAGTCGACACAACAGAAAACACAACATTCAGTAGAATGGGTAATCAAATCATATTACAGTAATTACAACAATACGATATAGCCTACTGCGAAAAAACATATTGGGAGAGGTAACTGTAAAAGCGTAATAACCTCTCTCTCTCGCGCTCTCTGTCTTTCTGTCTTTGCTGCTAGTGTCCACGGGGTTTGGGCAGAGCTGAAAGCCCAGTAAAGTAATTAGGCTATGTTAATCTTTCTAATTGTTTAATAAATGGTCCTGGATATGGAAACCAGACAGTCATCCTGGCTCTACTTTGGCTCATGCAGCGGGACGTTAGCTCCTTTAGCTCCTCCAAGTCAGTGTCGAGAGGACTCTCCTCAACTACGCGTATTCTTAAGCAATAACAACGTGATCCGTATTATCCACCCAAGAATACCCGTCACCGAAGAGAGTCACAGAGAAGGAGGGGGTAGGAAGAGAAGAGTCATTGGGGACAGTAGCAGGGGAACTCAGAGGTCCTCAATAGTAGTGTGAGCCTGAGTGATGTCATGTTCTCTATGAGTTGAGTGATTGATTGAAGATGGCATGCTGCCCGGGGATGGGGCAGGTGGGCCCCTCCATGTCAGATGTGTTCTGCAAACAGAAATGAAGACACTGTGCATTTGTGAACTGGTGCTGAGATGGGAGAGGTGTGTGTGTATGTGTGTGTGTGTGTGTGTGTGTGTGTGTGTGTGTGTGTGTGTGTGTGTGTGTGTGTGTGCACGTATGTGTGTGTGTGTGTGTGCGTATGTGTGTGTGTGTGTGTGTGTGTGTGTGTGTGTGTGTGTGTGTGTGTGTGTGTGTGTGTGTGTGTGTAGGAAGAGGGAACTAGAAAGTTGGTGTCTCGTTAGTGGAGCGCTTACCTGCAGGCACCAATCAGGCCTTTCCTCCGAATTCCCTTCATTCCATTGCATTCTACTGTGGGCTATCCGCTTTTACTGATGCAAATTCAGGCATAATGAGCACCCTGAAACAAAAAGAAAATACTAGTTAGATAAACAAACACATGAATAATCAAATAAGTAAATAAACTGGATAAATGAGAGTGGGTTTGCTATGGAAACCATGGCCTTCCAAGCCCACCTTTAACATCACGATTTCCAGCTTCTTTCATAGTCAACTGTGCTCTAGCCCCACAACATTCAAGTACACACACACACATGCACACGCACAGATACACACACACACACGCAGACACACACACACATGCGCGAACAAACGCACACACACTCACGCAGACACACACACACACACACACATGTACACACACTCACACACACACACACAAACAAACGCACACACACACGCATATTGCACAAAAGACAGTCATAGAGGGAAAATCCATTAGCAGCGGGAGGCAAAATACAGATGGTTTGAAAAAAAGGGAGTAAAAAGCGAAGGCCCTGCATTGAAGGCTGTCAGGAACAGGAACAATGACTGTTATTAGAGGTCTCATTTTCTGTGTGTGTGTGTTTGTGTGTGTGTGTGTGTGTGTGTGTGTGTGTGTGTGTGTGTGTGTGTGTGTGTGTGTGTGTGTGTGTGTGTGTGTGTGTGTGTGTGTGTGTGTGTGTGTGTGCGTGTGTGTGTGTGTGTGTGTGTGTGTGTGTGCGTGTGTGTGTTTTACAATTTACCGTGTGAATGGAATTCACTCAGTCTATGTCTGCTCCTATGATTTGACAGTGCACAGCATGTTTTTATGGATTTAATAAAAATGTTCTGTTTTTGACAAGGATCATTACTGTTACTGATCATTACTGGGTGGATGTTTTTTCCTTGATCAAAGGGATGCATTTTATGGTATTGTTATATGTTTGCCACATTGTATTGGAGAATGGTAGTATGATCATGCACCTCTTGTCTCTGTTGAAAAAAGAGAGAAAGAGTTGGCAATTTTAAAATGTATGAGTGAATAAATAATAATATTATATTTAAGTATGTTCTGAAAAAAAATCCTTACCATTATGTGTAAAACTAAACCACAGGACATGGTTGTGGGAGAGTGAACTTAACTGACTAAAACACCATATTAACACTATTTCATATTACCTTGCCTGTGATTCTGACCAGTCCATACAAACACACATACAAACACACAAAAAAATCACTCATATAATGATTTAAAGTGAAAAGAAATCTGTAGCTTTAAAATTAAAAACATTAAAAACATTAACATCTTTCCCATTAAGTCATTTGGCAATTGTGCTGTATAAATAAATACAAATGTCTATTGATCATTAGGTTCTTCTACCTAAGAGCAGCAATAGCTAATAAAACTCAGTCCTATGCTCCATTGAACACAGAAGCACAGAAACACTGCAAATATAGAAGCCACCTTCCACAGAGACAGCATTAAAAACCTGAGATAGCGACAGATGCCCCATCAAACTGTCACACAGGCCATCTAATTCAATTAACCCTTTTTGGTCATCTTGCTCAAACAACCCAAAAGCGAACTTACAAGGGAACTGAGTGGGCTCTATCTACTCAAGCATAACATTGATTCACAGAATTCACCTAACACTGAAGAAGATATATTACTAACACAGACCTATACTGCTCTCTGACTTGTCCTACTCCAGTGCAGTGTTCACACAAGGGTTGATGGCTTCCAACCACAGCCTTTCTAGTGAGACAACACAGAGAAACAGAAAGCAGAAAGAGGAGAAGCAGATTTCAGCATCACCTCTGCAACCTCCCTAGCTAAGTAGAGGAGAAAAGGCTATAATGACCCGCCTAATGCCCAAACACATATTTCATTTCAGAATGTTTGAAAACCTAGAAGGGTTAGGGTCAGGGTTAAGGGTTATGATCAGTTTAAGATTTTTTGCTAATCGATTTAAGTGTCAACTGTGTCCTTATAGTCTCTCCCAGCCATCGACATCTCTACCAGGGCACAGCAGGGACATAGTGAAGACAGAGAGAAGACAGAGTAAAGATAGAGAGAATGTTGAGAGAAGGCAGAAGACAGAGAGAAGACAGAGAGAAGACAGAGTAAAGATAGAGAGAATGTGGAGAGAAGGCAGAAGACAGAAAGAAGACAGAGTAAAGATAGAGAGAATGTGGAGAGAAGACAGAAGACAGAGAGAAGGCAGAGAGAAGACAGAATTCCAATACAACAGAACAGACAACCTGGATTACGACTCAGGGACTATTCTATGATATATTTCTTGGGCATCATATTTTACGTATTAAATGCAACCCTAATAAAGAACCCAAAGACAGCTAGGGGGATACTAGAAAGAGAGAGATAAAAAGAAACAGGTGCCACAAAAAGATGGAAAATTGAGAGATAATGACAGAGAAGGAAGAAAAATACATAAAAGGAGAGCTGTCAATTCAGAGATCTCTGTCTTTCTCCAGATCTTTTTAACTGCACCTGTCCGGTGTATGTGACAACAAAACAAAAAATAAATAAAACATTGAATAATTCTCACACACACACACACACACACACACACACACACACACACACACACACACACACACACACACACACACACACACACAGACATGACAGAAGCTCCATGACAGGTTGCTTCACCCGTCAAGCAGTGATTGCCATTTAATTGCAGAATGAAGAAACTCATGAATATGTTAATGGAGAGCCACCATAGAAATCCAGCAAACAGGACCCCGACAATGACAAGATTACACACATCAGCATTATGGATACATCATGCTTCACTCTGACAGAAATATATCAAAAATAAAATAAATCCCCTTAAAAGGATTTATCATAGAATTCCGACAAAGGGAATACAAGGGAAAGTCAGGGGGGAATCTGGCTGAATCCCCCGTCAGCTGAAGTAGGCTTACCGTTTAATTCCTGTTCCTCCTGAGAGAGAGATTCCCTCCCACTGTGCACAAAGCCGAGGAGTCAGTCGTCTGACGTTCGCCTCGCCTGCGAGGACAAGACTGTGATCGTTAAGGCTGCAGCTGCTGCCGACACTGCCATGCTGTCCCGGTCAATGCTTGATTAATGTGGGTTACTGTGCTAGTGAGAGCAGGGAGGACTGAGGTGAGAGCACAAGGAAAATAGTGCTGCTACTGCCGTCGCCGGTGCAGTGAAACAGCCTTTACCCCCCCCCCCCCCCCCACCCCCTCCGTATACCTTCACCCTCAGCCTCTGTTCTGGACGCCACAGCCCCAAAGTACCAAAGACTCACAGAGTCTTTCAGTCAAACAGTCAGTAAGCCAACCGACCAGCCAGCCAGCCAATTCTTCCAGTCCTGGAGATGCATTCTTCCAGGTGGTAGAGAATGCAGGCACAGCTCACTCGTTGAGAGAAAAAAAAAGTAAAAAAGGAAGATAGGAAAGCCACTGATCGGAGCCCGTTGTTGTACTCGCCAAGGCAAAGAAACTCACGGGCGGATGGAGAGGGACTGAGAGACTGAAGGAGAGTCAGCGAGAGAGGAGGAGAGCAGGAGAGAGAGAGCAGGAGAGCAAGAGAGAGAGAGCAATAAAACGTCCAACCATAGGGCTTCTAGGAGCAGAGGACTGTCATTTGTTCTGAGGAGAAGAGAGGGAGAGAGAGAGAGAGAGAGAGAGAGAGAGAGAGGGAGAGGGGAAAAGGAGGACGAGTGGGGAAGAGAGTACTTAGATTTGAGCAGCACCGCAGTGAGTGTTGAATCGGAGGCATCTAATGGTGTATTAATTGAGGGAGATCTGATTTGTCCGCCTTGCAGTTTTGCATTGATGACATCCCATCAGGGAGACCAAGGCGCTCTGGAGACCAGGGCTAATACACAACCCAGGGGAGTGGCTACATGTCCACGGCAGGCACGTACACAGATAGACCTCTGGGGGTGCCTGAGCACCTGCCTATTTGCCCTTTCAGATTGGTAGCATTTTTGAAATTCATATATTTTATTTTGAGCTCCTGTTCAGTAAAGAATTGTCCATCAACAACTACCTTGTTTCTTATTTTGGACAATTGGACAATTCCTCCTCCCCCACTCCTCTGCTCCCAAGCGAGTGCTGCACAAGCAGAAGGTACCACGTCTAGCGATATTATGAGTAGTGGCTACTGGCTACTTTTTGAGTTGCATGTTGTCTCTCCTGGTCAGGGACAGTGAAGGGTTCAATTGGACTGTTTTTAGTAGGCCTACAAATCAGATATTAGCAGCAGAACTCTAATCACAGGTAAAGACTAGTTACATTGTTACAGCATAGCTAACAGTTACATAATTTACATTCGCTTTGATCAGCTGATAGCCCTCCCCTTTCCCCCTTTCTGTAAGCAGTAGGCTAGGTAGCTCGGGAGGTTCCCTTTCAGCATCTCCCCCTCCAAAGATTTGTGCAAGGCCCTGGTCAACAGTATTGGTGGACTGAAGGCAAATAGATCGATGTGATACCTCATTCAACAGCAACTGAGAGTAACCCATCTTTGAAGTGATGCAGAGTGTATGACGCTAAATACTCTGAGCTTGAAATTGTGTGAAACTCAGGGACCGTGGACCGGATCCGAGTCCATTCAATCCGTCCTGCGCGTGGTTGGAGTAAAAACAACAACAACAACAAAAAAATGTCCATGAAAAAAACGATCTCAGTCGACATTTTAAATGACTGAAACCAAATGGAAACTGTTCAGAAATGATAATGGACGTAGATTTATGCTCTCTTCACTCTGCACAGTTTGCTAACAGTCATTGAAATAGATAGTCAGGGAGCATCGGAAATTTCAAAAGCGATGGATGGAGAACTATTTTTTAGGTTCCTCGGTGAAGACCGAATGCAGCCCGCAGGGAAAATTAGCTTGACACCCCTGATATATCGAGACTTGTGAGAGCAGGGAAACGTGTGGCAAGGCGGCATTTGCCACAGCACCTTTGATTTAGTTTAATAAAATATTTTGGCGTAAAGCGTTTAAAACAGGTTCAAAGTCCTGTTTTTTTAAACTGATTTGCCTCATGATTTGTCAACTCATGGACACTTTCTCTGTCCTTCACATCGGCGTGCTGCTGCAGGCTCTTTGCATGTCTTGACCAATCAGATTCACGGAAATCACAGGTTGAGCTGGCCGGGCACAAAGCATAAAGCTCAAGGCAACCTCTCCACTTTCATCCGGTATTTATTTAGCAAGCTTGGTAACACATCACTCCTGACAGACACAAGTAAAAATGTAGCAGCCTATACACCTTAACATTAGCCATCTGACATGCTGCATTGCATGGAAACAATACTATTGTTCAGTCTGATCAACTTTAGGCTAATAACAGCAGCTGCATAGCCTAGCCCACCATGCGCCCTGTCTGTCTGGCCAGGGTAAAGGAAGCGGTAACATTGTGTTTTTATAGCCCATTTGTTTTGTGAGAAAATATGAATGGGATCAAAGTTGAATGGGATCAAAGTTGGGTTCTATTCAAACTTGGGCCGAATAGGCTACCTGGACTTTGGCAATCCAAAATTATTAACTGGAATTAATCAATAAACACAATAGCTGACATAGACTGGGAGTTAAAGAGATTATCCGGTACTTTTGTATAGTTTTTTTCCAGTAGTTTTGAAAGTAGCACTCACGAGCCAAAAGTAGTCCTCGGAAATTGCATACTACGTCACAAAAGTGCAGATATGTGCACCACTTCATTGCTCTCTCTCTTTCTGCTGTGACCACTAAGCTGTTGGGCCCTGCAACCTCATTGGATAACGCTGAACACTCAAATGCGAGTAGCCGTAGGTCATTGGCTAGAACTTGAATTGCTAAGGGGCTGGACCACGTGGGTGGAAATGTAGGGAAAATGGCACAGCAAAGCTTCAAGAAAACATATGCTTTCAAACTTTTGTGGATAATTGAGATAATTGAGATAATTAAAACAGTAATTCTACTTATAGATACATTGACACATCCAGCCCAAAACGGGAGGTTTAAAAAAGACCTAGTAGTCACCAAACTTCTGGAGCTTTAATTTGTATCAGGCCTACAGTTGCATAGGGCAGGACTACACCATGCCAACCTGCATAAAGCAAGCTCAGCCCTCTGAGTTATATTGTCCAAATGTTGATTTCTTTGTGTATGTCAAAGGAGGCTGGTGGGAGGAGGACGGGACATTTTTAATGGCTGGAATGGATGCAGTGGAATGGAGTCAAATACGTTGTTGCCATGTGTTTGATGTGTTTGGTGTTTCTATTCCATTCCAGCCGTTACAATGACCCCATCCTCCTATAGCCCCTCCCACAAGCCTCCTCTAGTGTATAGGAAACACCCCTAGTCCTTCATTAAAATGTAATTCATATGAACAAGTACAGGGTTGCTGCAGTTTGAGGCCAGGATTTTTTTTAAACCATGTGACCTGATTAGAAAAACTCTGGTCCCACCATAGCCCATATTAAACCTTTTCACGTCATAGCACATAAGGTCTGGAGTTTTACCTTGTTAGGTTACCAGATCAGGAGTTTTTTTGGTGCCACACCACTCTGGGAACTGTCACTTTGTGTGAGAGTCAAGTTGACATTCACCTAAGATATGAGGGATATTAAGGGAACATGTAATTACTAGTAGAAAGCTGTGATATAATTTATGTTGGGTGGATGTGAAGACATTGTCCTTTCAAAAGTAATTTGAACTCCATTCGGTGAGAGTGACTTTCAAAGGCTGACATTCTCTATCATTCCAGTTTGAAATAATTCAAAACTGGAGGTTCATTGTTCGATGTAAGATTGTTAATGTAAAGAGGTGCTCCCTGTATCAAATGTACATACAGTATAGGCTACAAACCATTTGTATTAATATATGAAACATGACCCTTTACATTTACAATGGCTCCATATTAACTGCAAGAATGTCTTGCATTTCTCTTGATTTGATTTGACGTACAGTTGAACTCCCAATATCCACCACAAAGCAAGCAAAAATGATTCAAACACCTTGCGGCCCAAAGGAGATAGATTACCTTGACTAAAGTGGCTCCTGATCATATTACAAAACTTATTTTTATTGTTATTGGTACACTTCTACTGCTGCAATATTTCCATGTACTCTACAGTGATATTTCAAGAGTCACATCTTTACACATAAAATAGTTATTGTTTGAATAAATCATTGAAATATTTAATAAAGCTTTACTAAACCCATATCTCTGGGGAGGTCGGGAGAGACATGAGCAAATAAATGTCAAAGGTGTGTGTCGCTATATATGGAATAATCTTTTTTACTTTTTGGTTAAATTCTTATAAAAAAAAAGACATTGTTTGTAATCTGATAGAGGCAGATCGTTGCACCAAAGCAGTGTTTTAAATCTGACAATTTCCATGATAAATAGTAAATAATAAAACAAACGTAGTGGTGGCGATCAGAGAAGACAAAAAAGAAATAAACTTGTTTCCTGTTGGATGGAAATCTACTGACCCCTATTGGTCGGTTCCATAGGTACTTCCTCCTCATTAGAATATAATTGATTGGGGAAGTAAGACATTGTAATGATGACCATATGAAAGACAATGTAAAATTGATTTCATTTACTTTCACCCCAATAAAGTTACATATTTGTACATCTTATAATTTATATAGCACAGTAAAGCACTCCATTATGAATTAAGAATGGCCAGCCACCAAACTCTCACCACATACGCTGCTGCTACTGTCTATTATCTATCCTGTTGCCCAATCACTTTACACCTACCTATATGTACTGTAAGTAGCTACCTCAGTTAGCTCGTACCCCTGCACATCGACTCGATACTGGTACTCCCTGTATATAGCCATGTCATTCTCTACTCCCTGTATATAACCATGTTATTACCTCATATCCCTGCACATCGACTCGATACTGGTACTCCCTGTATATAGCCATGTTATTCTCTACTCCCTGTATATAACCATGTTATTACCTCGTACCCCTGCACATCGACTCGATACTGGTACTCCCTGTATATAACCATGTTATTACCTCATATCCCTGCACATCGACTCGATACTGGTACTCCCTGTATATAACCATGTTATTACCTCATATCCCTGCACATCGACTCGATACTGGTACTCCCTGTATATAACCATGTTATTACCTCATATCCCTGCACATCGACTCGATACTGGTACTCCCTGTATATAACCATGTTATTCTCTACTCCCTGTATATAACCATGTTATTACCTCATACCACTGCACATCGACTCGATACTGGTACTCCCTGTATATAGCCATGTTATTCTCTACTCCCTGTATATAACCATGTTATTACCTCATACCACTGCACATCGACTCGATACTGGTACTCCCTGTATATAACCATGTCATTTTTACTCTTTATTTGTATTCATTATTCACTGTGTATATTCCATTACTCATGGCACTATTTCCATGTTTTATCTTATCTTTATTAACTCTGCATTGTTGGAATTGGACCCGCAAGTAAGCATTTCCTAGTCTACACCTGTTGTCTACAAAATGTGTGACAAATAACATTTTATTTTATTAAGAAGTAGTGGTTTGTAGCCTTGCCACAATAATAAAACACAAATTATACTGACTACAGCTGACCATAGCTGACTACAGCTGACCATAGCTGACTACAGCTGACCATAGCTGACTACGGCGGACTACCGATGACTAAAGGAGGATGGTTAGTGATACTACTAGTGTAGGGTAGCCTAGTGGTTAGAGCATTGGACTAGTAATTGAAAGGTTGTAAGTTCAAATCCCTGAGCTGACAAGGTACAAAATCTGTCATTCTGAACAGGCAGTTAACCCACTGTTCCTAGGCCATCATTGAAAATAAGAAATTGTTCTTAACTGACTTGCCTAGTTAAAAAAATAAAAACAAACATTTCTGACAGAATTATAGGGAAAATGGCTGAGGTATACAATAAACTCTCTCTCACCCACTCCCCTTCCTCTCTATCTCACCGCCTCCCCCCCACCCACCCTCTAGCTGAGCTGACACAGTGGGTGTGGAGAGGAGGTCCTGGAAATGGCCCAACCTGTCAGATTAAAGGGAGTCGGAAGGGAACGGGAAGCTTTTCCACATCTCTCTCCCCTTTTCCCTTTTCATTACCCAGCAATACATGCTAATGATGCTCTCTCTCATGCAAATCACCAGATAGTTTGGAGAGGGGCATGTGGCTGCTGCCGCTGGGACAGCTCTGTTTTTGTATAGTCTAACAGAGCAATGGGGATTGGTTGACATGAGGGAGCAAATTAAACACACGAGTTGAATCGTAAACACTCACACACATGCATGTACGCACACACACACACACACACACGCACACATCATACACACGCATACGCACGAGCACATGCATACACTCACAAACACACACGGAAAACACAAACATAAACCTAACAGAGAATCAGGCCTTGAATACACTGAGAATGTTCTGTTTGATATCGTGCTAAAACAAAGTAAGAACATTCTCAAATAAAGCATTCACCAATTCTCAGAGAAAGTGTCACTGCCTTTGTCCCCAATGCTGTTCTTTGTCTATAATGTAGCTGTTTTTATCAGGAGTCTCCTGCTTTTTCCCATTAGCATTTTTTTGTTGCCAAAACACCAAAGAAATACACCAAAGTTGGTCTCAGGGCACTTCATCATGTGAATGGTTTTAGGCCACATGTTGTGGAACTGTATCTGCATCTCTTGGCCCTTACTTAAAGAAGCCCTTTCGAACGTCTGTATAATTTCAGCCAGTAGTTTTGAAAGTGATGCTCATTAACCAAAACGGGTCCCCGTTTTTTGTATACTACATCATCCACTTGTGTACTATGTCATCCATTCCGTGTAATATGTTACGAATCCAATTCGTGCAATATGTTTAAGAATGTGCTGTCCCAGAATGCATATTTAACCTCTATGGGCCATTCCTTACGGTACGTTTTGGTCCTACACTGTCGTGGTGCAGAGACCTGATGCTTCTTAACATGCATTCAGGAGGTACCTAGCCTTTATCAAGTCCTTCAGTGACAAGAAGTAGATCTGAAAGACTGTAAAAGACTGTAAAATCTGATCAATACATACACCACCGGTCAAACATTTTAGAACACCTACTCATTCAAGGGTTTTTCTTTATTTTTACTATTTCTACATTGTAGAATAATAGTGAAGAGATCAAAACTATGAAATAACACATATGGATCATTTAGTAACCAAAAAAATGTTTAACAAATCGAAATATATTTGAGATTTGAGATTCTTCAAATAGCCACTTTTTGCCTTGATGACAGCTTTGCACACTTTTGGCATTCTCTCAACCAGCTTCACCTGGAATGTTTTTCCAACAGTCTTGAAGGAGTTCCCACATATGCTGAGCACTTGTTGGCTGTTTTCACTTCACTCTGCGGCCCGACTCATTCCAAACTATCTCAATTTGGTTGATTGTGGAGGCCATGTTATCTGACGCAGCACTCCATCACTCTCCTTGTTGGTCAAATAGCCCTTCCACAGCCTGGAGGTGTGTTGGGTCATTGTCCGGTTGAAAAGAAAATGATAGTCTCACTAAGTGCAAACCAGATGGGATGGCTTATTGCTGCAGAATGCTGTGGTAGCCATGCTGGTTAAGTCTGCCTTGAATTCTAAATAAATCACAGACAGTGTCACCAGCAAAGCACCCCCACACCATAGCACATCCTCCGCCATGCTTTGTGGTGGGAAATACACATGTGGAGATCATCCGTTCACCCACACCACATCTCACAAAGACACGACGGTTGGAATCAAAAATCTCCAATTTGGACTCCAGACCAAAGGACAAATTTCCACCAGTCTAATGTCCATTGCTCATGTTTCTTGGCCGAAGCAAGTCTCTTCTTCTTATTGGTGTCTTTTAGTACTGGTTTCTTTGCAGCAATTCGACAATGAAAGCCCGATTCACACAGTCTCCTCTGAACAGTGGATGTTGAGATGTGTCTGTTACTTGAACTCTGTGAAGCATTTATTTGGGCTGCAATTTATGAGTCTGGTAACTCTAATGAACTTATCCTCTGCATTCCTTCCATTCCTGTGGCGGTCCTCATGAGAGCCAATTTCGCTCGTAGCGCTTTATGGTTTTTGCAACTGCACTTGAAGAAACTTTCAAAGTTCTTGAAATGTTCCATATGGACTGACCTTCATGTCTTAAAGTAATCAAGGACTGTCATTTCTCTTTACTTATTTGAGCTGTTCTTGCCATAATATGGACTTGGTCTTTTACCAAATGTGGCTATCTTCTGTTTATCCCCCTACCTTGTCACAACACAACTGATTGGCTCAAACACATTAAGAAGAAAGAAATTCCACAAATTAACTTTTAAGAAAGCACACCTGTTAATTGAAATGCAATTGACTACCTCATGAAGCTGGTTGAGAGAATGACAAAAGTGTGCAAAGCGGTCATCAAGGCAAAGGGTAGCTACTTGAAGACTCTGAAATCTAAAATATATTTTGACACTTTTTTGGTTACTACATGATTCCATTTGTGTTATTTCATAGTTTTGATGTCTTCACCATTATTCCACAATGTAGAAAATAATAAAAATAAAGAAAAACCCTTGAATGAGTATGTGTTCTAAAACTTTTGAGCAGTAGTGTACAGTCATGACTATTTCCTATCACAACACACACTCACGTACAGACACACACACAACACACACACAACACACACTGTGAACACAGTATCATTTACTCTATATTCTAGTGTGGAGGTTTTTTCATCAAGCTGTCAATGGGGTTTAATATCTGAAATGTTTCTCTCAGGCAACATCCCATGAATTAACCTCCTTATCAATGTTGAAAGGGATTGAATAAAGACTTCAGTAGCACTCCCCACAGACCCACCTTACAATCCACACTTACAGTTCATTTGCATTGCATTGCAGCACAAACAGGCCTAGTCAAGCTGAAAGAGTGTGTGCCGATGTACCAAATAACGTAAAAAATATGAGCTCTTGATTGGGCATCACTTCAGCATGAGCTCCCCAGCGGCGAGGTGGCGATGCGCTAGCAGACAGTAGCTGATGGGCTGTTGACACTTTCTCATTATATCAAGCTCATGTCGTTTTCTGACCCTCGGCGCTCCAGCCCCACCACACTGGCATAGACATAGACATAGACATAGACATTTGTTGGTGGGTGGGCCTGTAGAAATGTGGATGCTCCAAAGCAGCTAACTTCCTGCAATGTTACACATTTTACCATGGGGCAGAGAAGAAAATGTGCAGTTTTCAAACAGTACAGTAGTATCTAACAATTCACAACAATACACAAATCTAAAAGCAAAACAATGGAATTAAGAAACATGTAAATATTAGGACGAGCAATGACGGAGTGGCATTAACTAAAATACAGTAGAATAGAATACAGTATATACATCTGAGATGAGTAAAGCAGTATGTGAACATCATTAAAGTGACTAGTGTTACATTATTAAAGTGGCCAGTGATTCCATGTCTATGTATATAGGGCAGAAGCCTCGAAGGTGCAGGTTTGAGTAGCCGGCTAGTGGTAGCCGGCTAGTGATGGCTATTTAAAAGTCTGATGGCCTTAAGATAGAAGCTGTTTTTCAGTCTCTCGGTCCCAGCTTTGATGCACCTGTACTGACCTCACCTTCTGATAATAATTTAGTGAACAGGCCGTGGCTCAGGTGGCTGATGTCCTTGATGATCTTTTTGGCCTTCCTGTGACATCGGGTGCTGTAGGTGTCCTGGAGGGCAGGCAGTGTGCCCCCGGTGATGCGTTGGGTAGACCGCACCACCCTCTGGTGGCAGAAGTGGAGGTGTTGTTTCCTACCTTCACCACCTGCGTGCGGCCCATCAGGGAGTCCACAACCCAGTTGCACAGGGCGGGGTTCAAACCCAGGGCCCAAAGCTTAATGATGAGCTTGGAGGGTACTATGGTGTTGAAGGCTGAGCTATAGTCAATGAACAGCATTCTGATGTAGGTATTCCTCTTGTCCAGATGGGATAGGGCAGTGTGCAGTGCGATGGCGATTGCATCGTCTATTGGTCTATTGGGGCATGTCTATCGTGTACGGTAAGGTAGAGGTGATGTGATGTGATCCTTAACTAGCCTCTCAAAGCACTTCATGATGACAGAAGTGAGTGCTACTGAATGAAAGACATTTAGTTCTGTTACCTTTGCTTTCTTGGGTACAGGAACAATGGTGGACATCTTGAAGCAAGTGGGGACTGCAGACTGGGATAGGGAGGGATTAAATATGTCCGTAAACACTCCAGCCACCTGGTCTGCGCATGCTCTGAGGACGTGGTTAGGGATGCCGTCTGGGCCAGCAGTCTTGAGAGGGTTTAACACTCTTACATGTCTTACTCACGTTGGCCACAAAGAACGAGAGGCCACAGTCCTTGGAAGTGGGCCGTGTCGGTGGCACAGTGTTTTCCTCAAAGCTTGTGAAGAAGGTGTTTAGTTTGTCTGTGAGCAAGATGTTGGTGTCCGCGATGTGGCTCGTTTTCCCTTTGTAATCCGTGATTATCTGTAGACCCTGCCACATATGTACATCTTGTGTCTGAGTCGTTGAATTGCGACTCCACTTTGTCTCTGTGCTGATGTTTTGCCTGTTTGATTGCCTTATGGCGGGAATAACAACAACTGTTTGTATTCGTCCATATTCCCAGTCACCTTGCCATGGTTAAATGCTGTGGTTTGCACTTTCAGTTTTGCCTGAATCTATCCACGGTTTCTGGTTTGGGTAGTTTTTAATAGTCACCGTGGGAACAACATCCCTTATACACTTCCTGATGAACTCAGTCACCATGTCCATGTATACGTCAATGTTATTCTCGGAGGCTACCCGGAACATATCCCAGTCTACATAATCAAACAATGGATTCCGATTGGTCAGACCAGTATTGAGTAGACCTTAGCACGGGTACTTCCTTTTTGAGTTTCTGCCTATAAGAAGGGAGGAGCAAAATGGAGTCGTGATCTGATTTGCCGAAGGGAGGGCATGGGAGTACCCTGTAGGCATTTCGAAAAGGCGAGTAGCAGTGGTCTAATGTTTTCCTATGCGAGTACTACAGTCAATGTCTTGATAGAACTTCAATAGCGTTTTCCTCAAATTTGCTTTGTTAAAATCCCCAGCTGCAATAAATGCGGCCTCAGAATACATGCTCCAGTTTGCATAAAGACCAGTGTAGTTCCTTGAGGGCCGTCGTGGTATCGGCTTGAGGGGAATATACACGACTGTAACTATAACCAAAGATTATTATTTTGGGAGGTAATACTTTCGGAAAATCAGCAAAGCACAGACAGTACAGAACTATCCTGAAATAATTATACCGTTCATATTTCATCCTATTCAGTCCACCCCCTCCCTTTAGCCTACTCTAGTGAAACTCAAATGGCTTTGGCGAGACATTTTGTCAGTAAGCACAGTAATGACCAAGAGGCAGTGTCAGGGCTGGATGAACAAATCATTTATTTTTTGGGGAACTCAGTCAGGTTCTCAACTTACTGTTTCATTGGAATAGTAGGATACGGTAGTTGCAATTTCGAAATGTTGTTGTGCATCAGCAGTTTTTCTCTTATGTCAATCACTGACAGTCACTCAATTAGCATAGTCAGCTAACAAGTTTTTGATTTGTAAGTTATTTAGCCAGCTATCAAAACTTAATGTGTGAATAGTAATCATGGCTGTATACTGACTGGGCACGCAGGACATGTTAGTCACACTCAGATATCATTAACATGGATTAAGTCATGGCAAAATGTGTAGAATTGCAGGTAATTAGCTTTAAAACTACAACAATTACTCTCTGCCCCATAGCAACATGTGTAGAATTGCAGAAAACTCGTTCAAGAGGGGGGGGCGACTAAAGTGTTTTGCCCGCAAGGTGGGGGGCCCCCAACCAAATCTCGCATAGGGCTCCCAAAGTGCTAGGGCTGGCCCTGAATCAGTTACCCAACCAGGACAGGGTCCCCTGGTTACCCACATGGGCTCCCTACCTCCTCTCCTTCCCCCATTTGATGATTAGCAGAGCGGCAGCAGGCTATCTACACTCACTGAGAGCAGGCTTCTGTGGTTGGCGGTTGCAGTATAAAAATAACAAATATATACATTTCCATTTTTCTCTGCCTCAAGTGTCCCCCACAGGCTTGGGGGCTTACATTTTAGTATACGCTCTTATCCAGAGCAATTAGAGTTAAGTGCCTTGCTCAAGGGCACATTGGCAGATTTTTCACCTAATCAGCGATTCGAACCAGTGACCGTTCAGTTACTGACCCAATGCTCTTAACCGCTAGGCTACCTGCTACAGGCCCTGCATTAATCAGGCCCTGGGCAGTATGTTGGATTGGACTCCAGCCAGGCTAGATTTCAACCAATAGTGTAGGTACATCTCCGTAATATGGCCCCCTCAACCCGCTGGCATTTGGAGTGATTTCCCTTGGACCAAAATCAAATAATGCTTTATTAGGACTGTCCCTGTAAATGGCTACATAACCCATCATTAAACTATTATTTCCAATGAGATTGATTTTTCTATCGACCCCGAGAAGGTAAGGGTCATTGAGCAAAAATACCAATACGGTTGAAAAAAGGCTATTTTAGACCTGAACAGGAATTATTGATGAGGAAGCGGTTGGTGGTGGCTGAATGATTTGTTACAGTTGGGAGAGAGAAATGGGAGGAGGGAGAGAGGGGGAAGGACAGAGGGTAGAGAGAGGTAGAGGGGGGGAAGAAGGGAAGAAGGGGAGAGAGAATGGAGGGGAGAGAGAGGAGAGAGGGGAGGGAGAGGGTAGAGCATGGAAGAATGGAGGGAGGTAGGGAGGGGTAGGGAGGGAGGAAGAGAGGGTGGGTAGGGAAGGAGGAAGAGAGGGTGGGTAGGGAAGGAGGAAGAGAGGGTGGGTAGGGAGAGAGGAAGAGAGAGAGAGAGGGGAGAGGGGGAGAGAGGGGGAGGAGAGGGAAATGGATCGAGACATTTGCAGACAGAATTAGGAAAATTCAAATAGAGAGATTTAAGACAAAGACAAAAATAGAGAGAGATAGACACAGAGACAGGGGCAGAAGCAGAGGCAGAGGCAGAGACAGAGACAGAGACAGAGACAAAGACAAAGACAAATAGAATGTGGATGACGGTTATTTGCACACTGATAACGAAGCGTCCTTTGAATGTTGATTTATCTAAGCAGTTCTCAAAAAATGGTGTACTTGCGGTACAAAGGCTATTTCCATGATAGATTGTTAATAGTAATGCTACCAAACCTTTACTATAGACCAATGGCCTGGATGGAAGACAGAAACAACCCATGTCTGCCAGACTGTGCCAGAACTCTGCCCACTCAGCAGGAACAGATAGGAGCTCCCCACCCAGCCTGGTCTCGACTAGATGTAACATAGTAAATGTAAATGTAAATGTAACATAGTAAATGATAACAACAACAATAATGTAAAATTAACACATTTACAGAAAGACCTGTGTAAAGACCAACTTACAAAGGAGGAACTTTTTGAGGTTATTAAATATTTTCAGTCTGCAAAAACACGAGGGCTTGATGATATACCAGTAGACAATATCAGAACTTTCTTGATGTACTCAAAGATCCATTTTTAGAATGTTTTAATTACTCCTATAGAAATGGTAGACTTTCAGGTACTCAACAAGAAGGTCTGATTCCATTACTACTGGAACAGGACCCAGGTGGTAAGTATAAAGATCCAGTCCATTTAAAAACCTGCTGGCCTCTTACACTTCAATGTTGTGATGTGAAAATCCTGGCGAAATCCATAGCACATAGAATAAAAAGGTTTTACCAGATATTGTTCATCCTAATCAGACTAGTTTTTTACATAGACAATATATTGGAGATAATATACTTCAATTACTTGAAACAATTTAACATTATGAAACATCAAAGATCTTGAAAATACATTTGATAAAGTACGACTAGAATTTATATATAAATGCCTAGATTACTTACATTTTGGTGAACCTCTTATACAATGGGTTAAAGTTATGTACAGCAACCCCAGGTGTAAAATAGTAAATAATGGTTACTTCCCAGAAAGTATTGAGGTTTTAAGAGGAGTAAAACAATGCTGTCCATTGTCTCCATATCTATTTATTATGGCCATTGAAATGCTAGCTATTAAAATTTGAAACAACAAGAACATCAAGGGGTTAGAAATCCAGGGGATAAAAACAAAAGTGTCAATGTATGCCGATGAATATAGTTCTTTCTTAAGTCCGCAATTCAGGATCCCTGCACAGTCTCATTGAAGATCTTGATCACTGTTCTAGCCTCTCTGGACTAAAACCACATTAGTGTACCACATTACGTATTGGATTGTTAAAAGACACAGTGTTTACACTACTTTGTAGTTCACCAATAAATAGGCTGATGGTGAAGTAGACATACTTGGTATTCCTATCTCAAAAATATAAATGAACATACCACAATCAATTTCAATAGAAAGTTTGCTAAAATAGATAAGATTCTGAAACCATGGAGAAGTAAATACTTGTCTATTTATGTAAAAATCACATTGATTAACTCTTTGGTCCTATCACAGTTTACTTACTGACTAATGGCGCTGCCTACTCCAGACAACTAGTTTTTAAATCATATAAACTAAAAACTATTTAATTGTATTTGGAATGCTAAGCCAGAACATTTGTGTCACGAATCCCGTTTCCTGAGTCTGTTTTTTACCTATGTTCTGTCCTGGAGAGTTTTTCCGGCGTCCTGGAACGCACCCTGTCTGGTTGCCGGGCAATGTAGCCAGTTGGGGTTTCTGATTACCCGCACCTGTATCCCATCAGCTATCTGCACACCTGGTCCTGATCATCTCTCCTCTTCATAAGCCCGGACCTGACATCCATTCCCTGCCGGATCGTTAGCCATGAACAGTATGTTGTGCCAGAGTATCAGCCTCAAGTTGGATAGAAGTTGTTTTGTTGTTTGTTATGTATTGCTTGCCTTGAACTTACCTCTGTTTGTTCTGTCTTCAGTTACTCACCCGGATAATTTACCCCATTCCCGCCTGGTCGTCAGAAGATTCCACTTCCCCATTGGATCCACCTATTTACTCCCATCTACTCATCACCGCTACCCGCTACACCACCTGGATATATCTACCCATTCACTTGTAAATAAATACTCACCATTTTCCTACTCTCCTTGTCCTGGTCTGCTTCTGGGTTCGACTTTGAAGAATCGTGACAATTTGTATGTGCCTATTTATATAATGAGTATGAGTTTGGGGGGTTAAAATGATTAAACGTTAAAGCTTTAAACCTTTCACTAAAAGCTTCACTCATACACAAGTTATACTTAAACCCAAAATGCTTCTACAGTACATTATTAAGAAAGGTTCCTCCTTTGTTCAAAAAAGGCCTTTTTGCCTTTATACAGATTACAGCTTCTCATTTCCGACTAATTGAAAATTAAATTTTGTTTAAAGTATTGCCTATTCTTAAACAAGCCATTCAAAGATGGTTACAATTTCAGTTTTCTCCTCCAGAAAAGATAGAACAAATATTATGGTTAAACTCAAATATACTGATTCATTTCAAAAACATATTATTTCTGGATTTTTAAAAATGTTATTATATTTATCAATGATATTATGAATAGAAATGTTGGAGTTACGTCAAACATGTACCTTTAAAATATATATGGGAATGATCCAAACTCAATCCAAACTTAAAACTAACTGATTGCAATATTACCACAAAAAATGGAGACCTCCACAAGCCAAGACCTCCACAAGTCTGGTTCATCCTATGGAGCAATTTCCAAATGCCTGAAGTTCCCACGTTCATCTGTACAAACAATAGTACGCAAGTATAAACACCATGGCACCACGCAGCTGTCACACCGCTCAGGAATGTCTCCTAGAGATTAACATACTTTGGTGCGAAAAGTGAAAATAAATCCCAGAACAACAGCAAAGGACCTTGTGACGATGCTGGAGGAAAAAGGTACAAAAGTATCTATATCCACAGTAAAACGAGTCCTATATCAACATGACCCGAAAGGCCGCTCAGCAAGGAAGAAGCCACTGCTCCAAAACCGTCATTAAAATAACAGACTACGGTTTGCAACTGCACATGGGGACAAATATCGTACTTTTTGGAGAAATGTCCTCTGGTCTGATGAAACAAAAATAGAACTGTTTGGCCATAATGACCATCGTTATGTTTGGAGGAAATAGGAGGAGGCTTGCAAGCCGAAGAACACCATCCCAAACGTGAAGCGTGGGGTGCTTTGCTGCAAGAGGGACTGGTGCACTTCATAAAATAGATGGCATCATGAGGAATTTAAAATGATGTGGATATATTGAAGTAACATCTCAAGATATCAGTTAAAGTTAAAGCTTGGTCACAAATGGGTCTTACAAATGGACAATGACCCCAAGCATACTTCCAAAGTTGTGGAAAAATGGCTTAAGGACAACGAAGTCAAGGTATTGGAGTGGCCATCACAAAGCCCTGACCTCAATCCTATAGAACATTTGTGGGCAGAACTGAAAAAGCGTGTGCAAGCAAGGAGGTCTACAAACCTGACTCAGTTACACCAGCTCTGTCAGGAGGAATGGGCCAAAATTCACCCAACGTTTTGTGGGAAGCTTGTAGAAGGCTACCCAAAACGTTTGACCCAAGTTAAACAATTTTAAGGCAATGCTACCAAATACTAATTGAGGGTATGTAAACTTCTGAACCACTGGGTACATGATGAAATAAATAAAAGCTGAAATAAATCATTCTCTCTATTATTATTATGACATTTCACGTTCTTAAAATAAAGTGGTGATCCTAACTGACCTAAGACAGGGGATTTTTACTAGGATTAAATGTCAGGAATTGTGAAAAACTGAGTTTAATCTATTTGGCGAAGGTGTATATAAACTTCTGACTTCAACTGTAGTTAAAATGTGTATGCTAAGTGAATAGGATTTAGGTAAAGAATCATCAGAAATGCTCTGAGACCAGGTTTCCCCACCAGTGCCAGATAGGGCGCCGGGCGGGGATTGATCCACTTTGTTTTATCATCTCTAATTAAAGATTCACACCCACAGGCTTCTTCCCATCACCAAATTCAATTTCCTCACAATCTCAGTCCCAAACGCCGAGAAATCTCTGTTAGTGGCAATAAACAGAACAGTGTAATGAGTAAATAGGATAAAACATCTCATTTACAATATCACTGCTGACTTGATCATTTATATTGGTAAGATTATTGAGAGAAAAGAGGGTGAGGGAAATGGGAGAGGATCTGCAGGGAGCGTAAACACTGCACACTGATGCAGCAGAGTAACCCACCTCATACACTACATAGGTACATTAATACCATTCATATTCCACATACTGTACACTGCTGTTTGGCACTGTCGACATCGATTATCAACTTTTCATGCCTTTTGTGTACCAAATGCCATGCTGCCCTAGAGTTTGGGATCTGAATTTGATCACTTTTGTGTTGCTTTTTTGTTGCTAGCACCACAGAAAATGCAGATGAGCTTCATGATTTACACCATTTCACTGAAAAGCCACACTAACACACAGTTATATGAACAGTATTGCACTTAGGCTACGTAGGCTACTTTTTGGCCAGCTAATAGCTTAACAAGCAACATTATGGACTACACGTTCAACTACTGTTGCTGCAGGATTATTTTGCTGTGACATTATAGGTCAAATTAAGATCCTAGATCTGTATATCTTAAAAAATATCGAAGAGAATGACAGCAACTCGTACAGTGTAATTCAAGTCAATAGTGGACATGGTCTCATTTGATTTTCCTACAGGTCTCTAACCCGCTTCCATTATTCATTGTCAAGCATGATATTTTACAAACACCATGCATCCAATGGAGGCCAGACAGCTTTTCAATTCAAGGCCAATATACAATGATTCATAAATGGCTGTTATAAATCAAATATATTGGAGTGGAGACTGCAAGTTCAACTTGTCTGTCTGTTGTGCTGATTCCAGGGTACAATCACTTGTCTGCAACATGTATTTCCAGTCCATATCCCAAAATAATAGGGATAGATTGACAAGGGTAGTTTTTCTCTAACTCTGATATAGCTAGGCCTACTATAGCTTCTAAAGTGTAGTATTGCATGGATAGATGACCGAATATATGTAATATATATGTAACATTACATGTGTAATACTAAATACTATATGTCAATTTAAACGGATAATCTGTTAATGTCCTTTTCTAACTGCTCATCACTAAGCAGGGGTGTGGCACTGGCAGTAGGCTAGTATAGAATCCCCTATAGAGCACCACCATTCAATACATCAATATTGAACTGAACATCACTATTTACATTAATGAGCATTTCCCACCATGGAACCAGAGACAAACCAGTCACCATTGCTCCAAGCTACTAAATACCTGTCATTCATGACCTCAGGACCAATCAGGACGGTCCAAAGACCAATCACTAAGAACTGTAGGACATTAGAAAACCCCACGCCTCTGAACCTTAATGAACTGCCAATCGGATTTAATGTCACTCTCTGATGATGGTAGAATGTAAAGACGTACATTTCCTGACAATGTTTTTATTAACCTTCTAAACCTAAACTACCAACAAATAGCTAATGTATAGTCCTTCCTCATCTGTTTTGACGATATATAGTCAATTTTGTCCTTTCTGGCAAGGCCATTAAGTGATTTTCACTTAAAGTTCAGCCACAATCTTCTACCATCACTAGGCAAACATGATGCTGCCTGATTATCCTAACCAATCATCTTCTCCCACAACCACCCTGGAACCTTTCTCTGTCCTTTTTCCTTCACAATGACAGGCTGCATAACCAAAGGTCACGGGAGTGGCTGCTTTGGCGTTAATTAAGTAAAATGGACAAATGTCAGAGCAGCAAAGGTTAACACCTAATCTCCTCTTATTGTCTCACCCACATCAGCCCACCGAGTGCCGAACGCCGGGCTGTATCAACATGTTTACATTTATCTTTAGGTTTATCTTTAGGGTTATATTTCACTTGCCTGGCTACACAGACTCCTTGATCCGGCCAAACGCTATTCCACTCCCACGGACGTTAGTTCCTTCTCTGCAATGAGTCTGGAACGGTGTACCTCCCCAACCCTTTACTGAATGTGAATACATAGGAAGCTGATTGGTCCAGAAATGATCGCATGATTGCATGGAACTCCCTTCCATCTCCAATTATTCAAGCAAACTTCAAAATTACCTTTAAAAAAAATGATTAAACACCTCATGGAATGGGGAACTGTGAGGAGACACACACATACACACACACATTATTTAGTTGTTCCATTGTATAATTGTATTTTTATCGTTTGTATATTGTTGTAATTTACATTTGTGTGACTGTCCTTGTCTATCAGTGTATCAGTGTTTTGTTATTTGTAATTGTTGTGTTTTTTTGTGAACTCCAGGAAGAATAGCTGCTGCTTCTGCATACTGTAGGCCAATCGGGATCCAAATATACAAATAAACAAACTACCGACGGGTTGGGTCAGAGCCAGAATACACGTGGGTGAAGTGGCCGTTAGAAAATTGGTCATCGGCTTTGATACTCTGATCGGTTAGAAACGATCCAATCGTGCCCCTCATCACCACAAACGACTTCAATGATGGCAGTCTCAGACTAAAGTATGCAGCGAATGGCAGAGCAGCGGAAGAATTTAGTGTGAGTCATCAGGCTAATGATTCACCCCATTGGTCCCATTGGTTCCAGTTGTAACTGCAGAAGCACGTTTCTATAGTCATTTGAATTGACACAGAACACATTTGACATTATTAATATCCTCGTTGGTCAATGGTGAGTTTTGTTGTTTTACTAGTTATTTCTAATTGTTGCTGCGTTCATGCTGAATGAATGACACTTTCACACTAAGTGCTTGTCATTCTTTAAAAATAACTATCTTGGGGCCTCCCGAGTGGTGCAGAGGTCTAAGGCACTGCATCGCAGTACTAGGGGCGTTACTAAAGATCCGGGTTCATTCCTATTGGACGATGCCCAATTGGCCCAACTTTACTTGGCTCATCGTGCCCTAGAGACTCCTTGTGGCGTGATGGGTGCCTGGCCCCGGTTGCCAGTTGAACGGTGTTTACTCCAACACATTGTTGCGGCTGGCTTCTGGGTGAAGGAGTGCGGTTAGGCGGGTCATGTTTCGGAGGATGCATGACTCCACCTTCGCCTATCTTAAGTCCGTTTGGGAGTTGCAGCGATGAGTCAGGATCACAATTGAAATTGGGAGAAAAAAAGGGGGTTAAATTTCAAGTATATATATAAAAACGTAACTATATTTTCAAATAAAATAAAACATTTGAATGATTGTTGTTAATTGACAACAATTCAATTTTACAAGCGTGTCCACTCTTGATAGGCACTCTGTTATCTGCTTGAATAGTCCTGTCTTGCCTCATAATAATTGATTCGTGAAAGCATTTTAAAGGCTACTTAGTCCTAAGCCTTACAAAATAAACAACATTCACCGTTGGACTGACTGGGTGCATTAGCAAATAGCCATGTCTCCAGCAAAAAGAACATCATGTTTGATTACGGATATGAGGTGTGGATGTTCGGACACCACGACAACGTCTCCCATAGTTAATAACGAGTAAAAACTCTTCTCTGACCATGGATCAGCAGTATCGACCACGCGACCACGCGTCGTGTGATTTGTATTTTCTTGGCTGCTGTAGTAAAAGTGTCAATAGCCATTTACAGTAGTTTGTAAACCAGATGGTGACAAAGTTTGCCTTCATGAAGCAAGTCGAAATGTTGCAACAATTAGCTATAAAATACATTGAAATGCATGGATTTGAAAGAAGTACAAATGAAAAGACAGTTCATTGATGTTAACTATTCACTATGATGTACTCCATAAAGCACACATGAGGAAAACTGCTCTTCTGGAAATGTCAAGAGAACAGAGACATTCAACAACAGAGACATTCAACAACAGAGACATTCAACAACAGAGACATTCAACAACAGAGTCTGTTACATTTTATTGCCATATATTATTATATATATTGAATCTCCTGTTTTAAACCTGAGTAGATTCACCGTTCATCTTGGCAGAATCATAAATTATCAAAACAGAGAAGCTTGAATCATTTTCCTCTTGCCTGTATCTGCTGTAAATAATTCACAGTGCTATTCTGATACGTTTGAATCATTTAACAAACTGGGCATCGAATACAGTGTCCTCATGAATATCTGGTATGCAGACACACACCGTACACACTGGTACACACTGTCCAATTAAGTCTTCCCCACCAAACCACCACCTATCGTCATAATATGACTCATACGGTGAGAACATTTTATTCAGGACTAAATGTTGTGTGGTTGGGAGCGGGGATTTGTGGCTTGCATCCTATCAAATCCCACTGTTCCTGCAAGGCTCTGTAGTCAGCAGGTTTCCCCACTATGTGGCCTGGATCCATTTTGGTTGTGTCCTGGGCTGTGGACTGTGTGTGTGTGTGTGTGTGTGTGTGTGTGTGTGTGTGTGTGTGTGTGTGTGTGTGTGTGTCTGTGTGTGTGTGTGTGTGTGTGTGTGTGTGTGTGTGTGTGTGTGTGTGTGTGTGTGTGTGTGTGTGTGTGTGTGTGTGTGTGGTGGGGGTAGTGATAGGGGATGGGAGGGTTGAGATGTGTGGTTTTGTGTTTGTGCCCTTACAAAAAAAACACATGTCAAATTTGCAGTTTCACATGTGAAAATCACATTTTCACTTATGAAATAGCAGTTTTCACATGTTGAGCTTAAATTTCACGTGAAACTTCACGTACATTACATATAGAGTCCACATGTTAACACCTTTTCACATGAAGAGACATGTGTTTTCACCTCACATGTGAATGGCAGTTTCACACGTGAAAAACTTTCTCATTTTAAAATCTCATGTCCACATGAAAATCAATTTGCAGTTTAACATGTAAGAAAACTCTGCACTCACTTGTTGTTTTCATGTCATTTTTTTATATTTTTATTTTTGTAAGGGTGTGTTTGTGTGTCTGCACATTTGTGTGTGTGTGTTCCTTTCAGTCTGTGTGTGTGTGTATTTTCCCTGCACCCTGAACTGCTTGGCACTGAGCTCAGTCTCCTCTCCTGGCTGTTTATAATCATTAATGTTCTCCAAACGGCCCAGTGCTTCCGCATCCTGCCAAGTACAGTGGACTGTAACACATAGCCTGTGGGGAAGCTGATAAAAACCCAGGGAACCGGGGGATTTGGAAATAGAATCAAAGTCCAGCTTCAAAAATGTTGGCATTAGATTTTTTCCTGCACTGCTCCTTATGAAGATGTGAGAAAAATGGAGAGAGGGAGAGAGAGGGAAAGAGGGAGAGTTGGCCAGATATGCTTGGTTGACTGTTGGGGAAGTCATATCAGACTCTGTAATGGGAATTTGTGATGGGACCCAGAGATGAGCGAAGTCCGTTTTTATTTCTCTCACTCTCTCTCTCTCTCCCTCTCTCTTTTTTCACACTCACAGATGGACCTCCAAATGTTTTGGGGGAGGAGGACGCACTTCGTGCTGGTACTGAGGGTATATTTGGACATGAAACAGACCATTGTTGTTGCTCACAGGGGACCATCATACTGTTGCTTGTTGCTCATTATAGCCACACATTCACAGCCCATCATGACGTCAGTCAGAGTCAGGATCATTAGACTAGTGGTTGATAGATATCTTGATTGTAAATAAAGAACAGATGTCTGTTGCCTAATTCTGTTATTATCATAGTGTTCTATCTACAGTACCTTCTTGTTGTGTAGTAAGTAGAGTAATGATAACTATTTATATTTTATGGATGCTATATAGTAATGGGCTGCTCACCTATACTAAAGAAACCAGCAGAAACCACTAGCTGAAACCAGATTTCCATATCAGAGGTAATTTAGGACCCTGGAGTTCTTTAGACATGCTTCTATAGGGTGATTTTGGGCAAGAGAGCTGAGGAACAGGACATGTTTGGTAAGGGAAAGTGTAATGATGAGTACTGACATTACTACTGACTAAATTCAGTATCAAGAGCTGGGTTAGGCAGTTTAGTATGTATCCTTACGAACGAACAGGAACAAGCCAAGCTGATGTGTCCCGTCAGATGACAGACCTCAGATCAGTGCAGACCTGCACAGCAGTTTCAAAACACTCCCCCCTCCACTGATCTGGTCTGGGATGAAAAGAGGAGGGTAATTGAAGGCAGGTAGAGGGGGTGGCAGGGGGTAATGGTACACAAAGGACCCCGGGAGCTAGCTAGGGAGGCACATCCCCCCCCCCCCCCCTCCCCCACACACACACACACACACTGCATGTTTGGCCACGTGTTCCCTCTGACATAAAACAATGGCACCCTTGTTGCTGCTCAAAATTTAATGCAGCGCTTTGAAGGGGGAGTCATTAAAAGTGAACACTGATGTGACAGACCAGGTGGAGATCAACGGAGGCTGCCGCATACAGGAGCAGTTGGCAGCTCAATAGAAACACACTCCTCGCTTTGAAGCTGTCACTGTTAACTACTGCAGGGGTTCCAAAACTATTTTGCTTCGTGAGCCACCAATTGAGCTGTGTTTTGAGTCGCAACCCACCATAAGGGTTGAGTGGTGAATGGGCTGAATTCTATCTGGCAGTGGCCTGAATTCTGTCTGGGCCCTGGACCAGTTTTAAAAACAATTTCCTGCAATTCTACACATTTTGCTATGGAACTGAAAGAGAATTTAGCAGTTTTAAAGCCAATTTCCTGCAATTCTATACGTTTTGCCATGGAGCTGAGAAACATTTTTTTTTACACCTTTAAGCTACTTTACTGCATTTTGACCTGGCTAATGCTGTCTTCTTATGCTCAAACGTTATTACAAAATCAAGGGGCGTTTTCAAAGATTACAGGCTATTATTAAAACATGTATAGATAGGTACAGTATCTTTTCTACATCATTTCTATTTGGTTTTAGTTGTTTAACTTTACACTGAAAGCATTTTACCATTCTGAAAATGTATTTCAATAATAAAAACGGTATTTAAAAAAAAAAAGCACAAAATATGTAATCCCACGAACCATCTGGAACCCTGACGCGACCCACAAATAGGTCCTAAACCATAGTTAGGGAACCACTGAGCTACTGCATACAGCTGAACCAGGGGACAATGTGGATATGTATTTATTTTTTATTGTGGATCCAATGAGCGTAGAGCAAAATAAAGACCTGCAATGCCTTTTAAATGCAGTCGAGAGTTCTTCAGGACATGGTTGTTATTGTAAAAGAGAATGACTTAGCTACCTGGCTTAACTAAGGTTATGCAATGGCTGTACAATGTCAACAAATTAACTAGTCTGATATATTCCACATAATGTTCAATACTGTGCTGCAAAACTGTTTAGATAATGTGACATCCTTCTCAAGTGTCTTGTTGTGTAATTGCAGTGTAGTGCTGGAATATTTCTTATAGATTCAGTGCTTTCACTTTTCCCACATTTTGTTATGTTACGTTACAATCTTATTCTAAAATGTATTAAATAAAAACAATCTTCATCAATCTACACAAAATACCCCATAATGACAAAGCAAAAACAGGTTTTTAGAAAATAAAAAACAGAAATACCTTATCTTCATAAGTATTCAGATCCTTTGCTTTGAGTCTCCAAATTGAGCTCAGGTGCATCCTGTTTCCATTGATCATCCTTGAGACGTTTCTACAACTTGATTAGAGTCCACCTGTGGTAAATTAAATTGATTGGACATGATTTGGAAAGGCACACATCTGTCTATATAAGATCCCAGCAAAAACCAAGCCGTGAGGTTGAAGGAATTGTCCATAGAGCTCAGAGACAGGATTGTGTCGAGACACAGATCTGGGGAAGGGTACCAAAAAATATCTGCAGCATTGAAGGTCCCCAAGAACACATTGACCTCCATCATTCTTAAATGGAAGAAGTTTGGAGCCAACTGCACTCTTCCTAGAGCTGGCCACCCGGCCAAACTGAGCAATCGGGGGAGAAGGGCCTTGGTTAGGGAGGTGAACAAGAACCTGATGATCACTCTGACAGAGCTCCAGAGTTCCTCTGTAGATACGGAAGAACCTTCCAGAAGGCAACCATCTCTGTAGCACTCCACCAATCAGGCCTTTATGGTAGAGTGGCCAGACAGAAGCCACTCCTCAGGAAAATGCACATGATAGCACGCTCAGACTTTTCCAAAAATGTTTGAAAACTTTTTTTGACTTTGTCATTATGGGGTATTGTGTGATGCTCCAATGCTGATGCTCCAGATACTCAACTAGTCTTTTTGTCATTTTTGGATTATATGTGTATTTGTTGTAGTTATTACATTTTTATTGTATTGTTCTTGTAATGTTATTGTATTTTTATTGTAGTTATTGTATTTTTATTGTATTGTATTTCTAGATATTTCTTGCATTGTAGCAGCTAGAAACAAAAGCATTTCGCTGCACCTGTGATAACATCTGCAAAAAGGTGTACGTGCCCAATAAACTTTGATTTGATTTACGTTTGACTAGCAAGGATTGGTCGGAGAATTGAATATCAAAAGCAAGTATTAATAATGAATTCACATACAAGGCATAACCATAAGTTACAAAGCAATATGGGCATTAACAAAGCATTCACCATCTAGGCATGATCAGAGAAAGAGAGTTCATAGCCTGATGGGCCATGCCCCAAGACTCCATGGGGAGGAGAGAGAGAGTTCATGGCCTGATGGGCCCTAAGATTCCATGGGGAGGAGAGAGAGAGTTCATGGCCTGATGGGCCCTAAGATTCCATGGGGAGGAGAGAGAGAGTTCATGGCCTGATGGGCCCCAAGATTCCATGGGGAGGAGAGAGAGAGACGGTGTAGGTTAAGAACAAAAGAGAAAGACGAATTTATCTGAGACCCTTTTGGATAAGACCCTTTTTGACTGTTTGGATAAAACATTTGAGTTAATAACTTCCGAACTCTCTAGCAGCAGATATAAGACAGAAGCGTCCAGGCATAGAGTGTCTTCAGAGTCAGGTCTGGGGCTAGGCCGCCACTACACTAGTGCGACCGTGCCATTTCTAAACTGGAGCAATGTGCGCCCAGTTTAAGTCTAATCTCCTGTGTATAGGCCTAATATTGTCCCCTTGTCCCAATCTACACTCAGGGGTAGGCATCTTCATTTCACTCCCCATAGCCAGAGGCATCGTATCCCCCCACCCACTGCACTCTGCTGCGGTAAATAAAAGCACAGGTTTTTGTTTCAACTGGGGATGAAATATTCATGGTGTATATTTTATTCACAGGCCAAGCCGCTGCTGCTACGCTGTGCAGCTCTACAGCTGTTGCAGTCAGGTTTTCAGAAAAGCTGTGATTTGTGTGTGTATTGTTTACATATGCCCATAAGAGACAATACATTTTACTTCAAAAACTGCAAGATGTATCAGAATGTATAAATATTTAATTTATGTCTATATTGTGATGTACAAATACCCCCCTCCCCCCAACACACACACACACACACACACACACACACACACACATACACACACAGATATACACATCTACTCTCTTTCTCTCTCACTCTCTCGCACACGCACACTCTTGACAAAACACACATCCTGACAAAACAGCATGGCTTTATGCACATCTCTCAGCACACGGGCAGCATGTCAAATCAAAGCTCAATATCTGCGTTAACTATCAGCTCTTCGCTGTTCCACAGTCCCATGTATTCCACAGTAGAGGGTATGTTTTATCTGGGGGGTTTTCACAGCCTTTGAAACACTTGATAAATAAGCCACAGACAGATCCACAACTATTTTTTATTCAAGACCTGTATGTATCGAACGTTGTCTTGGTTTCGTATTTAGGGTTGTTGCATTTTTTAAGAGGAATGTCTGCAGAGGGATGCTTTGATACTGTCACAAATACTATACCCTGTTTTCAGGGGACTTCTCAGGATAATTGCAGATATAAAAGACTGGTTATTCACACTATCCAACCAACTATTTGATTATTGGCATATTACCTCAGTGACTGTAAACAGCAGAAAACTGCGGAGACAAGAGTAAATGAGCAGTTTGAATTGTTTTTGTTTGGAATTTCAAATATGACAATTACCTCTCCGCTTGGAATACCAATGGTATCAATACACATGAAATGTAATAAACATGAAATGTAATACACATGAAATGACTAAACTGGAAGCAGAGTAGAAATTCTTTATATGATGTGTATGGGAGACATAATAGAGTTATAACATGTTATATCACTGTCATAGCACTGTCCTAACACTGTCATAGCACTGGCCTAACACTGTCATATCAGTGTCATAACACTGTCATAGCACTGTCATAAGAACCCCAGACAACCCAAACACACATGGTTAGATGGCTAACTGTCCTAAATCCTACATATTATGCATGTAAAGCTCTGAAGCACTGAAAACAGAGCTTAGCATCTCTGATTGGCTAAGCCGGTGCAAATGGGCAGCCTGTGCTAACAGTGCTCTCTGACATATGCTAATGAGAAGTCTAAATCAATACCAGTGAGCGGAAGGAGGGCAGAAGAGCCCTGAAACATGGTCAAATCACTGCTCCCTCACAATTGGCTCATTAAAGCCTTGGGTTACTGCAGGCTGTCATAACTGGAATCTATAGCAGCCTACACACACACACACACACACACACACACACACACACACACACACACACACACACACACACACACACACACACACACACACACACACACACCTATGTTCACCCCCACAACCCCATGGTAATGAGGTCTGGGTTCTAATGCCTCACACACACACTCAAGGTTCCTGGGGGTCATAATGGTCAGGACCCTACTGATGGTTCCCTAGATGCAGTGGAGAGGTGTTGTGGGGGATGCAGTGGAGAGGTGTTGTGGGGGATGCAGTGGAAAGGTGTTGTGGAGGATGCAGTGGAGAGGTGTTGTGGAGGATGCAGTTGAGAGGTGTTGTGGAGGATGCAGTGGAGAGGTGTTGTGGAGGATGCAGTGGAGAGGTTTTGTGGAGGATGCAATGGACAGGTGTTGTGGAGGATGCAGTGGAGAGGTTTTGTGGAGGATGCAGTGGAGAGGTGTTGTGAAGGATGCAATGGACAGGTGTTGTGGAGGATGCAGTGGAGCGGTGTTGTGGAGGATGCAGTGGAGAGGTTTTGTGGAGGATGCAGTGGAGAGGTGTTGTGGAGGATGCAGTGGAGAGGTGTTGTGGAGGATGTAATGGACAGGTGTTGTGGAGGATGCAGTGGAGCGGTGTTGTGGAGGATGCAGTGGAGAGGTTTTGTGGAGGATGCAGTGGAGAGGTGTTGTGGAGGATGCAGTGGAGAGGTGTTGTGGAGGATGCAGTGGAGAGGTGTTGTGGAGGATGCAGTGGAGAGGTGTTGTGGAGGATGCAGTGGAGAGGTGTTGTGGAGGATGCAGTGGAGAGGTGTTGTGGAGGATGCAGTTGAGAGGTGTTGTGGAGGATGCAGTGGGGAGGTGTTGTGGAGGATGCAGTGGAGAGGTGGTGTGGAGGATGCAGTGGAGAGGTGTTGTGGAGGATGCAGTGGACAGGTGTTGTGGAGGATGCAGTGGAGAGGTGTTGTGGAGGATGTAGTGGAGAGGTTTTGTGGAGGATGCAGTGGAGAGGTTTTGTGGAGGATGCAGTGGAGAGGTGTTGTGGAGGATGCAGTGGAGAGGTGTTGTGGAGGATGCAGTGGAGAGGTTTTGTGGAGGATGCAGTGGAGAGGTTTTGTGGAGGATGCAGTGGAGAGGTGTTGTGGAGGATGCAGTGGAGAGGTGTTGTGGAGGATGCAGTAGAGAGGTGTTGTGGAGGATGCAGTGGAGAGGTGTTGTGGAGGATGCAGTGGAGAGGTGTTGTGGAGGATGCAGTGGAGAGGTGTTGTGGAGGATGCAGTGGAGAGGTGTTGTGGAGGATGCAGTGGAGAGGTTTTGTGGAGGATGCAATGGACAGGTGTTGTGGAGGATGCAGTGGAGAGGTTTTGTGGAGGATGCAGTGGAGAGGTGTTGTGGAGGATGCAGTGGAGAGGTGTTGTGGAGGATGCAGTGGAGAGGTGTTGTGGAGGATGCAGTGGAGAGGTGTTGTGGAGGATGCAGTGGAGAGGTGTTGTGGAGGATGCAGTGGACAGGTGTTGTGGAGGATGCAGTGGACAGGTGTTGTGGAGGATGCAGTGGAGAGGTGTTGTGGATTTCCACATGTCACATACAATTGCTAAAAACGGTTAACATGGTCATCCTTAACAGCCCAATCTAGCTGAATTCTGAATGCATGCAGAACCTACGTGGCCAGAAGTGTTGACTGAGGGATTTGGCATAAGGTTAGAAAATAATGGGGAGAGTGGGAGAATGAAGCTGCCATAAGCCTAATTATTGAAACAGGCTCAGTCTCCCCTGTACCGACGTGTGGCTGCTCCTCGATTGGAAACACACTTCTTTCTCTCTTTAGGTCTGTCTCTCTCGCTCTCTCTATACGGTATGTACTGTATGTGTGTACTATACTCTCTCTCTCTTTCTCTCTCTCTCTATCCTTCTGTCTGTCTCTGTCTCCATCCCCACCTCCCTCCCCCCTCTGTCTCTATCGCTATGTTCCCTTCTATGCTCCTCCGTTCTCCGTGCCATGTAATTAGAATAAATACACATATTTTGGGTTCTATAATCATCACAGTTTGATCAAACGTGATGCAAATGCTTGGTAAAGCAGTACGTTGTCTCTGACTTCCTTTATGTCTCGTTCTTACCTTGTATATGATTTCTTTGTCATTGGAACGACATCCGTGCTTGTTTACAATAATACAGGTGCAATATCCTCTGTTTCAGATGCTGGGGAAATCAGTGTGGCACATGGCTGACAATCACTTCTGCTGAGATGTCACGTCCAGCTCCGTTTCCATCAGCACTGTGTCAGAGAGTTCACTGGTGTTTCTCTGCGCTAGCATGTGTGTGTGTTTCTAAATTGTTCTACAATTAATAAATTGTACCTCACTTCACCTCTGCTTCTGCAAGACAGCCGAACCCCAACTGACCCCTGTAATATCCAGTGTCCTGCAACATATTCTCACTGTTTTGGTCTTAGTGTGACTCCAGTGGGGGGGAGGGGGGGTGAGAGAGAGAGAGAGAGAGAGAGAGAGAGAGAGAGTGAGAGAGAGAGAGAGAGAGAGAGAGAGAGACTGGAGGAGCAGAGGAGATGAGCAGGATATGATGAGAGGAGGTGAAGTAGAGATCTGAGAGATCTGAGGAAGAGACAGTCAGAGTACAGAGAGGGAGAGGAGATACAGAGAACACGGGAGGATGAAAGAGGCAACATGCCCCAACATTACACTACAGACTATTAGTGTGTGTGTGTGTGTGTGTGTGTGTGTGTGTGTGTGCGTGCGTCCGTCCGTGCATGTGTCCTTGCTGGTGGATTTTTCAGTGTGTGTTACCCTAACTTACATCACACTCAAGGGCACCTTTGAAGTCCGTACAGCCCAATCTTGGGTACACATCTACCAAACCCTAAGAAATGCCATGACCTCCTGCTACAGAGAGAAATAACATGATAATATCCACCTAAACTCTTAGAAAAAAGGGTTCCAAAAGGGTGCTTTGTCTGTCTGCAAAGGAGAACCCTTTTTGGTTGTAGGTAGAACACTTTTTGGTTCCAGGTAGAGAAACATTTTGGTTCCAGGTAGAACCCTTGGGGAACCCTCTGTGGAAAGAGTTCTACATGGAACTGAAAATGGTTCTACCTAGAAGCAGAAGGGTACTACCTGAAACCAGAAAGGGTTCTTCAAAATGTTATTGTATTGCAAAAGCTTCTCGTTTCCCAAACTTCGTCCTGGGAAATAATTTAAATCAGCTGTGTAGTGCATGTGCAAAAAACAAAATGTGCACTGCTTGGGGTCACCAGGAGAGAGTTAGGGAAACCCTGTCCTATGAGGTCAGCTGAAGAACCCTTTTAGATATCACTTTTTTTTTTAAGTGTACATCTACACTTAAGGTTTGCACACATGAATGTGGATCTGCTGGTCATTCAGCACGCAGTGTTTTAGGGAAACCCTCTGTAGACAAGGGGACTGCCAACATTCTTCATGTGATTCTACATGTAAAACCGGTTCGCAAATTATGTTCAGAGGTTCTCTGGGCCTGCAAATGCTACTGGTGTGTCTGAGCCCTTAGGGGCTTTTGAAGAGGCCATCTTATTCTACAGCCCAGTAACAGTCCAACAGGCTATAATTCTAATGACTGGATGAATATGCTCTTCTCAGCCAGATATGGTCATCTCTGGTGCATCGGCTATTCTAATACAGACTATTGTACATCCACACCCACCATCCCCATTTACAGGACATGTAGCTACATAGGCCTTGGGGGATCCTTGACATAATCGATAATAGCAATAGCTATCAATTCACATCCATTCTCTGACCAACCCTGTCTCCTCTTGTAATACCATTATATCCAGACAGGGCATCTTGAGGAGCCTTTACAGCAGCTAGCCAGCACCTAGCCTGACCCATGATGCTAATGTATCCACCGTGAGGGAGATAGGACGTGATGTTAGAGTAGGCTGATCTATGGAACCTTCCGCTGAGTAGGCAGGAAGGTTAGCAATAGCCATAGCGTTAGACATGATGTATGGGTGGCTAAGCTAGCGATAGCGATAGCATTAGGCATGATCCGATTACCAGCTGGCAGTGATGGAACAGCACCGGTCACCCGTCCCCACTCCTCCCCACTCTGACAAGGTCTGGGACAGCCACATCAGCCTCACCAGCCCCAGATTCAGGTCAGGATGCATGGCCTTCCTTCTCACTGCCGGCAGAGGCTGGAGAGAAGCTAAAGAGACATTCATCTTAATGGGGTTATGGGGTTTTCTGTTTCCCAGCATGCATTTGTTATAGCGTCGTGTCCCCATGTTGTCTAGCTGGCAGGCCAGACCTCCATCATCTCTAAACGTATTAGACCCAGCCAGGCTTTTGTTCTTCTGCTTTTATGCAATCCCATTTATACACAGTGCTGATGCCATCAAAGTCGATCTTTAATCAATGTACGACGGTTGTCATGTTAGAATCATTGATTTATTTCTCTCTGTGTAATGACGTTTTTTTTTCGTGGTTTCAGATTTCTATTTTCATGTGAAATGCTTTTATCTTGAAATACGTTTCGGAATGAAATGAATGGGGTTTGAATTAATCTGATATAATCTGATAAAGGGAAAATGTCATTATGAAGTTAGTTGGATGAATAGGGTCTGGCTCGCTTGACCTTTTCTGAGTCTGTTGCAACACAGCAGGCTGGTATCCCACTCGTCTCAGGGCTGACCTTTGTCAAAATGCCCTGATATCACCGAGTCTGAGGGTGAGGCACAACTCACTTCCCTATAGCTTGTCTAGAATGTTACAGAAATTTGACAGTGATAATGAAAGCAATCACTGGCTACAACACACATCCCCAACCTAACCTTAGCCCCCTCTGCCCTGTCTCATATTCTCTATGCACAGTAGGTCAGGAAGGATTCTACCTGGTCTATTAAGGGCAAGGTGGAGCCTTTACTATATTGATTATACCTGGCAGAGGTGTTGCATTCATACTTTGACCTTACTATACCTTACCCTCAATAGACCATTGGACATTCAAAAAAATCTGTGTAAAGGAAAACATGGGATCATAAGAAATTCATAATCAAGATTTACTGCAGTACATATGGACATTAAGTCAAATGATTGGCAATGTTAAAAATATCACCTGGATTATTTTGAAAAGATTCAAGATAGGGTTTCCCTTATGGAATGACACGTCTCGGCAGAAGCATCAAGACACTGCCAGAACAACAGTGACACCTCTTGGATAAAACACATAGAGATACAGAGATTGGGCCGACGTCACCTGACCAATGATCAAGGATCAGTCTGCAGCGTTTACAGACAGGCCAAATGGACATTGGAGCTCCGATGTTTTATATTTTTGGTCTTGTCAAGTAGAGTAATGCTATGGAAACACAGGTAAAGTATTGTATGTAGAGTAATGCTATGGAAACACAGGTAAAGTATTGTATATAGAGTAATGCTATGGAAACACAGGTAAAGTATTGTATGTAGAGTAATGCTATGGAAACACAGGTAAAGTATTGTATATAGAGTAATGCTATGGAAACACAGGTAAAGTATTGTATATAGAGTAATGCTATGGAAACACAGGTAAAGTATTGTATATAGAGTAATGCTATGGAAACACAGGTAAAGTATTGTATATAGAGTAATGCTATGGAAACACAGGTAAAGTATTGTATGTAGAGTAATGCTATGGAAACACAGGTAAAGTATTGTATGTAGAGTAATGCTATGGAAACACAGGTAAAGTATTGTATGTAGAGTAATGCTATGGAAACACAGGTAAAGTATTGTGTGTAGAGTGATGCTATGGAAACACAGGTAAAGTGTATGTAGAGTAATGCTATGGAAACACAGGTAAAGTATTGTATGTAGAGTAATGCTATGGAAACACAGGTAAAGTATTGTATATAGAGTAATGCTATGGAAACACAGGTAAAGTATTGTATGTAGAGTAATGCTATGGAAACACAGGTAAAGTATTGTATAGAGTAATGCTATGGAAACACAGGTAAAGTATTGTATGTAGAGTAATGCTATGGAAACACAGGTAAAGTATTGTATGTAGAGTGATGCTATGGAAACACAGGTAAAGTATTGTATATAGAGTAATGCTATGGAAACACAGGTAAAGTATTGTATGTAGAGTAATGCTATGGAAACACAGGTAAAGTATTGTATATAGAGTAATGCTATGGAAACACAGGTAAAGTATTGTATATAGAGTAATGCTATGGAAACACAGGTAAAGTATTGTATGTAGAGTAATGCTATGGAAACACAGGTAAAGTATTGTATGTAGAGTAATGCTATGGAAACACAGGTAAAGTATTGTATGTAGAGTAATGCTATGGAAACACAGGTAAATTATTGTATGTAGAGTAATGCTATGGAAACACAGGTAAAGTATTGTATTTAGAGTAATGCTATGGAAACACAGGTAAATTATTGTATATAGAGTAATGCTATGGAAACACAGGTAAAGTATTGTATGTAGAGTAATGCTATGGAAACACAGGTAAAGTATTGTATATAGAGTAATGCTATGGAAACACAGGTAAATTATTGTATGTAGAGTAATGCTATGGAAACACAGGTAAAGTATTGTATGTAGAGTAATGCTATGGAAACACAGGTAAAGTATTGTATATAGAGTAATGCTATGGAAACACAGGTAAAGTATTGTATATAGAGTAATGCTATGGAAACACAGGTAAATTATTGTATGTAGAGTAATGCTATGGAAACACAGGTAAAGTATTGTATATAGAGTAATGCTATGGAAACACAGGTAAAGTATTGTATATAGAGTAATGCTATGGAAACACAGGTAAAGTATTGTATATAGAGTAATGCTATGGAAACACAGGTAAAGTATTGTATATAGAGTAATGCTATGGAAACACAGGTAAAGTATTGTATATAGAGTAATGCTATGGAAACACAGGTAAAGTATTGTATGTAGAGTAATGCTATGGAAACACAGGTAAAGTATTGTATATAGAGTAATGCTATGGAAACACAGGTAAAGTATTGTATGTAGAGTAATGCTATGGAAACACAGGTAAAGTATTGTATATAGAGTAATGCTATGGAAACACAGGTAAAGTATTGTATGTAGAGTAATGCTATGGAAACACAGGTAAAGTATTGTATTTAGAGTAATGCTATGGAAACACAGGTAAAGTATTGTATATAGAGTAATGCTATGGAAACACAGGTAAAGTATTGTACCTATACCTCTATTCTAAACTGTTACACCAGTCTTCTGATGGTAATATGTATTTTCTATTTAACCTTTATTTAACTAGGCAGTCAGTTAAGAACAAATTCTTATTTACAATGACGGCCTACACCGGCCAAACCCGGACGACGCTGGGCCAATTGTGCGCCGAACTATGGGATTCCCAATCACGGCCGGATGTGATTCAGCCTGGTATTCCGCCTTCATCTAATATAAATGGAAAGACACATTTCTTGCAATAGCCTCATGAAAGTACTTAGACCAACTGTGCTTAAAAGTTGGATTTCAGGGTTCATGTAGTAAAAGTCTTGGAGTTCACTTCATTCCTCTTAAAATAATTCCAATTAGGAGTGGAGTGGAGCTGTTTCCGTGGAGGTGTTTCAGAGGGGCACATGTGAGCCCTGTTCCTCTCTGTGAGAGGAGGCCAGTCCTGGACTGTACCTGTCTGTGCTGGATGGAGAGGCCTAAGACAGCTGGAAAAGTCAGCAGTCTGACAAAAGCCTCTCTAATTTATCTCTCATTAGAGTCACTCATTCACCCAATGGGGTTGTAGTCCCTTTGGAGTTAGTTCCTTATTACATCATCTCCTCAACTTTTTTGTGAAAGGGGATTTCTCTACTGGTGTTATAATCATTGTCCTAATTCCACTGAGGGTTTGTCACATTGTAGGATAATAAAAGAGGAACTCAGCATCGAGGAGTTGTCTCTCTCACTCTCAGAGCTGTTCCTATTTGTTCAGAATTTAAAAAAATAAAAAGTAGATATACAGGATTTATAATTCAAATTCACATGAATCACGTACACAAACCTTTAATAATATTTGTCGAGGATCTTTGTTTATCGTATGTCATTCTATAGTTATATGAATTTGACAGCATATTTCTACCTTAAAGATCTCCTCTACTCTACTATTCCTGTGAAGTGTTGAGCTGAACTGAGTTGCCGTCAGCTTTGAACTGATAAAAAGTAGGTGAGATAAATCAATAGAAGGCAGAAAGGTGATGAAACTCATAGAAAGCACTGGGTTCATTAGCTTCTACATTCCTCATTGGATTAGCTCATATATTGCGTAGTCTTACCTCACCTTGTTTCCCTGTAGTAAACAAAGGGACTATGGATTGTTTGATGTCAATTTAATTTAATTTAAAATATATGTATATTATAGTTACTCATTCATGCCCTTTAAATATTTCACAATGCATGTAACCAAATGATTTGAAAAACGTTTCTGGGAGTTAACTCACCTTTTCAATTGATATCGTAATATCCCAAAATATTGAGCTTGTAATCATAATATTGGGTATTGGAGACCTGTGGCATTTTGTATAAAACGTTGGAAGTTTAGCTGCATTTGGAGCACCACAACTGTTCCACCTGGATGCACTAACAGCTTTTATACAGTAGGTGGGGGCATTGCAATAGCTAAGAAAAAACAGAAAAAACATCCTGCTCTGTTCCTTGTAGAGCAAAGCAGAAATGTTAGCATTAATGAGCAAATTCCACAGTATATTTTAGCTAACAATCAATATAATGTTATAACCCCACTGAATGTGTTTTTTTTGTCTGATAACTCAAAAATTCCTAATATGAATTCTGTAAACAATCTTATAATACAGTGCCTTGCAAAAGTATTCACCCCCCTGGCGTTTTGTTGTCTATTTTGTTGCATTACAACCTGTAATTTTAATAGATTTGGATTTGGATTTCATGTAACGGACATACACAAAATAGTCCAAATTGGTGAAGTGAAATGAAAAAAATGACTTGTTTCAAAAAATGCAAAAAAATAAAATACTGAAAAGGGGTGCGTGCATATGTATTCAAAACAGATTTGATTTGTCACATACGGTTAGCAGATGTTAATGCGAGTGTAGCGAAATGCTTGTGCTTCTAGTTCCGACAATGCAGTAATATTTAACAAGTAATCTAACCTAACAATTTCACAACAGCTACCTTATACACACAAGTGTAAAGGGATGAAGAATATCTACATAAAGATATATGAATGAGTGATGGTACAGAACGGCATAGGCAAGATGCAGTAGATGGTATCGAGTACAGTATATACATATTAGATGAGTAATGTAGGGTATGTAAACATTATATTAAGTGGCATTGTTTAAAGTGGCTAGTGATACATTTTTTTACATGTGTGCCAGCAGCCACTCAATGTTAGTGGTGGCTGTTTAACAGTCTGATGGCCTTGAGATAGAAGCTGTTTTTCAGTCTCTTGGTCCCAGCTTTGATGCACCTGTACTGACCTCGCCTTCTGGATGATAGCGGGGTGAACAGGCAGTGGCTCGGGTGGTTGTTGTCCTTGATGATCTTTATTGCCTTCTTGTGACATCGGGTGGTGTAGGTGTCCTGGAGGGCAGGTAGTTTGCCCCTGGTGATGCGTTGTGCAGACCTCACTACCCTCTGGAGAGCCTTACGGTTGTGGGTGGAGCAGTTGCCGTACCAGGCGATGATACAGCCCGACAGGATACTCTCGATTGTGCATACCCTTTGCTATGAAGCCCCTAAATAAGATCGGGTGCAACCAATTACCTTCAGAAGTCACATAATTAGTTAAATAAAGTCCACCTGTGTGCTCAGTATATATACACCTGTTCTGAAAGGCCAAGGTTGGGTTATAAAAAACTATCAGAAACTTTGAACATCCCATGGAGCACCATTAAATCCATTATTTAAAAATTGAAAGAATATGTCACCACAGCAAACCTACCAAGAGAGGGCCCCCTACCAAAACTCACAGACCAGGCAAGGAGGGCATTAATCAGAGAGGCAACAAAGAGACCAAAGATAACCCTGAAGGAGCTGCAAAGCTCCACAGCAGAGATTGGAGTATCTGTCCATAGGACCACTTTAAGCCGTACACTCCACAGAGCTGGGCTTTACGGAAGAGTGGCCAGAAAAAAGACATTGCTTAAAGAAAAAAATAACCAAACACATTTGGTGTTCGCCAAAAGGCATGTGGGAGACTCTCCAAACATATGGAAGAAGATACTCTGGTCAGATGAGACATAAATTGAGCTTTTGGCCATCAGGGAAAACGCTATGTCTAGCGCAAACCCAACACCTCTCATCACCCTGAGAACACCATCCATTTTCATCAGCAGGGACTGGGAAACTGGTCCAAATTGAAGGAATGATGGATGGCGCTAAATACAGGTAAATTCTTGAGGGAAACCTGTTTCAGTCTTCCAGAGATTTGAGACTGGGTCGGAGGTTCACCTTCCAGCAGGACAATGACCGTAAGCATTCTGCTAAAGCAACACTCGAGTGGTTTAAGGGGAAACATTTAAATGTCTTGGAATGGCCTAGTCAAAGCCCAGACCTCAACCCAATTCAGAATCTGTGGTATGTCTTAAAGATTGCTGTACACCAGCGGAACCCATCCAACTTGAAGGAGCTGGAGCAGTTTTGTCTTGAAGAATGGGCAAAAATCCCAGTGGCTAGATTTGCCAAGCTTACAGAGACATACCCCTAAGAGACTTGCAGCTGTAATTGTTACAAAAGGTGGCTCTAAAAAATATTGACTGTGGGGGGGGTGAATAGTTATGCACGGTCAAGTTTTCTGTTTTTTGTCTTATTTCTTGTTTGTTTCACAATAAAACATATTTTGCATCTTCAAAGTGGTACGCATGTTGTGTAAATCAAATGATACAAAACCCCCAAAATCCATTTTAATTCCAGGTTGTAAGGCAACAAAATAGGAAAAATGCCAAGAGGGGTGAATACTTTCGCAAGCCACTGTATAAGGAGGTTCACCATGTTGTTTTAACAGCAGGCTTAGCCATTGTGACTAATGAGATGACCTGGCGAGAGAGAGAGAGAGAGAGAGAGAGAGAGAGAGAGAGAGAGAGAGAGAGAGAGAGAGAGAGAGAGAGAGAGAGAGAGAGAGAGAGAGAGAGAGAGAAAGACTGTACAGAATACAGACCACAGAGATCTGAGAAAAGAATGCAGAAAATAGAAAACTGAAAACAGCACGAAGTTCATTGAATATCGAACATAGAACAGAGAACATTGAACACACAATGCAAACCAGAAACAGACTGGCCATAGGGCAGTTCAAGCGAATGCCAAATGGGCTGGTCCATTTTTAGTCCAGTGAGCCTGTCTGAATTGAGATTTTATTGGCGCATGGCGGGGGCCTTGAGGGAAGAAAATAGCCAGTGTGTGGGCCTCAAAGACAAAATGGGCCGATGTGTTGTAAATGCCTGTCCCAGTCTGTCCCTGATGCAAACTCCAGAACTATGGAACAAAACAGTGCACAGACAAACAGAACATTGTCATGCCCTGGCCTTAGTTATCTTTGTTTTCTTTATTATTTTGGTTAGGCCAGGGTGTGACATGGGTGATGTATGGTTTTTGTCTCATCTAGGGAGTTTGTACTGTCTAGGGGTTTTTGTAGATTTATGGGGTTGTGTTCATTCTAGGTGTTTAAGTAAGTCTATGGTTGCCTAGGTTGGTTCTCAATCAGAGGCAGGTGTTTATCGTTGTCTCTGATTGGGAACCATATTTAGGCAGCCATGTTCTTTGGGTGTTTTGTGGGTGATTGTTTCCTGTGTCTGTGCCACACGGGACTGTTTTGTTGTGTTCATGTTTAGTTTTTCTTATTAAAAACCATGGACACCTACCACGCTGCGTATTGGTCCGATCCTTGTTTCACCTCTTCAGAGGAAGAGGAGGAAATCTGCCGTGACAAACGTGCTACATTAAAGACAGCACTTTGCACATAGAACACAGAAATACAAAACACAGAATAGTTTGTACTGAAAACCAGCACATTTTTAGTCTACAAAGAATAATGACCATAGAACATAGATCACTGGACACAGAACCGAGTGAAATATAGAACACAGAATAGAGAATAGTTAAACAATGAACAGCAGGGAAGCCTGAATATAGAACAAGAACATTGAACACAAAGTATGCAGAACACAAAACAGAACCCCACAGGCCTCCACATCCAGTCGGACACTTGAGAACTGAGATGATGACGTCAGTGCCCCAGCTGTGTTCAGTGGAGTCTCATTCTTTTGGGCCATGGGCTGGAACAGCCATGTACACAGCACAGCAAAGATATTCAAAGGATTTAACGTGTACACAAATACGGCATCCATATTAGGAAGTCCCTCAATTTCATCTGACAACTAAGAGACTTCCTAATATGGATACCATACACACATCTAAAATGAACAATACATTATACTGTGTACACACACATATGGACATGTCCTCATGCAAGCTTTCTAATGAGCTAACCTGTGAGACACAGAGAGACACGTATGCACGCACAAATACTGGCATGCACACACGCACGAACACACACTATATTATAAGAGTACCATATTGTCTCTCTGATTAAGGACCACTCTGGATGAGAGAAAGCAGAGGCTAAGAGCTACTCTCATTCACCAGGAACAAAACGCTTGATTACAGGCAGCCAAAGAGCCCTTATGATATGCAAGAGGCTAATTTCAATATGGTTCCAACACTTCAGATAGAGCCTATAAATATCTTTCATCAAGCTTTCTCATCAGAAGTGTACTCTTTGGCTAATTGGAGCGACATCATTTTGGTGCTGTTGGAAATATTGGATCAAACCCAAATTATAAGTGATGTTTTTCAGTTACATGACTTTATTCATGGAGGCTGGAGCTATAGTAATTTTGTTCAAGAGAGCGCCAGCAGTAAGTAATGGAATAGGCCTACCGTTCAATGAATCCTCACAAGAGACCTCTGTAGCTATAGCTGCATCTATTAACATTTCAGAGAGTTCATCAGGTGCTCAAGGCTGTCCTCACTTTTGGATGCAGTATTTTCTCAACACACACCTCTCCAGAAAGCCTCTATGAGCTCCCAGACATGTTGAACTGGTAAACATGACACCATATGGAACTGGAGCAGTTTTCTGCAACAATGAAGCACAAAACAGATTCATGGAATCAGTTCAACCAATCAATCTTCATGGTAGAACAAGGCCATGATCATGGCTCCTATCCTTATCCTACCCATTCATTACCACTGTGATGTTTTTCTTCCTCTTCAAGTCTTCCTCTTCAAACAAACAAACATGGCCGCCCTCCACCCCCGACGCTTCCTTGCGTTTTCACTGTTGTCTTCGGGAAAGTGCAGCCCCTTGTCGGGTAAGTGCAGCCCCTCGTTACAGGAAGTGCAGCCCCTTGTCTTATTAATAAAGCGTCCCCTGCTTTGAAAGCCTTGTGTGATCACAGATGTGGTGAAGCGGCAGCACTCGCAGCTGTGTGAATTGTCACTAATGCGTGATAATTAGTGTTGATTCCAGGGTCGTGAACAGACGAGCCAAGCGACGCTCCAGGATGGGAGTTTTCTTCCCCATCCCATTTTCTACGCTGTTGCTTGGTTTGTTTTTGTTCCAGGGCCTTCCTGGCAGATGTTAACTGAGTGATTGAGGTGAATGTGTGAGCGGCGATACATGGAACCGTATGGGGTGTGTTCATTCATTGTGGTTTATGGATGTTGTGGGTTGTGGGGACACGGAGTCCCTCTCTATTTCTCTCCCTCTCTCTCTTGGCAGTGTCACTGTCAGTGCGATAATGCAGCCCTGTGAGCGTGACGAGAAAAGCAGTGGCAGAGCGGCACTTTGGGGTCAGCCTCATTCCGCCGCCACTGCACCACCATAGCAATGAAAATTGAAGACACATTTAAGGATGGAGAGAAGAAGAGTTGCACAAATTCCTCTGAGCTATGGCTGTCCTATCAGACCCCTGTTATAACAAAATACCGTTCAGGCTACACTGCATTGGGAGTAATACGGTCTCTAGTGTCAGCTTTATCTTTGGTCTCTCACCATATACAGTCATGGAAGTGTTTTCTAGGAAAGGACTGAGTGGTGTATTTCCTTGAAGATGTCAAGATGGGATTGCCTGACTATCAATGCTTTTCACTGAAGGGAATAGCACTTGTCTTTTTCTCGCTGTTTTTCTTAATGTTGTGAATGACCCAAGACGACTGTCGCTCATATCTAAAAAACACTTTTGAAATATTATTCATTTCACTCCCACTGAGTCTATCGGTGGTGGCAGGTGGGTGGTGCCTGGAGAAGATATACAGTACTATGAAAATATGTTTTTCTCTCATTTTTCATCAACAGCACTGTTAGTAACTTTTGGCTACTGCAACTTTCAGGGGATTGCCATGGTGATGCCATGGCAACGAGGATTATTACTTATAGTGATGGAAGAACAAGGTCTGCAACAATGATCTCTGTAGTCTGTTTTCAGATTCAAGACATTGATTGAGCGTGTTAGCACATCCAAATCCTTTCAGATGTTTGGGAGTCAGAGGACTTATTCAGAAGTACATCCGCCGACTTTTAAGGTGAAGGGTACAAAAAGTATTGCCATGAAAAATAACATTAATAACGGAAACACTCCTACTCCTACACCTATTGAATGCTAATGTTGTTTACCGAAGTGCAATGTGTCTACCAGGTGGTCTTCCTAAAATAGACACACTCTATTTTACACCCCTTTAACTGCTAATGCAGTCATAGGTCTGTACAACCATACATTACCCAACATTAACAGTGGCTCCATTCACCAGCCGTGTATTAGTCATCAGGGGATGACATGGCTCAGTCATTAGCAGAGCCAGCGTATCAACCAGCATATCGACCACAGTATCAGCCAGCTTACTTTTTTAAATGTTTTTATTGAAACCTTATTTAACTACAGTTAAAGTCGGAAGTTTACATACACCTTAGCCAAATACATCTAAACTCAGTTTTTCGCAAATCCTGACATTTAATACTAGGAAAAATTCCCTGTCTAAGAATGTGAAATGTCAGAATAATAGTAGAGAGAATGATTTATTTCAGCTCTTATTTCTTTCATCACATTCCCAGTGGGTCAGAAGTTTACATACACTGAATTAGTATTTGGTAGCCTTGCATTTCAATTGTTTAACTGGGTCAAACTTTTCGGGTAGCCTTCCACAAGCTTCCCACAATAAGTTGGGTGAATTTTGAATTTTCCTGACAGAGCTGGTGTAACTGAGTCAGGTTTGTAGGCCTTCTTGCTCGCACACGCTTTTTCCGTTCTGCCCACACATTTTCTATAGGATTGAGGTCAGGGCTTTATGATGGCCACTCCAATATCTGGACTTTGTTGTCCTTAAGCCATTTTTCCAGAACTTTGGAAGTATGCTTGGGGTCATTGTCCATTTGGAAAACCCATTTGCAACCAAACTTTAACGTCCTGACTGATGTCTTGAGATGTTGCTTTAATATATCCACATAATTTTAAATTCCTCATGATGCCATCTATTTTGTGAAGCACACTAGTCCCTCCTGCAGCAAAGCACCCCCACAACATGATGCTGCCACCCCCGTGCTTCACAATTGGGATGGTATTCTTCAGCTTGCAAGCCTCCCCCTTTTTCCTCCAAACATAATGATGGTTATTATGGCCAAACAGTTCTATTTTTGTTTCATCAGACCAGAGGACATTTTGGAGCAGTGGCTTCTTCCTTGCTGAGCGGCCTTTCAGGTTATGTTGATATAGGACTCGTTTTACTGTGGATATAGATACTTTTGTACCTGTTTCCTTGCACTTTTCGCACCAAAGTACGTTCATCTCTAGGAGACAGAACGCGTCTCCTTCCTGAGAAGTATGACGGCTGCGTGGTCCCATGGTGTTTATTCTTGCGTACTATTGCTTGTTCAGTGGTACCTTCAGGCGTTTGGAAATTGCTGCCTAGGATGAACCAGACTGTGGAGGTCTACAATTATTTTTCTGAGGTCCTTGCTGATTCATTTTTATTTTCCCATGATGTCAAGCAAAGATCACTGAGTTTGAAGGTAGGCCTTGAAATACATCCACAGGTACACCTCCTATTGACTCAAATGATGTCAATTAGCCTATCAGAAGGTTAAAGCTATTACATAATTTTATGGAATTTTACAAGCTGTTTATAGGCACAGTCAACTTAGTGTATGTGTCACGTTCTGACCTTAGTTATTTTGTTATGTCTTTGTTTTAGTATGGTCAAGGCGTGAGTTGGGTGGGTTGTCTATGTTCGTTTTTCTATGATTTGGTATTTCTGTGTTTGGCCTGGTATGGTTCTCATCAGAGGCAGCTGTCAACGTTGTCCCTGATTGAGAACCATACTTAGGCAGCCTGTTTTCACCCTTGAGTTGTGGGTGATTATTTTCTGTTGAGTGTTTGTATTCTGCACCAGACAGAACTGTTTCGGTTTAGTTTGTTCACTTTGTTGTTTTTGTTCAGTGTTCAATTTCTTTATTAAAAATATGAACCCTTACCATGCTGCGCATTGGTCCTCCAATCCTTCCTCCTACTCCTCGTCAGAGGAGGAAGAAGACCGTTACAGAATCACCATCCAACCAAGGACCAAGCAGCTTGGTAACGGGCAGCGGCAGAAATCTCAAGACTCCTGGACATGGGAGGAGATTTTGGACAGCAAGGTCCCCTGGGCACAGGCTGGGGAATATCGCCGCCCCAAAGCAGAGCTGGAGGCAGCGAAAGCCGAGAGGCGTCATTATGAGGAGCTAGCACGGCAGCACGGCTGGGACGAGAGGCAGCCCCAAAAATGTCTTGGGAGGGGGCACACGTGGCTAAGTCAGGTAGGAGACCTGAGCCAACTCCTCGTGCTTACCGTGGAGAGAGGTGGACCGGGCAGACACCGTGTTATGCCGTGAGGCGCACAGTGTCCCGGGTGCGCAGGCATAGCCCGGTGCGTTACATCGCAGTGCCTCGTATCGGCCGGGCTAGTGTGGGCATCGAGCCAGGTGCCATGAAGCCGGCTCAGCGCGTCTGGTCTCCAGTGCGTCTCCTCGGGCCGGGGTACATGGCACCAGCCCTATGCATGGTGTCCCTGGTTCGCCAACACAGCCCAGTGCGGTCTATTCCAACTCGCCGCACTGGCCTGGCTACGGGGAGTATCCAGCCAGGTTCGGTTGTGCAGGCTCGGTGCTCGAGACCTCCAGTGCGCCTACACGGTCCGTTCTATCCGGTGCCTCCTCCACGCACCAGGCCTCTGGTGGCAGCTCCCCGCACCAGGCTGTCTCTCCGTCTCCTCCCTACAGGTGCTCTCGCCTGTTCAGCGCTGCCAGAGTCTCCCGTCTGTCCTGAGCTGCCAGAGTCTCCCGTCTGTCCTGAGCTGCCAGAGTCTCCCGTCTGTCCTGAGCTGCCAGAGTCTCCCGTCTGTTCTGAGCTGCCAGAGTTGCCCGTCTGTCCTGAGCTGCAAGAGTCGCCCGTCTGTCCTGAGCTGCCAGAGTCGCCCGTCTGTCCTGAGCTGCCAGAGTCGCCCGTCTGTCCTGAGCTGCCAGAGTCGCCCGTCTGTCCTGAGCTGCCAGAGTCGCCCGTCTGTCCTGAGCTGCCAGAGTCGCCCGTCTGTCCTGAGCTGCCAGAGTCGCCCATCTGTCCTGAGCTGCCAGAGTCGCCCGTCTGTCGCCCGTCTGTCCTGAGCTGCCAGAGTCGCCCTTCTGTCCTGAGCTGCCAGAGTCGCCCGTCTTTCCTGGGCTGCCAGAGTCGCCCGTCTGTCCTGAGCTGCCAGAGTCGCCCGTCTGTCCTGAGCTGCCAGAGTCGCCCTTCTGTCCTGGGCTTCCAGAGTCGCCCGTCTGTCCTGAGCTGCCAGAGTCGCCCGTCTGTCCTGAGCTGCCAGAGTCGCCCGTCTGTCCTGAGCTGCCAGAGTCGCCCATCTGTCCTGAGCTGCCAGAGTCGCCCGTCTGTCCTGAGCTGCCAGAGTCGCCCATCTGTCCTGAGCTGCCAGAGTCGCCCGTCTGTCCTGAGCTGCCAGAGTCGCCCGTCTGTCCTGAGCTGCCAGAGTTGCCCTTCTGTCCTGAGCTGCCAGAGTTGCCCGTCTGTCCTGAGCTGCCAGAGTCGCCCGTCTGTCGCCTGTCTGTCCTGAGCTGCCAGAGTCGCCCGTCTGTCCTGAGCTGCCAGAGTCGCCCGTCTGTCCTGAGCTGCCAGAGTCGCCCGTCTGTCCTGAGCTGCCAGAGTCGCCCGTCTGTCCTGAGCTGCCAGAGCCGCCGGTCAGTCAGGAGCTGCCAGAGCCGTCCGTTACTCCGGTGCTGCCGGAATCGTCCTTCACTCCGGAGCTGCCGGAATCGCCCTTCACTCCGAAGCTGCCGGAGTCTCCCGCCTGTCCGGTGCTGCCGGAATCTACCATCCATTCGGGACCCGTTGCTAGGGTCCCCAGTCCGAGGTTGGCGGCGAGGGTATGTTTTAGTATGGTCAAGGCGTGAGTTGGGTGGGTTGTCTATGTTCGTTTTTCTATGATTTGGTATTTCTGTGTTTGGCCTGGTAATCGTTGTCCCTGATTGAGAACCATACTTAGGCAGCCTGTTTTCACCCTTGAGTTGTGGGTGATTATTTTCTGTTGAGTGTTTGTATTCTGCACCAGACAGAACTGTTTCGGTTTCGTTTGTTCACTTTGTTGTTTTTGTTCAGTGTTCAATTTCTTTATTAAAAATATGGACACTTACCATGCTGCGCATTGGTCCTCCGACCCTTCCTACTACTACTCGTCAGAGGAGGAAGAAGACCGTTACAGTATGTAAACCTTTGACCCACTGGAATTGTGATACAGTGGAATTGTGATAAGTGAAATCATTTCTGTAAACAGTTGTTGGAAAAAATTATTGTGTTATGCACAAAGTAGATGTCCTAACAAACTTGCCAAAAGTTTAGTTTGTTAACAAGAAATTTGGGGAATGGTTGAAAAACTAGTTTTAATGACTCCAACCTAAGTGTCCGTCTTCAACTGTAAGCAAGTCAGTTATTAAGAACACATTTTTATTGACAATGACGGCCTACCCCGGCCAAACCCTAACCCGGACGACACTGGGCCAATTGTGCGGCGCCCTATGGGACTCCCAATCACGGCCGGTTGGAATCGAACCAGGGTCTGTAGAGACGCCTCTAGCACCAAAATGCAGTGCCTTAGACCGCTGCAACCAGTGTATCAGCCAGTGTGTCATCCTACATCCTGCAGTCTTGGTTACTCCCAATGCTGGGCAGTCGGGATGGCTGCCTGAGAGAGGCAGTTTTCTAAAGGTCATGGGGAAACAGAACAACAGAGTCCTCACATGAACTAACCTCCTCTGACAGGGAGCTGTCCCTCACTGCATGGGCCTCTGGGTCTGGGTCAAACCTATACCAAAGGGGGGACAGGAGTGTTCACCTTGAGCTTAACTAGGCTAGATCTAACTGTAAGTAATATGTTTCTATGGCTGCGTTTACACAGGCAGCCCATTTCTGATATGTGTGTCACTAATTGGTCTAATTGTTCTCTAATTGGTCTTTTCACTAATTGGTCAGCTCTTGAGATCAGAATTGGAATGCATGTGTAAACGCACCCTATATGTGACAATACAATATGTGACAAAACTACAATGGTTAAATATCACTATTTTGACATATTCTAATGAGACCATTTTGCGACTATTCAAAGAGTTTATACATAGAATTGGTGATACCGTCAGTATCTGCATAGCTTCAGTTTTGCACCAGAGGATGTGAGTCTCTGGTATGCTGTCAGTCACTGTCTGATGCAAGCCAATGGATAGTCTTTAAAAGGGTGAGCATGGAGCTTCTTATGGCTTACATGAGGTGATCTGCATGAAGGTGTTTAGTTCACATTTGACATTTACCATTGTAACAACTAGAATGTGTAAAAATGATAATGTATCCGATATGATCTACAGGTACTTTATCCTCATCAGAAATTTGATCAGATGAGCTATCTATTTACCATTACTTGTTACAACCGTGTAAAGACAGACAATTATGGCCGATTCAAGTGTTAGGACATCTATAACCCATGGTGTTGTTTGCATTCCCTACAACACCAGGGCCTTGGACTTGATGTTTACCTGACATCCAGACCTCTAGCAGATTGCCCAGTCTCATCCCACTGGGCACACACTGTGGTTGAATCAATGTTGTTTCCACATCATTTCAATGAAATTACATTGAAACAACATGGAATGGACGTTAAATTGATGTCTGTGCCCAGTGGGCTGTGTCACTCACCGTTTGTTGTTGTGAGTGGAGGCAGAATAAGAATAGAAAGGACAGTACAGAGTCGTCTGTATGAAGGAATCACAGGTGAGTGGGTGGAATTGCCCTCGGGCTGGGCTGTGACATATTGGTCTAGGACAGATCAGGCAGAGGAGGAGGATAACACACAGTAATGTGTCCACATTAGACAATCTTTGTTGCTAAACATTGCTTTATCGATAAAGGCTATTATCTCTCTCTAGATCTTTGATATCTTAAAACAACATGATCAATATGGTGCCTCTGTTTCTGTTGCAGATGGATTGTACAGATAGGCCTACACTATGTCTGGAAATGTATTTAATGTTTGTTACTGTGGTTGCCTGATCTTGTGTTTGAGTATGAATTCGTGCCTTTCCAAAGTCAAGTCACATTCAAATAAATTCTAATCAAATTTTATTGGTCACATACACATGGATAGCAGATGTTAATGCGAGTTTAGCGAAATGCTTGTGCTTCTAGTTCCTACCGTGCAGTAATATCCAACAAGTAATCTAACAATTTCACAACAACTACCTTATACACACAAGAGTAAAGGAATTAATAAGAATATGTACATATAAATATATGGATTTTAGTCAGTATGTTGGCAGCAGCCACTCAATGTTAGTGATGGTTGTTTAATAGTCTGATGGCCTTGAGATAGAAGCTGTTTTTCAGTCTCTTGGTTCCAGCTTTGATGCACCTGTACTGACCTCGCCTTCTGGATGATAGCGGGGTGAACAGGCAGTGGCTCGGGTGGTTGTTGTCCTTGATGATCTTTATGGCCTTCCTGTGACATCGGATGGTGTAGGTGTCCTGGAGGGCAGGTAGTTTGCCCCCGGTGATGCGTTGTGCAAACACTACCCTCTGGAGAGACTTACGGTTGTGGGCGGAGCAGTTTCCGTACCAGGCGGGGATACAGCCCGACAGGATGCTCTCGATTGTGCATCTGCAAAAGTTACTAAGGGTTTTTGGTGACAAGCCGAATTTCTTCAGCCTCCTGAGGTTGAAGAGGCTCTGCTGCGCCTTCTTCACCATGCTGTCTGTGTGCGTGTACCATTTCAGTTTGTCTGTGATGTGTATGCCGAGGAACTTAAAACTTTCCACCTTCTCCACTACTGTCCTGTCGATAAGGATAGGGGGCTGCTCCCTCTGCTGTTTCCTGAAGTCCACAATCATCTCCTTTGTTTTGTTGACATTGAGTGTGAGGTTATTTTCCTGACACCACAATCCGAGGGCCCTCACCTCCTCCCTGTAGGCCGTCTCGTCGTTGTTGGTAATCAAGCCTACCACTGTAGTGTTGTCTGCAAACTCGATGATTGAGTTGGGGGTGTGCATGGCCACACAGTCATGGGTGAACAGGGAGTACAGGAGAGGGCTGAGAACGCACCCTTGTGGGGCCCCAGTGTTGAGGATCAGCGGGGTGGAGATGTTGTTTCTTACCATCACCACCTGGGGGCAGCCCGTCAGAAAGTCCAGGACCCAGTTGCACAGGATGGGGTCGAGACCCAGGGTCTCGAGCTTAATGACGAGTTTGGAGGGTACTATGGTGTTAAGTTTGTGCTTCAAAAGCAATCCATGTCATACTTACTGAAGGCTAGGAAGTAAACATCCAAGCTAGAGGCTAGAGGAAAGAAAACCCTAACTAGAAAACTGTACTCCTTTCAAAATGTATTTTAATGGTGTTTACTTTGTGCGTGTGTGTGTAAACAGCTAAATGTTCATTTTTATTTTAATGTAGTGTATGTTTATAATGCACACATAAAGGACTGTGATATGGCTGTGTGATCACATTCTAAGTTAACGAGTTGGCTTAATCAAATGAAAAATGATATAGCTTTCTGAGAAAAAGAGGGAGAAAAGAGAGAGATTTCAGTGTCTTTGATCTGTTTGTGTCAGATATAGGCCCGTCTGTTTTCGAGAATGACAGTAAATGACAAAACACCATCTCATATTGATTGACACAAGTGAATTACTGAGTTAATCATTTAACATTTTAATGTGCATTTACAAGCAGCCTGTCAAGTGTGGTTGACAGTAGCAACTGATATGGTTAAACAATTGAATAATACGATACAATGGCATTATTACCACCAACAGGTTTTCTGGCCAATAACAACACTGGAACATGATTCTTCGAATCCTGGATTGGAGCAGGAAACTTTACTTGCAGAATCAATTACATGTTGGCCTGTTGCTATCACGACCAGAAGCAGCTAAACAACAATCCCTCTGAGCAATCATAGTCCCTAAATTAAAACAGCTTTGCTTTTAGATTATCCCAGGTGGTCTGGAAGGACAGGGAGAGAGAACAGACAACAGTTCTGTCCAGATCCATTGTCTGATAGCTCCATCTCTGTCACGTAACAGACACACACTTCCCCCCTGGCCCATCCCTGGAGCATGGAGCCCAGCTAAACTGTATACCCTCTGTCACTGATAACACTAACAGGGGACGGAGTCAAACGTGATGTCAGTCAGTCCTATTGGCTGTCAGTATCGATCATACAGGAGGCTTTTTTGGTTGCTGTCAGAAGGACACTGCGACACAGAGAGGGAGCGGAGACGAAGTGGTGCAGTGGCGATGAAGGTGGCTCAACAGTCATGTTGTTCTGGATTTTATAGACGCTGTCTGTAGGCTATGGCATGATGGCATCGAGGATGTTGGGACGTGCTGTAGAACAGAATATTCCTAGAATTAAATATCCTTAGTTTTCACCTTTTGGATTAAGAGAATGGATTTATACGTCTTGTTGTTAGACGAGGGACTAGAAAAGTTTAGCAAGAATGTCCGTTTCTCTTCCTGCATGCTGAGTCTTTTATTGTCTTTCATAAACATAATTATTCTACTCTCCATTTTTTGGGGTGTAGAAAGACTTTCTCCACAGACCATACGCAAATAATATAACAACGTACCTTTTGATCATCAACAGAACCTTCGTCATATGACATTACCGGTGAAAATAATTGGATAGAAAACCGCAGTGATTTCATTATACCATTATAATCAATCATTATTTCCTTGAATAAAGTAATGTGATGGACCATGGAATATACTGTATATTGTGCCTAACCCTTCACATAACAAAAGACAGGCCTGAATGTGACCTTCTAATGCTGTATGATTCAGCTAGCAGGACAACGTGGTCAGATGGCTGGCTCTGATAAGATCTAGAATTAAATATAGACACTGTGTCAGAGCTCCAAAGCGCTATTTTTATACCTAATGTCATTATTGCAGCCATTTGTAAACTCAGTGACCCAATTCTTAATGTCGTCACTCTCCTTTTCAGAAGCTTCTAATTCCACGGTATCAGAGTGATGCTGAGACTCCGATTTTTCACTTTAAAATGTATGCCAAACAAAAAGTTAAGCAAACCATACAACTCTATGCACAAGGACAACTTTTAACAATTTCCACGGAACATTTTACACAAACACAGTGCAGATGCAAAGTTTGGTAACAGAATGACTGTTTGTGCTGTTGGTACCGTCATTCTGTTGTAACATTTTCTGTGGAGATTTTTTAAAGTAGTCCTTGTGCATTGAATTGTATGGTTTTTGTTTGGCTTACATTTTAAAGAGAAAAATCAGAGTCTCAGCATCACTCTGATACCGTGGAATTTCCCTGAAGTAAAATGCAGTGTCAACTCAGTCATCTCCCTCTGAGTTGGGATGAATTTAAAATCCTGAAATGGAATTACTTTCTTTGTTCAAGGTCATTAGGTTTGGTTATTCAAGGTCATGCACTTCAAATAAATCTTTATCTAGGACCTGGGGTTTTTCCCGTTCAGGCCAGGTGGTCAGGGAAAGTCATAGCTCTTTTTATTCCACTTACTGCACCATCATCATCATCATCAGCTTGTGACCTGTATCATACTAGGGCCCAGAGTTTTCCTTGTCAGGTCAATAATCAGGAGGAATTTCTGACCCTTCTTAACAGAGATATTCCAGTCTTAACATGGCATTCGTTTTGAGCTAAACTCTATATGAAGTTTGATAGCCCCCGTTGTTTACTTCTTAGCTTACATTGTCAATTTGTCTCTCAGAATGTGGTGTAGTCAGATAATGTATTCATCCACTATCTCCAATAGATGAATGTGGACTTCTTACCAGCAGACTTGCTGTGCTGGAGGCCCAGCATTAATACGTACCCTACCCAGTTTCTGAATAAATTCATGGAAATGTATTCTCCTTGGGCAGAGTGGCAGAGGCTGGAGCTAAAGGATTAATAGAGTCAGATCAACAGCTAGAAAATGAATACGCATATCATCATCCTTCTTGCCACTGGAGAAATTAAATCGTTTTTTCCCTTCTTTCTTTTGGCTGAGCATATTCACAGGGTCAGAGGGTACGAGACAAGACTGTCAACCAGGGCCGGCGGTATGGGCAGACCTTCGAGGGCCTAGCCCACCCTGACGTACCTCCTGGCACACCCTACTGTACCTCCTTGCTCATCCAAATAAAATATTTAAATATTGATAATTTCTTTGACCGAAACACACGCTGACAGTAAGACCCATCATTGTCAGATAAAGCATCAGAGCAAGCAAAACAGCCCCTCTCTGCCTCAGTATGTGTAGTCCATGTATCTGATGCTGTCTGGACTAAAAGAGTACGACATGTTTCTTTTGCCAGACCACATCAGATACATGGGGCTACATATTGTAAGACAGAAGAGTGCTGTTTCAGCTGATTGGATGCTATTTTTGGACTAACGTGCAAAGGTAACCTACTTTTTAAAGTGATTTATTTTACAATCAGATGAAAACATCATGACCGGTTGTGTTCATGCCACATTAAAATATAGGCTAATACATTGCTACTGTTAAATTAAATGTTGTTATAAAAAAATCCACAACTAAAGCAGGACTGCTCATGAATTTTAAAAATGTATAACTCTGCCATTTTTGAAGTCATTTCCCCCCTCCGTCTTTGACTTTTCCTAAATAAGTCTATACTATACACTGTTATTGTTAGAATCTTAATATCATAAACAGAACTGGTGTTACAGACAGTTTTAGGAGGGAATGTCATTTTTTATTTGGATTTCCCCTTTGCCCCTCCTCTAGATAGTAGGGCCTGCTCCCCTCCTTCTCCCGATGGTTGAAGATGCCGTGCCCAGTTGAAAATCAACCTGATAATTGCCTCAAAGGTTAACCTAAACTATACAGAAACTAATTTCACACATACAATAAAATATTAGATCAATTAAGGAGGCGAAATTATACAGAACCAAAATATAAACGCAACATGGAACATTTTCAAATATTTTACTGAGTTACAGGTCATATAAGGAAATCAGTCAAATGATTTCAGTCAAATAAATTCCTTAAGCCCTAATCTATGGATTTTACATGACTGGGAATACAGATATGAATCTGTTGGTCACAGATACTGTACCTAAAAAAAAGTAGGGGTGTGGATCAGAAAACCAGTCAGTATCTGGTGTGACCACCATTTGCCTCATGCAACACATATTCTTCACATAGAGTTGATCAGGCTGTTGATTGTGGCCTGTGGAATGTTGTCCCGCTCCTCTTCAGCGGCTGTGCGAAGTTGCTGGCTATTGGCAGAAACCGGAACATGCTGTTGTACACGTCAATCCAGAGCATCCCAAACGTGCTCAATGAGTGATATGTCTGGTGAGTATGCAGGTCATTGAAGAACAGACATTTTCAGGAATCTGAAACATGAGGTGATGGTGAAGGATGAATGACATGACAATGAGCCTGAGCATCTCGTCACGGAATCTCTGTGCATTCAAATTCCCATCGATGAATTGCAATTGTGTTCATTGTCCATAGCTTATACCTGCCCATACTATAACCACTCTGTTCAGCTTCCTGATATGCTACACCTGACAGGTGGATGGATTATCCTGGAAAAGGAGAAATGTTCACTATCAGCAATGTAAACAAATCTATGCAGAAAATGTGCGTTTATATTTTTGTTCAGTGTATGATGGGGGAAATTAATGAATTGCGAGGGGAAGCGAAGGATGCATAGTTATGTAATCACTCATTGTGAATGAAGAACAGGGTGGGCCATTCTATTGTACTGATCTATTCTAATTATAATCTCAAAATGTATTGCATTCTATTAGTCTACTCTGACCATCTTGGAGTACACAGTGAGAGCGTGCGTCATTTACAATGGCAAGAAGACCAAGACGAATGGAGCGTTACTACAGAATTTGAATAAAAACGACTCCGATGGTGGGGAAGAAATGAATCATGATGACATATCTGAAGAGTATTCTTCTGATTCCGAGCCTCAAACTGATTTTTTAAATAGCTTCTTAGCAAATTTCTCAAGCAAGAATTTTATTAGACTGTATAGGAATGGTCTGATTGGCGAGTGGAAAACTGAAAATTTGCTGACCCCTCCTGTCTCAGCCTCCAGTATTTATGCTGCAGTAGTTTGTGTCGGGGGGGCTAGGGTCAGTTTGTTATATCTGGAGTACTTCTCCTGTCCTATTCGGTGTCCTGTGTGAATCTAAGTGTGCGTTCTCTAATTCTCTCCTTCTCTCTTTCTTTCTCTCTCTCGGAGGACCTGAGCCCTAGGACCATGCCCCAGGACTACCTGACATGATGACTCCTTGCTGTCCCCAGTCCACCTGGCCGTGCTGCTGCTCCAGTTTCAACTGACCTGAGCCCTAGGACCATGCCCCAGGACTACCTGACATGATGACTCCTTGCTGTCCCCAGTCCACCTGACCGTGCTGCTGCTCCAGTTTCAACTGTTCTGCCTTATTATTATTCGATCATGCTGGTCATTTATGAACATTTGAACATCTTGGCCATGTTCTGTTATAATCTCCACCCGGCACAGCCAGAAGAGGACTGGCCACCCCACATAGCCTGGTTCCTCTCTAGGTTTCTTCCTAGGTTTTGGCCTTTCTAGGGAGTTTTTCCTAGCCACCGTGCTTCTACACCTGCATTGCTTGCTGTTTGGGGTTTCAGGCTGGGTTTCTGTACAGCACTTTGAGATATCAGCTGATGTAAGAAGGGCTATATAAATACATTTGATTTTATTTAGTTTGCCCCTGGTGATGCGTTGTACAGACCGCAGCAACATCTGGAGAGCCCTGCGGTTGTGGGCGGTACAGTTGCCGTACCAGGCGGTGATACAGCCCGACAGGATGCTCTCAATTGTGCACCTGTAAAAGTTAGTGAGAGTTTTCAGACACCATTTTTCAGCCTCCTGAGGTTGAAGAGGAGCTGTTGTGTCTTCTTCACCACACTGTCTGTGTGTGTGGACCATTTCAGTTTGTTGGTGATATGTAAACTGAGGAACTTAAAACTTTCCACCTTCTCCACTGCTGTCCCGTCGATGCATAGGGGGGTGTTCCCTCTGCTGTTTCCTGAAGTCCACAATCATCTCTTTTGTTTTACTGACATTAAGTGAGAGGTTATTTTCCTGACACCACAGTCCGAGGGCCCTCACCTCCTCCCTGTAGGCTGTCTCGTCGTTGTTGTTAACCAAGCCTACCACTGTAGTGTTGTCTGCAAACTTGATGATTGAGTTGGAGGCGTGCGTGACCACACAGTGGTGGGTGAACAGGGAGTACAGGAGAGGGCTGAGAAAGCATCCTTGTGGGGCCCCAGTGTTGAGTATCAGCGGAGTGGAGATGTTGTTTCCTACCTTCACCACCTGGGAGCGGCCCGTCAGGAAGTCCAGAACCCAGTTGCACAGGGCGGAGTCGAGACCCAGGGTCTTGAGCTTAATGACGAGTATGGATGGTACTATGGTGTTAAATGCTGAGCTGTAGTCAATGAACAGCATTCTTACATAGGTATTCCTCTTGTCCAGATGGGATAGGGCAGCATGCAGTGTGATGGCGATTGCATTATCTGTGGACCTATTGGGGCAGTAAGCAAATTGAAGTGGGTCTAAGGTACCAGGTAGGGTGGAGGTGATATGATCCTTGACTAGTCTCTCAAAGCAGTTCTGTCATGTACTGTCATGTTGTGTCTTGTCTCTGTCCTTTCCCTTCACCCTGTCTCCCTCTGCTGGTCGTTGTTAGGTTACCTTTTCTCCCCCTCTTTCCCCCAGCTGTGCCTTGTCTCCTCCTAACCACCTCGTCACCCCGTTTCCCACCTGTTCCCTTTTTCCCTCTGATTAGGTCCCTATATCTCTCTCTGTTTTTGTTCCTGTCCTTGTCGGATTCTTGTTTGTTGTGTTTCATGCCTGAACCAGACTGTCGTCATGTTTGCTGTAACCTTGTCTTGTCCTGTCGGAATCTGCCGGTCCGTCTGAGCCTACCTATGTTTGGTAATTAAAGAAGCTCTGTTTAAGTTAATTCGCTTTTGGGTCCTCATTCACGCACCGTAACAGAAGAATCCGACCAAGAATGGACCCAGCGACTTCGGATCCTCTCCACTCAGCCGTCGGGATCCAGGGAGCGATGCTAGGCAGACACGAGCAGGAAGTGTCTGCTGCTCGACATGCCGTTGAGACCCTGGCCACCCAAGTCTCCAACCTCACAGAACAGGTTCACCATCTCCGCCTCGATCCACCGGCCACTTCCAGGGCTTTCGAATCTCCGGAGCCCAGAATCAATAACCCGCCGTGTTACTCTGGGGAGCCCACTGAATGCCGCTCGTTCCTCACCCAGTGTGATATTGTGTTTTCTCTCCAGCCCAACACTTACTCCAGGAGCACTGCTCGTGTCGCCTACGTCATATCTCTCCTTATTGGACGGGCTCGTGAGTGGGGCACGGCAATCTGGGAGGCAAGGGCTGAGTGTACTAACCAGTATCAGGACTTTAAGGAGGAGATGATACGGGTTTTTGATCGATCTGTTTTTGGGGAGGAGGCTTCCAGGGCCCTGTCTTCCCTATGTCAAGGCAATCGATCCATAACAGACTACTCTATTGAGTTTCGCACTCTTGCTGTCTCCAGTGGCTGGAACGAGCCGGCCTTGCTCGCTCGTCTTCTGGAGGGTCTCCGCGCAGAGGTAAAGGATGAGATTCTCTCCCGGGAGGTTCCTTCCAGCGTGGATTCCTTGATTGAACTCGCTATTCGCATTGAGCGACGGGTTGATCTTCGTCACCGAGCTCGTGGAAAGGAGCTCGCGCTCTCCGTCGCCCCCCTCTCCGCATCACTACCATCTTCCTCTGCCGGCTCGGGTGCTGAGCCCATGCAGCTGGGAGGTATCCGCATCTCGACTAAGGAGAGGGAACGGAGAATCACCAACCGCCTCTGTCTCTATTGCGGTTCCGCTGGTCATTTTGTCACTTCATGTCCAGTAAAAGGCCAGAGCTCGTCAGTAAGCGGAGGGCTACTGGTGAGCGCTACTACTCCTGTCTCTCCTTCAAGATCCTGCACTACCTTGTCGGTCCATCTACGCTGGACCGGTTCGTCAGCTTCCTGCAGTGCCTTAATAGACTCTGGGGCGGAGGGCTGTTTTATGGACGAGACCTGGGCTCGGGAACATGACATTCCTCTCAGACAGTTAAAGGAGCCCACGGCCTTGTTCGCCCTGGATGGTAGTCCTCTCCCCAGGATTCAGCGTGAGACGCTACCTTTAACCCTCACTGTTTCTGGTAATCATAGTGAAACCATTTCTTTTTTAATTTTTCGTTCACCTTTTACACCTGTTGTTTTGGGCCATCCCTGGCTAGTTTGTCATAATCCTTCCATTAATTGGTCTAGTAATTCTATCCTCTCCTGGAACGTCTCTTGTCATGTGAAATGTTTAATGTCTGCTATCCCTCCTGTTTCCTCTGTCTCTTCTTCACAGGAGGAGCCTGGTGATTTGACAGGGGTGCCGGAGGAATATCACGATCTGCGCACGGTGTTCAGTCGGTCCAGGGCCACCTCTCTTCCTCCACACCGGTCGTATGATTGTAGTATTGATCTCCTTCCGGGAACCAACCCCCCCCGGGGTAGACTATACTCTCTGTCGGCTCCCGAACGTAAGGCTCTCGAAGATTATTTGTCTGTAGCTCTTGACGCCGGTACCATAGTCCCCTCCTCCTCTCCCGCCGGAGCGGGGTTTTTTTTTGTCAAGAAGAAGGACGGGTCTCTGCGTCCCTGCATAGATTATCGAGGGCTGAATGACATAACAGTGAAGAATCGTTATCCGCTTCCTCTTATGTCTTCAGCCTTCGAGATCCTGCAGGGAGCCAGGTTTTTCACTAAGTTGGACCTTCGTAACGCTTACCATCTCGTGCGCATCAGGGAGGGGGACGAGTGGAAGACGGCGTTTAACACTCCGTTAGGGCACTTTGAATACCGGGTTCTTCCTTTCGGCCTCGCTAACGCTCCAGCTGTCTTTCAGGCATTAGTCAATGATGTCCTGAGAGACATGCTGAACATCTTTGTTTTCGTTTACCTTGACGATATCCTGATTTTTTCACCGTCACTCCAGATTCATGTTCAGCACGTTCGACGTGTCCTCCAGCGCCTTTTAGAGAATTGTCTTTTTGTGAAGGCTGAGAAGTGCACTTTTCATGCCTCCTCCGTCACATTTCTCGGTTCTGTTATTTCCGCTGAAGGCATTAAGATGGATCCCGCTAAAGTCCAAGCTGTCATTGATTGGCCCGTCCCTAAGTCACGCGTCGAGCTGCAGCGCTTTCTCGGCTTTGCGAACTTCTATCGTCGTTTCATCCGTAATTTCGGTCAGGTGGCAGCTCCTCTCACAGCCCTTACTTCTGTCAAGACGTGCTTTGAGTGGTCCGTTTCCGCCCAGGGAGCTTTTGATCTCCTCAAGAATCGTTTTACATCCGCTCCTATCCTTGTTACACCTGACGTCTCTAGACAGTTCGTTGTCGAGGTTGACGCGTCAGAGGTGGGCGTGGGAGCCATTCTTTCTCAGCGCTCCCTCTCTGACGACAAGGTCCACCCATGCGCGTATTTTTCTCATCGCCTGTCGCCGTCGGAACGTAACTATGATGTGGGTAACCGCGAACTGCTCGCCATCCGGTTAGCCCTAGGCGAATGGCGACAGTGGTTGGAGGGGGCGACCGTTCCTTTTGTCGTTTGGACTGACCATAGGAACCTTGAGTACATCCGTTCTGCCAAACGACTTAATGCGCGTCAGGCGCGTTGGGCGCTGTTTTTCGCTCGTTTCGAGTTCGTGATTTCTTATCGTCCGGGCTCTAAGAACACCAAGCCTGATGCTTTGTCTCGTCTCTTCAGTTCTTCAGTAGCCTCCACTGACCCCGAGGGGATTCTCCCTGAGGGGCGTGTTGTCGGGTTGACTGTCTGGGGAATTGAGAGGCAGGTAAAACAAGCGCTCACTCACACTCCGTCGCCGCGCGCTTGTCCTAGGAACCTTCTTTTCGTTCCCGTTCCTACTCGTCTGGCCGTTCTTCAGTGGGCTCACTCTGCCAAGTTAGCCGGCCACCCTGGCGTTCGGGGTACGCTTGCTTCCATTCGCCAGCGTTTTTGGTGGCCCACCCGGGAGCATGACACGCGTCGTTTCGTGGCTGCTTGTTCGGTCTGCGCGCAGACTAAGTCCGGTAACTCTCCTCCTGCCGGCCGTCTCAGGCCGCTTCCTATTCCCTCTCGACCGTGGTCTCACATCGCCTTAGATTTTGTCACCGGACTGCCTTCGTCAGCGGGGAAGACTGTTATTCTTACGGTTGTCGATAGGTTCTCTAAGGCGGCTCATTTCATTCCCCTTGCTAAGCTTCCTTCTGCTAAAGAGACGGCACAAATCATCATCGAGAATGTTTTCAGAATTCATGGCCTTCCGTCAGACGTCGTTTCGGACAGAGGTCCGCAATTCACGTCTCAATTTTGGAGGGAGTTTTGCCGTTTGATTGGGGCTTCCGTCAGTCTCTCTTCCGGCTTTCACCCCCAGTCTAACGGTCAAGCAGAACGGGCCAATCAGACTATTGGTCGCATCTTACGCAGTCTTTCTTTTCGCAACCCTGCGTCTTGGTCAGAACAGCTCCCCTGGGCAGAATACGCCCACAACTCGCTTCCTTCGTCTGCGACCGGGCTATCTCCTTTTCAGAGTAGCCTCGGGTACCAGCCTCCGCTGTTCTCATCTCAGTTCGCCGAGTCCAGCGTCCCCTCCGCTCAGGCTTTTGTCCAACGTTGCGAGCGCACCTGGAAGAGGGTCAGGTCTGCACTTTGCCGTTATAGGACGCAGACTGTGAGGGCTGCTAATAAGCGTAGAACTAAGAGTCCTAGATATTGTCGCGGTCAGAGAGTTTGGCTCTCCACTCAGAACCTTCCCCTTAAGACGGCTTCTCGCAAGTTGACCCCGCGGTTCATTGGTCCGTTCCGTATTTCTCGGGTCATTAATCCTGTCGCAGTTCGACTTCTTCTTCCGCGATACCTTCGTCGCGTCCACCCGGTCTTCCATGTCTCCTGCATCAAGCCCGTCCTTCGCGCCCCCGCTTGTCTTCCCCCCCCCCCCCCCATCCTTGTCGAGGGCGCACCCATCTACAGGGTCCGTAGAATTTTGGACATGCGTCCTCGGGGCCGTGGTCACCAGTACCTCGTAGATTGGGAGGGGTACGGTCCTGAGGAGAGGAGTTGGGTTCCCTCTCGGGACGTGCTGGACCGTGCGCTGATCGAGGATTTCCTCCGTTGCCGCCAGGTTTCCTCCTCGAGTGCGCCAGGAGGCGCTCGGTGAGTGGGGGGGTACTGTCATGTACTGTCATGTTGTGTCTTGTCTCTGTCCTTTCCCTTCACCCTGTCTCCCTCTGCTGGTCGTTGTTAGGTTACCTTTTCTCCCCCTCTTTCCCCCAGCTGTGCCTTGTCTCCTCCTAACCACCTCGTCACCCCGTTTCCCACCTGTTCCCTTTTTCCCTCTGATTAGGTCCCTATATCTCTCTCTGTTTTTGTTCCTGTCCTTGTCGGATTCTTGTTTGTTGTGTTTCATGCCTGAACCAGACTGTCGTCATGTTTGCTGTAACCTTGTCTTGTCCTGTCGGAATCTGCCGGTCCGTCTGAGCCTACCTATGTTTGGTAATTAAAGAAGCTCTGTTTAAGTTAATTCGCTTTTGGGTCCTCATTCACGCACCGTAACAAGTTCATGATGACAGAAGTGAGTGCTACGGGGCGATAGTCATTTAGTTCAGTTATCTTAGCTTTCTTGGGAACAGGAACAATGGTGGCCATCTTGAAGCATGTGGGATTGCCTGGGATTGATTGAATAGGTCCGTAAACCCACCAGCCAGCTGGTCTGTGCATGCTCTGAGGACGTGGCTAGGGATGCCGTCTGGGCATCCTCAACCTTGCAAGGGTTAACATTTTTAAATGTTTTACTCACGTCGGCCATGGAGAAGGAGAGCCCACAGTTTTTGGTAGCAAGCCTTGTCGGTAGCACTGTATTGTCCTCAAAGTGCACAAAGAAGTTGTTTAATTTGTCTGGGAGCAAGACGTCCATGTCTGCGACGGGGCTGGTTTTCTTTTTGTAATTCATGATTGTCTGTAAACCCTACCACATACGTCTCATGTTCGAGCCGTTGAATTGCGACTCCACTTTGTCTCTATACTTACAGTACTTGTTTGATTGCCTTATGGAGGGAATGACTACACTGTTTGTATTCTGTCATGTTTCCAGTCGCCTTGCCATGATTAAATGCAGTGGAACGTGCTTTCAGTTTTGCTGCCACCAATCCACAGTTTTTGGTTAGGGAAGGTTTTAACAGTCACAGTGGGTACAACATCTCCTATACACTTCCTTATAAACTCGCTCACAGAGTCAGCGTATACGTCAATGTTATTGTCTGAGGCTACCCGGAACATATCCCAGTCCACGTGATCGAAGCAATCTTGAAGCGTGGAATCCGATTGGTCAGACCAGCGTTGGATAGACCTAAGCACAGGCGCTTCCTGTTTTAGTTGCTGCCTATAGAAGGGGAGCAACAAGATGGAGTCAGGGTCAGATTTGCCAAAAGGAGGGTGGGGGAGTGCCTTGTATGCATTGCAGAAGTTAGAGTAGCAGTGGTCGAGTGTGTTACTCGCTCGTGTACTGCAATCGATATGCTGATAGAATTTAGGTAGCCTTGTTCTCAGATTAGCTTTGTTAAAATCCACAGCTACAATAAATGCAGCCTCAGGATATATGGTTTCCAATTTGCATAAAGTCCAGTGAAGTTCCTTGATGGCTGTCTTGGTATCTGCTTGCAGGGGGATATACACGGCTGTGACGATAACTGGGGAGAGTTCCCTTGGGAAATAATACGTCGGCATTTGATTGTGAGGAATTCTAGGTCAGGTGAACAAAAGAACTTGAGTTCTTGTATGTTGTTACAATTACACCATGAGTCATTAATCATGATACAACCCGCCCTTCTTCTTACCAGAGAGATGTTTATACCTGTCGGCCGATGCACTGAAAATCCTGTTGGCTGTACGCACTCCGACAGCATGTTCCCAGCTAGCCATGTGTCTGTGAAACCGAGTATGTTACAATCCCGGATATCTCTTTGGAAAGCAACTCTTGCCCTAATTTCGTTGAATTTGTTAACTAGGGACTGGACATAAGCGAGTAATATACTCAGATGCGGTGGGTGGTGTGCGCGCATCCGAAGCCTAAATAGAAGACCGCTCTGGCACCCTCACCTCCGAAAGCGTTGTTTTGGGACGGCCTCTGCAATCAGATCGAATGCCCTGGGAAGTGCAGACAAAGGATCCGCTTTGGGAAAGTCGTATTCCTGGTCGTAGTGCTGGTTGTGCTGGTAAGTTGACATCTCTCTGATATCCAATAGTTCTTTTCGGCTATATGTAATAACACTTAAGGTTTTCTGGGCTAACAAAGTAAGAAATAATACATAAAAAAACTAAATACTGCACAGTTTCCTAAGGACTTGAAGCGAAGCTACCATCTCTATCGGCGCCATCTTTATACCCACCACTGTTCTGTCAACATGGTCATACATCCACCACTGGTCTGGCAACATGGTCATACATCCACCACTGGTCTGGCAACATGGTCATACCTCCACCACTGGTCTGGCAACATGACCTGAACAAACACTGTACAATTAACAACAACATAGTTGGGTTCCTATTTGCTTTGTTAATTGGATTAATCCCGATGTTCTTGATTTCTTGTTTTTTTGTTGTACTTTTTGTACATTTTAATTATTTGTGTTCTTGTTTGTCATTTTACTGCATTGTAAGGAGCTAGAAACATAATACTTTCACTGCACTTGCTATAACAGATTTTAGGGTTTTGGCTGCTCTAGGATTTGATCACTACTGTATGTCCTGTGGTCTTGACTGTCAGAGTTGCAGGATCTATCGTTTGGCTTGATAGCTAGCTAGCAGCTAGCTGGCTGTTTGGATTCAAATAATCTGTTTGTAAGCATTACACCAAGGACTGCATGCTGTGTCCAGGGGTAGCAGAGTCAGTCCAGGGACTGTTCAGGGAATGCTCTTAACCGCTGCCAAGATGTGGTGGCTTTTCAGCAGCCGTGGCATCACCAAAGCTGGGTGCTACATTCCTGGCAATGGAGCACCAGTACCAAAACAGCGGCATCAGTGGAGTGACTGACCATTCAGAGAAGCAGGTGCGGTGCACTGTTGTTTCTCCTTGGCTACCCCATCAATGCCCCCTCCACTGAACCTACACTGCCTTTCCAGTCCAAACTGGATCAACTTCATCCCAAGCTGACTGAGACCTTCAATCACGCTCAATAAAAAAAAGTGTTTGTTGTTTTACTTTTGATGTGCTTTGAGATTCTTTGAAAACCGCTATACAAGTTCAAAAATGTATTCATTATTATTATATGAGTAACCCAAGTATGCCTAGTAGGCTAGGTCTACTGCGTAACCTAGGCCTACTGTGTAACCTAGGCCTACTGTGTAACCTAAGCCTACTGTGTAACCTAGGCTTACTGTGTAACCTAGGCCTACTGTGTTATGTATATATTGTTTTTCAAATTAAGAGGAACACAATTGAAATACGTTTTCTAAATGTTTCGTATTGTGTTTTAATTGATCAAATAAACCTATCTATAACCGGTACATTTTGATGTGATTAGATACAGGTCCATTGTAAAGTGGAGACCAGTAGGAACTAATGGACAGAGAATAATAGGAGAGAAAGCCTCAGTAAACTATAATGAGAAGACTAGAATATCCATGCAGAATTACCTACATAGGGATATGTGTGTCATGTATGTGTCATACGGTCAAAGTTGTCTTTTCCATTGGCTATTATATTGTATATGCCATACACTGCATGACCACGCAATACACACACACAAACACACACACACACACACACACACACACTCTACATATCCATCCAAAGAGCAAAGCTAAAAGAAAAGATGAAAGTAGGATGTGTTGGCTGACTGACAAGACTGCAGCCAGAGTCTGTCCATTAGCGGTGGAGATGAGAGCAGAGGGCTCTGAGGGAGACGGAGACATCTGTACAGGAACACAGAGAAGAGAGCAGAGCAGGGCTGGGAGCATCTGTGGCCTGGCCTGATCTCTAACAGCAGCAGAGCCACCAGTCCAAACCCACCACCTGAGAGAAAACCCTGCTCACTGTTCTGTGCAGAGAGAGAAACAGAGAGAAACAGGCAGACGCAAGCATGCACACATTTACACACACATACACACTAGTGCTGAGCGATTATCCAAAATGTTGGTTAGTTTTCACTTTTTAAACAACTAATTGACCGACGTTGGTTCAATTATTTGAATTCCATTTTGTTATATATTTTTTCTGTAAGCTCGATGTGCAGTTTCTGTAGAGATAAACCAGATCAAGCCTGAACTGTGTGATGTAGTAGGGAGTTGTAGTTTCCAACAGGTTAATATTCTACATAATTTTACTCATTTTCTGCACTAAACTAACTACAATTTCCATAATCCATTGCGTGCACGCTTAAACTTCTCTGTTCTGTGCAGAGCAAGACAAGGAGACTGAGAGAAGAGAGAACGCACAATCGACAGGGATAGAAAGCAGTTGCTACGCGAGCCTCAAAATCTTGATAGTGATCTTGATAGTTGGTATTCAGTAGTCCTAAAAGTATGCCTTATTTACTTTGAAGAACTACTAAAGTAGTGATTTTGTCAGACAGCATATAGTATGCAGCAGCTCTATAGAGATGAGATGATGACTTGGAAGGAAATAATAAAGACATAGAAGTCTTCACATTAAAGTAATGTGACTAAATGATGGTTAATAAGTGATAGGCAGTAATGGGCAGTCACTACCATCATGAAACTTCTATTAATTTATAATTCCGTGTTGGTACAGCATTCCACCCACATAATGTATAGTGCATTTCATGTAAAAAAAAAGAAAGAATCGAAACCGAAAGCTGTGATTATTTTTTCATTATCAAACCGAAACCGAGCGGACTTCAAAAAGCACTAATCGCTCAGCACTAACAAACACACAAAAACCTATCTTCCTCAATGTGTGTTAACAAAAATACTCAAATGTTAATATAAAGTATAAAAAATACATCATTCTGTCCAATAATTAGAAATTCAACTTCACTTTTAGCATTTAACTAAAGCAGCAGTCAAATATTTCTCACTAACCATCATACCCTTTTCCAAACATGACACAGCAGCCCATGATGAGAAGCAGTGAAGGAAATGCTACATGTCTCCCAGTCAGTTGCTAGGAGCAGATAAAAAGAAGCTTCATTACAGCTAATCAATATAAACCGGAGCTGCCATGGTAACAAATCGTGCAAAGCTGCAAAGTAAATGTCTCGTTGAATATTAATTTGAAATATTGAACACACCTTCTATTTACTATGCCACTGACTTACTTTCCAGTAGTCCTAGATGATCTGGAGTAGTCGGCCTATATTTTACATACAAGATATAAAGTTGTTTTAACGGAATCCATATTAGGAAGTCATCAGATAGTTTTGCTTGATATATGAAGTCCTAATATGGATGCCGTATAACTAGTATGGGATGCCAAACCACAATTATGAGCCACATCCACAGTAGTTTCAATTTAGGTAACTGTACATGTTCTTTGTCAAGGGCATTTGTTCCTCTGCTGTATAGCCCACATATAGGATTTTAACCAGTAACCATTTGGTTGTGAATTAAATTGGCCTAACCTTTTGGGTGGTGCAGTAGTTGGCCCTACAGCTTTTCTTTCCAATATATGTTTTGCTCTGTCATCATCACCAGTCTGATACATATTCAACACAACAAACATGCCTGAGTAGAACATATTTATTTAGATTATATTCAAATACATTTCACCCCGCAACTTTCTCACGGTTTGGTTCTTTTACACGTTTCTACAGTGTAAGATGTGCTGCTGCTGGGCTACTGTTACTCATGGTGACAAGATCAATAAAACAAAGATCAGGTAGAATGGGACAATATCAAATCAGAAGTTAATAGTAGCAAAACAGAAGAGTCATAGAGGTTAGAATAGTAACAATCTGTACAAAGGAAAAAAAACAACACTCAGAAACTAAAATCAAAACAATACACAAATCAAACTTTAATATGATACATTTGATTTGATATATAATAATTAATATATATAATAATTAATATATCTTTACATATTTTTGAAAGTACCATAATGGTTGACGGTGAACATCTCCAGAATCATTCAAATGTCCCATACATTTCTAGAAAAACTAGGACAAAGAATTATTTTATTAAATGTTAAATGCATAAAAACCATATAATCAAACTGTACATGGATAGAAACCTCTAACGGCCCATGAATACCAAAACTCTCAATGTTCAGATGATATCTATGAGACATTGAGGGGACATACATTAAGACATTTAGGTAAACAGTACAGTATAAGGGTATAAAAATGGAATCATGGAGAAGAACATACAACAGGAGATTTCATCAAACTGTGGTGGTATAAAAACAACTTCAACCACAATGCATTCGGGAAACTGACGTCTAGTCGTGCATCAACTATGAATCTCATTGCTGGCCTGTGAGTTTAAAACAATACTCCATATTGTACTAAACAAGTATCTGCCATATCAACATACAGTATGAATCAATACACAAAACATATAGCATATCAATTTAATGAAATGTTGAAAATGTACAAAAATATCAATGCTTTCGCAACACATTAAAATCGAACTGAGGAATAAAAACACATCCTCTAAAAAAAAACATCTTTATATTTCCATCTTATTTCCATAATAGCTATGTTGCCTGACCGTGGCAATATTATGGTTGTTGATTGTCTGGCAAGCCCTAAGCAACATCCTTCAATCCACAACAGAAAATGATGTTGAAACGTTTACCAAGCACACATACAGTACACATGCACACACATGTACGGATCCATTCGCACACGTACACACAGTCGCACACCCACGTATTTCTAGCTAATCGCAAGAGGGATTCCTCTGAAAACTACCAATAAAGACTATACTAAAATGTCAGTGATCTTTGGATCTTCGTTCTCTCAGGTTGAGAAAATCTAAACAGAAATAAACCCACAGAGTGGCTCTGACAACATACAGTTTGGATTGCACTGGTTACAATACATACATCATACTGTCAAGCCAACACATATGACATAATAAGAAATAAACATAATACAGGTTTACACAGTTGGGCTATAGGATTCCTAATCTTTGAGGAAGTAAAAGTGCATATACAGCAGTATTATGTTTGTTTGATACAGTATATAAAATAAGGAATACTTTTGGGGAATTCAATGAACGCCAGTAATCAGCAGGACAGAGGAGCAGCTTGGCATTTTATTGGGATGACTCGTGTTCTGGAGGCAGGTCTGCAGAGTGCTCACTTGCTGGCACAGTCACAAAGTCAAACAATCTGATTTTAAACCTAAACTTAACAATGATGTTAACCACACTGCTAACCCTAATGCCTAACCTTAACCTTAAATTAAGAGCAAAAAGCAAATGTTTGTTTCAATGAATTTTTAAGAAATAGCCAATTTTTACATTGCAGCTGGCCCATCTAGCGGATATCACTCACTTCTGCCGCCAGGGAAAGATTCATGACAATAAACGTCAAACTGCAACAGGAGAGAGAGAGGAATGAAGAAGAAGAAAGAAGGAGAGAAAATGTTGACTGGTTGGAAAAAAATCAAATAAACTGGTAAAACTACAGAAATATCTCCAATTCCTTTGGAATGATCAGGGTGAACATAATGTTTGATTGGAAATAGTGTCATACTGTATAGGTCAGGGTTGGGGTCAATTATAATTAAAGTCACTCAGTTAATTCTGGAAGTTATTTAAATATACAATTCAAAAACTGAAAAGGTTTTCAGTTTATTGAGAAGTAAATTATTGAATCGGAATTTCAGTTTTATGCCTGAATTGAAATGTAATTGATCCCCAACCCTAGTATAGATACACATCAACATCAGGATCAGTGTGGCCCTCCCTCCCTCTGGCGACCATGATGACTGATAAGCGAGCAGCAACCACGTCCAAACAATGTGTGTCATGTGACACATTCATTGTCATGTAACCTCGGCAAAAGTAATAGGATTCTAAAGAGAAAAGAAGAAAAAATGTAAAGAACAGCGAGATATCTTCAATGATTAAACACATTCCAGGATTAGACCAGAAATGCCATGAAGCATTTATTAAGTATACTGATTCAGACAGATCAAACAGTAGGCTACTTGGTATCATGATGATAATTATGGTCTCGATTTAACGGAAGAAGAAGATTGCTTATATTATTGGTCAATTTACTACAAAGTAAAAAAAAAACATCTGACAAGATACAGCATAGTATCGGTCCAATTATATCTTCACCCCCAACATCTCCACCTTTCCTTTCTTCAATGATGTAACAACCCTTACATAACCATCAGCTAATGAGTCGGTTGCTTTTATTTGACCAGCTGAGGTGCTTGTAGGGCTGGCTGTCCACACACGAAGACACACACCAGGGTTTCCGTTAAGCAATTTCCGGCTTTTGGCTGATTAAAAAATATTTAAAGCTGATAAATAAAACTGTTGCTGGCCAAAATGACTAGGAGAAAAAATGCCAAAATAATGCTTTTTATCATTGATGGAAATACCAGTCGATGGAAATACATTTGACCGTCATGCTCATTTGTCTGTAGGTTCATTACCATCATTTAGTGGAATTAACTTGGCCTGTGTATATTTGCGTTAGTCATCATGCATCTTATTTATCCAACACAACTACCACACAGCATACAGAGCCTATCTTGAGCAGGATTTCTCCTGCTGCTACTCAGCCGGTTGCTGCTGGAGTAAAACATGCTTTTATAAGCCCATTCATTTCGCAACAATTCTAAATACAATCCTGTGTTAAAAACTGTTTTGGTGCACGATTAAAAAGAGCTACTATTTTATTTCTCAACTGGTAATTGAAGCACGCCTCCCATTCACCATTCAAGTGCAGGCAACAGGATATTAACGTGTCACCCACCACTTTACAATGTGAGCTGGAGGCAGTATGCATTTTGAAAACATACTTAATTGTTTGAAACCTGAACGTTTTATTTCATATTATGAGGAATTATGAGTTTTACCTTTCTTCAAAGTAGCCTATAGGCTAACTGGGACCATGAAAAAATGAAGGCAATTATTTTATAAAGACTTTATAGGCAGCGCGAGTTTCAAGTCTGGGCTAGTTTACAATTTATCATACAATTTCTTCTGTACTGAGTACCAGTTATGATTTTCATTATGCAATTTTTTTTAGAACAGCTTAATTTCAATAATAATGTTTTAGTTTCTCAAAATCATTGTAATGTGGTTAATCATAAGAATTAAAATGATACTAAACAAAAAATGCGAGATCACCAGCCTCTGCCATATGGAGACATTGATACACCGTGATTCCATTGGCGGCTAAAGAAATGAGAGCATGGAACTTATAACCTATAGACCAATGCAGCAGCAGGCCAATAACTTCCATTGCTATTTCACATCGAGGATTGGTGATTGTCGAGGGGGAGATGGTTGGAAAGATTTTCAAATAGCCTACTGTGAGGATGTATTAGTTTTAATATACTATCATTCAAAATGGATGTAAAAAAAAAAAAAAGATTTCCTGCATTTCTGCGCAGCAGGCCAAGTACTTCTATGCATGCTCAGGAATGAGCGCTCCTTCAACATTATCAGTACAGAGAAACCAGACACATGCTCATTGCTCACATGTAGCACTCCAAACTAACAATGAAAAAAATTGACAAAACTCGTAAATGATGGTTATGAAATAAACCCAAACATGTTTCTCACAAGTCTAGCAGGTTGTGGACTCTGCAAACAATATTTCCACTCCAAGAATGAGAACAGTAAATGACTGTAATTAATACATGCATTAACAGAAATGAATGTAACCAAATAACGGGGATTAATGGTACATTTACTACCGGTGACATATGTAATGGGGATTTTTTTTTTTATGCATAAAAAGGGCAAATAATTCACACAATAAAACAATGAATCTCCCGAGTGGCACATCGGTCTAAGGCACTGCGTTGCAGTGTTGCGGCGTCACTACATGGCGGCGCACAACTGTCCCAGCGTCATCCGGGTTAGGGGAGGGTTTGGCCAGGGGGGCTTTACTTGGCTCATCGCGCTCTAGTGACTCCTTGTGGTGGGCTGGGCACCTGCAGGCTGACTTCAGTTGTCAGTTGAACGGTGTTTCCTCAGACACATTGGTGCAGTTGGCTTCCAGGTTAAGCGAGCAGACGTTAAAACTTCTTTGGGATAGGGGACTGCATTTTCACTTTTGGATGAAAAGCTTGCCCAGAGTAAACTGCCTCCTACTCAGTCCCAGATGCTAATATATGCATATTATTAGTATTGGATAGAAAACACTCTGAAGTTTCTAAAACTGTTTGAATGATGTCTGTGAGTATAACAGAACTAATATGGCAGGCAAAAACCTGAGTAAAAAGTCCAAAAAGGAAGTGGGAAATCTGAGGTTTGTAGTTTTTGAACTCACCCCTATCGAATACACAGTGGGATATGGGTTATATATGGGTTATTTTGCACTTCCTAAGGCTTCCACTATATGTCAACCGTCTTTAGAACATTGTTTCAGGCTGCTTCTGTGAAGGGGGGCCGGATGAGAGCTGTTTGACTAAGGGGTCTGCCAGCAGCCTCGTTCTCAGTCACGTGCATTTCTCATGAGTGGTATCTCTCGTTCCATTGCTTTTCTACAGACAATGGAATTCTCCGGTTGGAACATGATTGAACATTTATGATAAAAACATCCTAAAGATTGATTCTATACTTAGTTTGACAAGTTTCTTCGACCGGTAATATAACTTTTTGAACTTTTCGTCCGACTGTACCAGAACGCACTTTTGGATTTGTTTACCAAATGCCCTAACAAAAAAGGGCCATTTGGACATAAATGGACATAAATTATGGACATTATCGAACAAAACAAGCATTTATTGTGGAACTGTGATTCCTGGGAGTGCATTCTGATGAAGATCATCAAAAGTAAGTGAATATTTATAATGCTATTTATGACTAATGTTGACTACCCAACATGGCGGATATTTCTCTGGCTGGTTTGGGCTCTGAGTGCCGTTCTCAGATTATGCTTTTTCCGTAAAGTTTTTTTGAAATCTGACACAGCGGTTGCATTAAGGAGAAGTGTATCTAAAGTTCATCAGCATTTTCACAGTATTTCTGTGAATTCATGTGGCTCTCTGCACAATCACCGCATGTTTTAGAACTACTGAACGTAACACGCCAATGTAAAATTAGATTTTTTGATTTAAATATGAACTTTATCAAACAAAACATAAATGTATTGTGTAACATGAAGTCCTATGGGTGTCATCTGATGAAGATCATCAAAGGTTAGTGATTAATTTTATCTCTATTTGTGCCTTTTGTGACTCCTCTCCTCTGGCTGGGTTTTTCTGTGAGTTGGTGACCTAACATAATTGTTTGTGGAGCTTTCGCTGTAACGCATTTTTGAAATCAGACACTGTGGCTGGATTAACAAGAATTGTATCTTTAAAATTGTGCCTAATACTTGTATGTTTGAGAAATGTAATTTATGAGATTTCTATTGATTTGTATTTGGCGCCCTGCAATTTCATTGGCCATTGGCGAGGGTTCCGCTAGACAGGTTAAGAAGCGCGGCTTGGCGGGTCATGTTTCCGAGGATGCAGGACTCGACCTTCACCTTTCCTGAGCCCATTGGGGAGTTGCAGCGATGAGACAAGATCGTAATCACGAAATTGTGGAGAAAAAAGGGGTTAAATGTTCTTCTTTTTTAAAACTATGAATGCGCAAGAATTGGTAGGAGACAGACTTGACTATACCTTCGTCACTTACCCCTCCCCTTCTTCTTGTCTGAACATTTTAAATTATACTCAAGACACATTTTCACACATATTTTAGATGCTTTTTTCACACATATTTTAGATAGGCCTAGCTAATTGTTGCAAAAACTATTGCCAGGTGTGCTGCCCAAATTGAGGGATCAACAAATAGGCATCAACCTAGGAACTTGTGATTTGAAACAATCCACAGCAATTTAAAATACGTTAATTATCCTCGATTCCTCTGTGGCTGTCATGCTTTCTGGTGAGCTATTTTTTACTGATTTTATTTCTGTATAGAGAGGGGTAATTTAATAATTTTGGCAAATTTACAGTGCCTTTAAAAAGTATTCTGACCCCTTGACATATTCCACATTTTGTTGTTGCAGCCTGAATTTAAAATATATTAAAATGATTTCGATTCTCATCCATCTACACAAAACACCCCATAATGAAAAAGTGAAAACATGCTTTTAGAAATGTTTGAAAATGTATTGAAAATGAAATAAAGAAATATCTCATTTACATAATTATTCACACCCCTGGGTCTCTACATGTTAGAATCACCTTTGACAGGGATTAAAGCTGTGAGGCTTTATGGGTCAATCTCAAAGAGGTTTACATGCCTGGATTGTACAATATTTGCCCATTATTCATTTCACAATTCCTCAAGCTCTGTCAAATTGGATGTTGATCATTGCTAGACAACCACCAAACTTGACCATAGATTTTCTAGCATATTAAAGTCAAAACTGTAACTCAGCCACTCAGGTACATTCACTGTCTTCTAGGTAAGCAACTCCAGTGTAGATTTGGCCTTGTGTTTAGGTTATTGTCCTGCTGAAAGATCAATTCATCTCCCAGTGTCTGGTGGAAAGCAGACAACCAGGTATTCCTCTAGGACTTTGCTTGTGCTTAGTACCATTCCATTTACTTTTTATCCTGAAAAGCTCCCAAGTCCTTAACTATTACAAGCATACCAAAAACATGACGCAGCCACCACTTGAAATATGGAGAGTGGTACTCAGTAACACTTTGTATTGGATTTGCCCCAAACATAAAATGTTGTATTCAGAACAAAAAGTGAATTTCTTTGCCACATTTTTTGCAGTATTACTTTAGTGCCTTGTTGCAAACAGGATGCATGTTTTGGAATATTTATTCTATACTTCTTTTCACTCAGCCATTAAACTCTGTAACTGTTTTGAAGTCACCATTGGCCTCAAGGTGAAATCCCTGAGCGGTTTCCTTCCTCTCCGGCAACTGAGTTAAGAAGAAAGCCTGTAGCTTTGTAGTGACTGGGTTACACCATCCAAGGTGTAATTAATAACTTCACCATGCTGAAAGGGATATCAATGTCTGCTTAATTTTTTTTACCCATCTACCAATAGGTGCCCTTCTTTGCAAGGCATTGGAAAACCTCCCTGGTCTTTATGATTGAATCTGTGTTTGAAATTCACTGCTCGACTGAGGGACCTTACAGATGTGTGGGGTACAGAGATGATTTAGTCAATAAAAAAGAATGATAAACACTATTATTGCACACAGAGTGAGTCCATGTAACTTATTATGTGACTTGTTAAGCACATTTTTACTCCTGAACTTATTTAGGCTTGCCATAACAAAGGGGTTGACTACTTACTGATTCTTGACATTTCTGCTTTTCATTTTTAATTTGTTTTATTTTTTTTAATTAAAAAGCATTATTTCACTTTGACACTATGGGGTAGTGTGTGTAGGCCAGTGACACAAAAAGCTAAATTTAAGACTAACACAATAACATGTGAAAAAAGTCAAGGGTTGTGAATACTTTCTGAAGGCACTGTATTTTCATTTACTTCCCTATTGGACCCACTGCTATGCCATTTCTTTCCTGTTCTATGGGTTTTCATATCAACTTTCTTTTGTTGTCTGGAACCCAAGGCGCAATCCTAGTCATATTAGCAACCCATCGTAGTTGTTGCATCTTTAGATTTCCCCTCTAAGTTTCAAACATTTTTATCTCTGTCACATAAGGTGCACTGTTAAGAATGGTGTTTTCCTGTGAATTGCATTTTGGCAATTAGTTGCATGTTCTGTTATTAAGATGCATTATCATGCACCCAATGCATATGGGTCTGTAAAATTTCTCAAATGGCCAGTAAATTAAAATCTTCCCGGTCCCTCTGACACACACACACACACACACACACACACACACACACACACACACACACACAGGGCCTGCATGAAGTTGAAGCTAACACACTGTACAGCTTCTGGTTTGCCTCTAAGCATATAGCAAAGCTCCTGGAGATTAATGATTTAGTCTTTGGAGGCTCTATAGTGGTAGGGAATGCTAGGCCATGCATTGCAGGAAAATAAAGTCGCTGACCTCCTTGGTAATCTTGATGAAGTGCCTTGTGGAGACCAGGTGCTCCACCTATATGAATCCACAATGAGTCCAGGGGAAGTTACATTGGGCCATTCGTCAAAGCAAAAGAGGATGCCCTCATCTTGCTAACATGAGGTGTGTGAGGTGAATAAGGAGGCGGATATGTGGAGAGGTGTGTGTGTGTGCGTGTGCGTGCATGCGTACGATGAACAAAGCCTTAATGGCAAGAATGATCAAATTTGTAGTAGGTTAGGTTTGAGGGACAAGATGTACTTTAGGTGTACTATAGAAATCAAACATCCAATGGAAAGCAGTTTCACTCAGTGTACAATGTAGCGTTGCGGCAAGGAGGATATATCTAAATGCATTTCCACACTGAATGCATTGCCACACTCAACATCACCATGGCCATAGGCCATCTGGAAACAGAGTACAGAAGGTGACCCAAATACATCTGACACATTAGGATGTTTTAGAAAACCCTTTAGAGACAGGCTCACTGCTCCCCAGACTGCCTGACTGCCTGGCTGCCTGACTTCCTGGTTGCCTGCTACAGCATTCAGAGATTTGAACAGAGTTCATTAATAAAGACCCCATAATCAAGCCAGTTGTTAGTAATGAAGGATATCATGTCTTACTTCTAATACAAAATGTAATAATAGTATTGACAAGGCAACATGTGTATTTTAAAGGGCGTTATAGTTTTTCCTGGATGAATGAATGAATGAATATGGGATATATGAATTCAACTGAAAACAATAAACAAAACAGAACTTTGTCATTAGACAAAAACTTGATGTTGCGAAACATGTATAACATGGTGTATTCCAGTAGTGTTCTTCTCTCCTGTCAGTTATAGGGTTACTCCAACTTCCAATGGTCTGAACAGTGATCTCCTGCCATTTATAGGGTTACTCTAGCTTCCAATGGTCGGAACAGTGATCTCCTGTCAGTTATAGGGTTACTCTAGCTTCCAATGGTCGGTACAGTGATCTCCTGCCAGTTATAGGGTTACTCTAGCTTCCAATGGTCGGTACAGTGATCTCCTGTCAGTTATAGGGTTACTCTAGCTTCCAATGGTCGGAACAGTGATCTCCTGTCAGTTAAAGGGTTACTCTAGCTTCCAATGGTCTGAACAGTGATCTCCTGCCAGTTATAGGGTTACTCTAGCTTCCAATGGTCGGTACAGTGATCTCCTGTCCGGTATAGGGTTACTCTAGCTTCCAATGGTCGGTACAGTGATCTCCTGTCAGTTATAGTGTTACTCTAGCTTCCAATGGTCTGAACAGTGATCTCCTGCCAGTTATAGGGTTACTCTAGCTTCCAATGGTCGGTACAGTGATCTCCTGTCCGGTATAGGGTTACTCTAGCTTCCAATGGTCGGTACAGTGATCTCCTGTCAGTTATAGGGTTACTCTAGCTTCAAATCAATAAACCGCAAATGGGCAACTTAGCCCAATTACTTACACACACACACACACACACACACACACACACACACACACACACACACGGCTTTGTAGTTATCAAAACACTTTGTACAGACAGGTAACAGAGCCAGGTTTTTACTCTTACCTTATCCGTTTACACTGTGTGTGGTTGATCCCAATGTAACACCGTGTGTGGTTTATCCCAATGTAACAATGTGTATGGTTGATCCCAATGTAACAATGTGTGTGGTTGATCCCAAAGTAACACTGTCTGTGGTTGATCCCAATGTAACACTGTGTGTGGTTGATCCCAAAGTAACACTGTCTGTGGTTGATCCCAATGTAACACTGTGTGTGGTTGATCCCAATGTAACACTGTGTGTGGTTGATCCCAAAGTAACACTGTCTGTGGTTGATCCCAATGTAACACTGTGTGTGGTTGATCCCAAAGTAACACTGTCTGTGGTTGATCCCAATGTAACACTGTGTGTGGTTGATCCCAATGTAACAATGTGTGTGGTTGATCCCAAAGTAACACTGTCTGTGGTTGATCCCAATGTAACACTGTGTGTGGTTGATCCCAAAGTAACACTGTGTGTGGTTGATCCCAAAGTAACACTGTCTGTGGTTGATCCCAATGTAACAATGTGTGTGGTTAATCCCAAAGTAACACTGTGTGTGGTTGATCCCAATGTAACAATGTGTATGGTACAGTATATACTGTAGCTAATCACCTGTATGAATCTATTTAGGAAATAGACATTAGCAAACAGACACTATCTCCCTCAGGGACTGGGATTGTGGACTCTTGGCTGAGACATTGAAAGAGCTTAAAAGAATTGTACCTGTACAATATATAGGACTCTCAAGTTAGATACAGTACTTTGTATTCCAAACACATAGGTATATTTTTTTTATCCATTTTCATACACCCTCACACCTTGGAAATGGTGGAAGTGTTGATATTTCTATACAGAGAATGGAGGATAGAATGCATCTGATGTGTCTTTCTGTATGGTGGGCACAGGAGAATTGGCTGAGGCTAAAATGCAAAGTACACTAGGAAAGTGTACCTAGCAGAGCCGGGAGCACAGTATGTTGTACTTAGCCTACTACATTTAAATGTGTCTGCCAGTACCTGTGAGGCTATGTACTTCTCCATTGTGTTGTCCATGATCCTGGGCTGGCCCATCATAGGAATACTGCTGACCACGCTCTCCTCCGGCGGGATCTCATTCAGCAGGCTCTTCCCTTTGAAGTTCTGCACCACCCCTAGAACCTACACTCACAGCCACGGCAGAGACAAAGGAAAATAGAGAGAGAGATAGAGAGAAAGAGAGTGAGACAGAGAGGGTGAGGAAGAGAGAGAGAAAGAGCAAAAGAGAGATAGAGAGCGAGACCGAGAGACAGAGAGAGAGAGAGGGAAAGAAAAAGAAAAGACAGGACAGGACAAAGAGATAAGGAAAAGAGATACTGTACAGATATAGGATCTTAATTTGATCACCCTGTTGCAGAACATATTTTACGTGTAGTATGAGGTTTAAAAAGGCTTCTGATGTTTTAATTTCCATTTTAAAATGTCAGACTTGATTTTCCCTTACAAAAAATGTATCAACCCCTACAAAAATTTCCATTAATTCACATTTCCTGTTACTGGCCTGCTGAAGGATTATTTTCCTGCTGTAGCAAACTGGCTCCTACATCTGTAGTTAATAAGTAAGTTAGTTAGGCGGATATGGAGATAGAGAGACCCTGTGGCGTTTTTTACAGAGCAGATTTCCTTTCTCTTCTCGTAACAAGGGTTATATAAGTCCTTTTTCCTAAGATGAAGGATTCGCATGACTTGCCCAAAAATATGAATTCAATCAGAGCTGTGTGTGTGTGTGTTTGAATGCATGCGCGCCTGAGTGTGTGTGTGTGTGTGTGTGTGTGTTTGAATGCATGCGCGCCTGAGTCTCTGTGTGTGTGTGTGTGTGTGTGTGTGTGTGTGTGTGTGTGTGCATGCATGCATGCATGTATGTATGTGTGTGTCCTCAAGGAGTTCCATCCATTACCAGAGCCCAAACAAGCTTTTTGTATTTGACTACTATCTAAGGCAATGTTCAGACAGAGGAGAAATGCAACTCAGAGAACAATATCATCTAAAGGGACTCTTCCATTACCATTACAGGCCAAAGAGCCCCGCAGTCATTTGTTGAATTACATCCCAAATAAATAAATAATACTGTATACGTGGTAGTTATTTTCAGTATGTGTTCAGCACACTTCCATTATCTCAGCAGGTTGCTGTAGCGTGCAGCATAAAAACCTGCCTCAGCTTGAGATATGGCATGTTATAAAACTTCAAATGTGGTAATAACTGTTTGTGCGCAAATTGCGATCTCACACCACGGCACTAAATTCTCCAGACACAGGCGTGACTGAACATTGCATGTGAGAGTGGATTAACAAAAGCAGGGTACAAGCACATAGCCAGTGAACAAATATAGTGCACATCAGAGGTAAAAGACATGTGTGCGGTAATGTGAGATACATACAGTATGTTGTGTACACACCCAGAAAGAACACATTCTACATATAAACACATCAAATCTGCTAATCCCATTTTCACGTGAAATAGCTGTTTTCACATGTTCAGTTTACATTTCAGACGTGAAACCATAATTATAGTTCACATGTTAACGCCACCTATTCACATGGGAGAAGAATAACATTTTCACCTCAGATATGAAATTATCGGTTTTACATGTTAAAAACATTCACGTGAAATCAGTTATGAAGTTTCACAAGTGAAAATCTCACCTTTCACATGTGGAATTGCAAGTTCACATGTGAAATTCAATCACATTTGAAAATCAAATTCACAGGTTCACATGTAAGAAAACTCCACAGATGTGAACAACACTCACATGTAAAAATCACATTTACAGTTTCACATGTGAATAACTTCCACTTGTGATTGTTTTTTACACGTTAACTTTGAGGTGATTAATTTCTGTATTATCAAATGAGGAGAGACAAACTTATCACACAAGTCAGAGTTACACTTAAACTGAATCTTTATTAGTGAGAGCTTTGCAATAGTGATGATTCGTTGAGAGCCACAACACAAAAGCTACTGAGATCTTTAATAGCAGAGATCCCCTAGTCGACATAACAAACCACAGATGTTTAGAACAGGTCACAAGGTGAGACTTTTTAAATGAGAAAGGAGTATCCCGTAGCCAGATAGCATTCACTATAAATTATCGTTCAGTTTGGCCCCTAAAACGAGGTTCCGATCTAGTTCCTGGTACTTCATAGCACAAAAACACCAACTCATCCAATGGCATAAATAATTTGTCAACTTCAGATACTCCCATCTCAAGTTAAATCCCTTCTTGACCACACACCTGGACAAGCTCACTGAGGGGAGTGAGCCTCTAGGTCATACACTACCCCAGGATAAGTGCAACATCAGAGATGACATACAATGGTTCCAGACACTACCACACACATCCCTCAATACCAAAGGAGGGAGTGACTGGCGCACAGACATTGTGGAGACAAGTAATTGGTTCCCCATTAATCATGCCATCCCTTCACGGTTTAAGAATAGGTAAAGATATATTCACATATGAAGACAATGTTCCCTCCTGTCCTCTTCCCTTTCTTATATTCTGCATAGCACCAGGGACATGTGAAAGACAAGCCTGACCTCTCCCCTCTCTGAGCCCCAGGTGACTGGGCCCCAGGTGACTGAGCCCCAGCTGAGGAAAGACGTGCAACTGCCAACACCAGAGTCCGAAGGGATACATTCTAATAACAAGTACATCATGTAAGCATATTATGCAGATAAGACATCTTAATCATCTATGTTACCCAACTAATTCTGATTCTTCCACCACAACTTGCAATTCCAGATGTAAAGATGAAACTCTAATTTGAATTTCCATATGTAAGAAAATCTCACTTTCACATGTGGAATTGCAAGTTCACATATGGAGTTGAAATAATGTTATTCTCCACACGTGAAAAGATGGTGTTAACAAGTTACAGTTGCAATGTTTTTACTGGTGGAATTTGGGTGACCACATCTAAAAAATCCCAAATGCAGGACAAGGGAACGATTTTACGGGACATTCGCAGAACAGAGGAGAGAATATATTGTCTTTCCTGCAATGTTCCCTATCTTTGGTTATGTTACCCAGGCCTTTGCTTTCTCTGCCTTTTTTCCAGTGGCATGTTTTGGCACATTAATTACAGCAGCATACCACCCTGCATCCCACTGCTGGTTTACCTCTGATGCTAAGCAGGGTCGGTCCTGGTCAGTCCCTAGATGGGAGGCCAGATGTAGCTGGAACTGGTGAAAATAAACGAGGGATCAAAACATTTTTACAAGGGAAAACTGTCTGACTTTCAATCACAAAAACATTTATGGGAATTGTTCACACGTGTCCCGAAAACCATATATTTATTTTTTCAAGTTTTCTTTACACCTGTGCTTTCTTGCTGATAATGTGTGATATGCGTCTGCTAGCCTGTGATTTGATCTCAGAAATCCCATGCTGGTCCATAGCCACGTATCCCCTTTCCCCATCCAGTCTAGTTAACTAGGTCATACTAGGTTAGTGTCCCGAATGGAACCCTATGCTCTACATTGTGCACTACTACGTCTGACCAGGGCCCATAGTGTAGTTTATCACTTGGGACAGAACCTAAAACAACCCTCCACCTCTCTTCTACCCAGGGAAAAACTACACTACAACTCTCCATCTATGCTGGAATTTCTTTTAATGATTTGCTCGTCTTTGAAGATAAGTATGTGCTAGTAGTAATTTCACGTTATTGAGGATAAACATGTTAGCTACAGTATGAGCAACAATCTAGCGCTTCTGTATCCACACCCACTTTGTAATCCACAAACAGTTCAGATAGATTTCTCCACAGAATAGTGCTCTGCATTCTGAGAAACTCTTGTTCACACTCACTCAATTAAGAAACACACCACAGAATAACGTTGTATTGCAGAGATATCACAGGAATCCACTCATACAGGAGCTCACTTGAACTGTCCTAAACAGCTCCACATGGCCCCACTGCATTCATCTGACCCAATTAGCCAGCCATACGAGGAAGAAAACCCTCGCAGGACTGAGCCATTGCCAGGGATATGCAGGGTTTCCATCAACATCTAGACAGTTAAATAAGGATCACCGTAGCAGATTCAGGATCAGATGGTCGTCACAAGTTACCATAGCCACAAAGTCATAAACCCTGACTATTTCGACAATTTCTCTTCTTAAAATATGATTATTAACCTAACCCTAACTTTAACCATAACCTTAACCACAATGCTAACTTCATGCCTAACAAACGAAGACCAAAAAGCTATTTTTTGTTTTCATGAATATAGCCCATTTTGACTTTGTGTCTAGCTAGTGGAAACCAGATCAAACTAATCCATGTCTTAATCTCCATCATTGGAAGGAAACAGTAAAACAGGCCTTAGATCAGTGCTTCGGGGCAACTTCATCCTACATCTTGTTGTTATCCCTGACCATTCTCCTCTAAAATAGGAGCCTTGTGGCAATATGAAACAACATGAGTAACCTGTGCCACCTAGGAGATGGTGAGAGAGAAGGGACACAGGCAAGCACAGGGTAATAATCATTTACTTTCAAATTGAATACACCCCAGGCAGATACACACGTATACTTGTCTGACTCAGTGATACCTGGGGAACCTATTAAGTTCATAAATTCATCAAGACTAAAATATAAAGCACATCTTTCCATTATGTTCCCTTCTGGATTCTTCAGAATGAATATGAAACCCCATAAATCCATTGGGTATGTACCGGTACTCTGATGTTTGGTAGTTGTTGTGGTTGTTGTTCGACATATCAACACTGAAAACACCTGATGCCCCCCATCATCTATCCAAATGAGTTTTCCCTTGATGTTGGCAGCATGGGAAAATGATTTTGCACCGTCTGTGGCTTTTGAAAAACTTGGACATGGGTTTGACACGGCCTCACAACACACAGAGAAAAACACTGGTCCAAACAAGTCTATCGGTCAAAGGGGCAGATAACAAGTTCCCATTCATCTCATATAAAATATTCATAGAGCCTTCTTTTCTATTGCCTCACCAATGTAAGTTCAAGAACAGAATTACTCTTCACTTTATCATGTAAATGAATATACAGTATGTAGATGACTTGACTTGGACCAGAAAAAAGTAATGACGGCGCATATTTTAGATTAAAATGAAAGAAATTGAAGAGCTGACAGTGAGACTGCATAACATGATTTTACACATGTAGCAAATACAAAACAAACACTTGTACAGAGTTCAAACAACAAGCATTTCCATTTGAAAATGGCGAGGGCCTCATGAAGAGTATATGTAAAAAACGTAATATGTAATAAGCATGTTTTAAGCATGGAACAAATGTGTAATAAACATGTAATAAGCAGTAATACACATGGACTAAACATGTAATACGTAAGTTATAAGCATGTAATAAACATGAGTATGTAATGAGCACGTAACAGGATTTAACAAACACATTCACAGAACTGATCCTTCTATCTTTAAACAGAAGTCTCTCGTATAAAGACATTGGTTCACTCACCATGAAGACTGCTATGGCCCCTCCGATGATAAACCCGGCGATGACGTCACACCAGTGGTTGCGGTACTCCACTACCCTGTTGATTCCTGTGAGGAAGGCCAGACACATAAGTCCCAGAGATAGGAGTGGCTTGGCCAGCTTGGTCCCCTTGGCCTTCACTTTTAACGTGATGTACATCTGCAGCAGGGAGACAAACACACACACAACAGAACTCAGTTTGATAGTATGTTAAGTGTTGTCATGACGTTGGCCTGTGTGGGGGAGGTTTAAATACCTTTCCCCTTTTTCCTCTCTCTACTCTACCGATGTGACTATTGAAAATCCCTTTGTTAACATTGAGAGAGAGTCTGGTGACATCAACAGATGGGAACGGAACCATATTTCGGTAATCCAACCAGCTGACAATATGCGTTGGTACTAAATGAATATGATGCCAGATCAGTTGGCGTCTGAAACATTATTACTGATGACAGGACGACAAACTGTATCTTGGAAAGCCTACACATTCTAGTTATCATATTCACATGGAATTGTTGTGCAATTTAAATGTTTAAATGTGAAACTATTTGTGAAAAGATTCAATGTAATTTTATTCGAATTTTCGAATCGAATTTTAATGTGAAGGTGACAACCTACACGCCGGAAGAATGAATTTCAACTATACCAGCAAGAATATAGCATGAGCATATACTGTGGGGCAAAAAAGTATTTAGTCAGCCACCAATTGTGCAAGTTCTCCCACTTAAAAAGATGAGAGAGGCCTGTAATTTTCATCACAGGTACACTTCAACTATGACAGACAAAATGAGAACAAAAATTCCAGAAAATCACATTGTAGGATTTTTAATGAATGTATTTGCAAATTATGGTGGAAAATAAGTATTTGGTCAATAACAAAAGTTTCTCAATACTTTGTTATATACCCTTTGTTGGCAATGACAGAGGTCAAACGTTTTCTGTAAGTCTTCACAAGGTTTTCACACACTGTTGCTGGTATTTTGGCCCAATCCTCCATGCAGATCTCCTCTAGAGCAGTGATGTTTTGGGAATGTTGCTGGGCAAAACGGACTTTCAACTCTCTCCAAAAATGTTCTATGGGGTTGAGATCTGGAGACTGGCTAGGCCACTCCAGGACCTTGAAATGCTTCTTACGAAGCCACTCCTTCGTTGCCCAGGCGGTGTGTTTGGGATCATTGTCACGCTGAAAGACCCAGCCATGTTTCATCTTCAATGCCCTTGCTGATGGAAGGAGGTTTTCACTCAAAATCTCACGATACATGGCCCCATTCATTCTTTCCTTTACACGGATCAGTCGCCCTGGTCCCTTTGCATAAAAACAGCCCCAAAGCATGATGTTTCCACCCCCATGCTTCACAGTAGGTATGGTGTTCTTTGGATGCAACTCAGCATTCTTTGTCCTCCAAACACGACGAGTTGAGTTTTATGACATATGACATTCTCCCAATCTTCTTCTGGATCATCCAAATGCTCTCTAGCAAACTTCAGACGGGCCTGGACATGTACTGGCTTAAGCAGGGGGACACGTCTGGCACTGCAGGATTTGAGTCCCTGGCGGCGTAGTGTGTTACTGATGGTAGGCTTTGCTACTTTGGTCCCAGCTCTCTGCAGGTCATTCACTAGGCCCCCCCGTGTGGTTCTGGGATTTTTGCTCACCGTTCTTGTGATCATTTTGACCCCACGGGGTGAGATCTTGCGTGGAGCCCCAGATCGAGGGAGATTATCAGTGGTCTTGTATGTCTTCCATTTCCTAATAATTGCTCCCACAGTTGATTTCTTCAAACCAAGCTGCTTACCTATTGCAGATTCAGTCTTCCCAGCCTGGTGCAGGTCTACAATTTTGTTTCTGGTGTCCTTTGACAGCTCTTTGGTCTTGGCCATAGTGGAGTTTGGAGTGTGACTGTTTGAGGTTGTGGACAGGTGTCTTTTATACTGATAACAAGTTCAAACAGGTGCCATTAATACAGGTAACGAGTGGAGGACAAAGCAGCCTCTTAAAGAAGAAGTTACAGGTCTGTGAGAGCCAGAAATCTTGTTTGTTTGTAGGTGACCAAATACTTATTTTCCACCATAATTTGCAAATAAATGCATTAAAAATCCTACAATGTGATTTTCTGGATTTTTCCCCCAATTTCTTTCTGTCATAGTTGAAGTGTACCTATGATGAAAATTACAGGCCTCTCTCATCTTTTTAAGTGGGAGAACTTGCACAATTGGTGGCTGACTAAATACTTTTTTGCCCCACTGTAGCATGGCAACTTGGTATATACTTTGAACTCTTATTCACTAAAGAAGTGATACCTCCTAGCCGTCGCGTTAGCGCAGCAACTGTAGACATGGGCTAGGAGAGGACGGACAGAGTATCTAGTCTACCACATGACAACGGTAATACCAAGTATCCATCTACCACGCTCCAATTCACCACTAGACATTCTTCAGAGGACCAGAGATCCATAAAGGACAAACCCGGCCTTCCATCGACGACCAATCTACCGAAGCACAGATCAGAGTAAATATTTATTGCATTCTCCTTTTTCAAATGGGCAGTTATTTAGAATGCATAAGATTCTGTATTTACGATAGCATAGCTTCTCCCTTTGTTACTCAGTTTTCCCGCTCTTTCACTCAAACCCAATCCCCTCTCTTTGTGTAACCATCCAACGTATCTGTTCCGTCCACCAGGGACGTTTTCTTTATGACATAATTTGTAATCAATGAATGATCCATTCTGAATGATTATTTAAGCTATTTAGTAAATAAAGAATTAAACCAAATGTTGTATTGCTGGGTTCGTGAAGATAACCAAGAATTTACAACTTTCAGATGAGACTGAATAAAGTCACGATTAAATATTGACTGCTATTGATGTAAAAGATTACTAGGTCTTTAAGAGTTTATTCGGAAGATAACAGCTCTATAAATATTATTTTGTGGTGCCCTGACTTTCTAGTTAATTACGTTCACCCGATTAGCTTAATCAGGTAATATTAATTACAGAGAAATTATTTTATAGAATAGCAAGTCATATCACTTAATCTGGCATAGCCAAAGAGACACAACAGTGTGTAAGGGGGAGATGCTTAAGGGTAATTTGCAATGAGCATGAATTATTAAGAGTTCATCACATTTTTGGGAGGGCTTATAATTTTCAAATACAAGATAATTGGTCGCGTTCAAGATCCTCAAATCAGTGATGCATTGTGGATAAATTGTGACTGACCTACAAATAATAATGAGTAGTTATTAACGAAGCAAGGTGATTTGTTGATCAGTCAGTTCTGACTTGCCTGCAATGCCGGCTGCAATGTCGAACAAGCCCATTGTCTCTGTAGTTCATTTGCTGAAAGAAAGGTACTATTGCTGAATCTGCCACTAAAGGTTAATTACATTTACATTTTAAATGATTTTGCAGTTTCAATTTAGTTGGAGATGAGAGGAAACTTTTGCTCCAGAAACATTTGGAAACGACTTCCTGCGTCATTGTTTCTGCTGCAGAGATGGTTGTCCTTCTCAGAGTGACCATCGGATTCTTGGTGACCTCCCTGACCAAGACTCTTCTCCCCCGATTGCTCAGTTTGGCCGGGCGGCCAGCTCTAGGAACAGTCTTGGTGGTTCCAAACTTCTTCCATTTAAGAATGATGGAGGCCACTGTGTTCTTGGGGAACTTCAATGCTGCAGAAATGTTTTGGTACCCGTCCCCAGATCTGTGCCTCGAAACACTCCTGTCTCGGAGCTCTACGGACAATTCCTTCAACCCCATGGCTTGGTTTTTGCTCTGACGTGCACTGTCAACTGTGAGACCTTATATAAACAGGGGTGTGCCTTTCAAAATCATGTCCAATCAATTGAATTTACCACAGGTGGACTCCAATCAAGTTGTAGAAACACCTCAAGGATAATCAGAGGAAACAGGATGCACCTCAGCTCAAAGTCTCATAGCAAAGGGTCTGAATACCTATGTAAATAAGCAGTGATGCACCGAAATGACATTTTTGGCCGATACCGATATCCGATATTTTCCTTGCCAAAATACCGATACCGATATTTAACATTTTAACAGCCTTTTAAGCATTCTAGTACAATTAAATAGTTAACACACACACATGGACGCAGCGGTCTAAGGCACTGTATTTCAGTGCAAGAGGCGTCACTACAGTCCCTGGTTCCAATCCAGGCTGTATCACATCCGGCCGTGATTGGGAGTCCCATAGGGCGGCGCACAATTGGCCCACCGTTGTCTGGGTTTGGCCGCGGTAGGCCGTCATTGTAAATTGTAAATAAGAATTTGTTCTTAACTGACTTGCCTAGATAAATAAAGGTTGGACACACACACCACACTGACCAAAAAGTTATTTTGTTGGCATTTACGCATGTCCCCATTACCAGTAAAACATAATCAAAACCTATTTATTTCACTTACTTACTGTGCTGTTTCGTTGTTCATTTGTTCAGTCATTTCATACTCAACCAGGATTTCTGTGGAATGCCGTTTGGGTCTTTGTGTGTCAAAAAGATATGTGTCAAATTACACTATTTGATGTGTCAAATAAGCTTGTTGACCAATCAGGACCTGAATATGACGTCACATAATAATTTAACGACATACATTTTTTACGTAGTTTTTACACATTGATTACACTATCACTCGTATTTCATATGTCACAACGATTCATCGATACGTATGCTATGATGCTGGTAAAGTCGTCTAGCGCACAAACAGTGCTGGTCATAAAAATAAATTTAAAAAATGAATACAAATAGTAGAATTATGCCATAATTGAATAGATCATGCTAAACGAGGTTGGAATGTTGTTATAAAATCAACAAAAGACAATAATTTGTTAATTTGACAAAAATCTGTTGAAATCACACTGGCTGTATTAGACTTTAGAATTGCATTGGGGGCATACTTATTTCACTGTACAGCCTTTCCTATGGATTGTGGATCAATGACATGGCGTATCAGTCTACTCCGTGACACCCAGAGAACATGGGATATCAGTCTACTACTCAGTGACACCCAGAGAACATGGGATATCAGTCTACTACTCAGTGACACCCAGAGAACATGGGATATCAGTCTACTACTCAGTGACACCCAGAGAACATGGGATATCAGTCTACTACTCAGTGACACCCAGAGAACATGGGATATCAGTCTACTCAATAGCCAAGCTATTTCTTTCCCAACGTCCTCCACAGAGTTATCAGACTCCAAAATATCCATGCAGTATTGTTTTTCCTTTGGAATAGTGTTCAATACACATAGGTTGACAATAAATGTGGCTCAATTCACAGTTGTTTCAGAGTCCCACAATAAGAGCTACAACGTGACCTCCCTGACCAAGACTCTTCTCCCCCGATTGCTCGTCGTAGCTCTTATTGTGGGACTCTGCATGGATGTTTTGGAGTCTGATAACTCTGTGGAGGACGTTGGGAAAAAATAGCTTGGGTATTGAGTAGACTGATATCCCATTTCATTGATCCCAAATCCTTAGGTAAAGCTGTACAGTGCAATATGAATGTCAATACACACCATAGGCTGACTGGGGAGCTGATTTCACAGTCACAGTCCAGTGATAAGAGCTACAACTCTAATATTTGCGTAACTCTTCACAGTTGTGTTATGTGAGTGTCACCGAGTAGACTGATACCGCATTTCACTGCTTCACATTGTAAACCTTGTTTAAAATGATCTAGTCTAAATATGGCATGATTCCACCAATTGTAACCTTCTGCATCACTTTCAAAGAGGTACCTTAATTTTGAAGGAAAACTGCAAATTCCACTATTGTGCCTACTCCTTATTGTGGCTAGCTTCACAACACATAACACGGTCTGGTCGAGCCTCACTAGCCAGATGAAGCTAGCTGGCTGCTTACGTTAGCTTTGGGCAAAAGGGTTAAGTAGCCAGCTAGCTATTTATTTTCATGAACTGAAGTTCAATTTCAATATGCGAACAACAAGTGGCTACCTAGCTAATACTTCCTAAATCATTGCTAAGAATAATGAGCATGACTGCAGTTTCTACTGGTTATTGTTTTCAGGCTGGTTGTAATTGGTGCTAGCTAGGTACCAAGCTAATGCTAGCTAGCTACCCTAGAAGTTGCGGTCAAACAAATAATGCTTTATTACTAACGCGGTATTGTAAACACATCGTTCGTGGCCAGTGTTTGCTAGTTTGTAGACTTTTTTTGTACAGCTTTGACAGTGCTACTGATAGTAGTGGTGGCGCTTGGCTTCCACGTGCAAATTCAGAACACACAACATTCTATAATAGAACTGTGATATTTTACATGTTAAATTAAAAGCTTATTTAACGTGTCAAATAGTGTTATTGTCAAATAGTGTTATTTGACGTGTATATTTTGACACGCAAAGACCCAAACGGCAGTATGTCGTGAAGCTAATTGCAGTGACGCTATTACTGTGTAACTCCGGTAAGGCAACATCTGAAAAATAGCGCACTTGATAGTGAGTACCGGTGCTCGACCAGTCGCAAAAGCCAACATCACCCACGACAGAGAACGGTTGATTGTCAAGGGCGATGAATTCCATTATCTTGGCATTAATGGATTTGCCATTGAGTTGTCTCGCTGAAATTTGCTTACTCCTTCAACTGACTGCTCGACTTGTTGACTGCTCGATCCACACAGCAGATATTGTGGGCTAGGTTAGGAATGCTGTGTTGCACGTGTAGCGCAACAATATATGTGGCACCATTACTTCATGTACCTACGTTATATAGGTGTATCGGTTTTGCACATAGGCGTTAAACTAAGCATCGGGCCGATCCCGATGTTGGCATTTTAGCTAATATCGTCCGATTCCGATATGTTCACCGATATATCGTGCATCCCTATAAATAAGGTATGTTTATTTAAAAAACCTGTTTTCGCTTTGTCATTATGGGGTACTGTGTATAGATTTGATAATAAAGCCGTAACGTAACAGAATGTGGAAAAATACTTTCCGAATGCACTGTATATATTGTGGCAACACTACAGTAACATGTCTATCCAACTGAGACTAGTTAAATATGACACTTCCCAAGCAACTTACAGTACAGTGAGGGCATGCATTTTTGCTAAGTGTGTGGCTGTGATTCCTGCGGAAAATAAACCTGAAACCTTGATGTTAGTCTGCTAGTGCCACCATTGCCATACTCTTACCAACTGAGCCACACAGATCAGACCATTTTCCACTAATCTCCAAGGTTCCATTATCATTAACTGTTATCGTTTCTGAAAAGCATGCCCACCAAACTGCTGTGTCTAGCCTCTACCCTCAGACTTCACATACAATCCATTTCCATTTCTTCTCCTCCTTAGAAACATCCAAATCTTAGAAAACTCGCCACTTGAGCTGAATTTGGAAATGAGGGAGCACAGAAGAGGACCGGGTGGTGATGCTGCTGATTTTGCAGCATCCTTCTCCCACCGTCTTCAGAGAGGAAGCTCTTCAATAAGAACTAATTTAATCAAAGCGCTCAATACCAGCGACATCAACAACAGCAGCAACCCCTCAAAACATCAACAGGGCATTCTGAGCAGAGCAGAATCCAAGCAGAGCATTCTGCTCAGCCTACATCTAACCTTTCATTCAATATCATAGCAGCAGTACAATGTAGGCCCGGGGTAAAAAGCCATGGGCCTACCTTTCTGAACAACAACTGGATACAATTAGGTTCTAAATCTGTACTAAACAGGTAGTCACCATAGAGATATTGCGCAACGGTCTACTCAGATCTCCCTTTAAATGAATATAATTTAGCTGTTCAAAAAGTAGTCAAGCCAAACATCTTTCCAATGAAACTTATCTCAGTCTCATTAACATCAAATTAATAGGCAAACATTAACATTCTGAAATCCGTTCAGAATTTCATAGCAATGACCTCGCTTTGGTCAAATCAGGGGACATTTTCTATTATCAAATGTTAAAGGTACCAGCAGAGTCAACATCAAGCTACTGAAGTAGGACCACCAATAGAAATTAACTATGTATAATAGCCCCTTTAAACAAATCAAATCAAATGTTATTTGCCACATGCGCCGGAATACAACAAGTGTAGACTTTACTGTGAAACGCTGACTTACAAACCCTTAACCAACAGTACAGTTCAAGAAGAAGAAAATATTTACCAAGTAGACTAAAATAAAAAGTAATAATAAAAAGTAACACAATAAGAATAACAATAATGAGGCTAATGTAAATTGTCCGGTGGTGATTTTTATGAATTGTTCAGCAGTCTAATGGCTTGGGGATAGAAGCTGTTGAGGAGCCTTTTGGTCCTAGACTTGGCACTCCGGTACCGCTTGCCGTGTGGTAGCAGAGTAAACAGTCTATAACTTGGGTGACTGGTGTCTCTGACAATTTATAAGCTTTCCTCTGACACCGCCTATTATATAGGTCCTGGATGCAGTGCTCAGTGTAGATTGAGAGCCGGTGTAGATTGGCTACAAACTGTCTTTAGTAGTACATTTGGCGTAGTCTGCAGGATGAGAAACATATAGTTAGCGTGACATCCCCCACTTCACACTATGTACTGTATAATAGCAAACTGTGGTGTAATAATACCATCATACATCATCCCTAATAACAAACAAACAAAAATGGTCACTTCTCCAAATTGCATCCCTGATTTACCGCTGTGTAGAGTGCGGCATAGACACTGAGCGCCGCCTCTTTGGAGGGGAAGGATTTGCGGGCGTGCATGATGTCGTCCTCGTTGCCCGTGCACGCCCCCTGTTGGTTGACGAAGCGGGCAGTCTGCACGCAGCCCAGGGCTGTGTAGTTGGGCTTACACACCGTCAGGAAGTGGGGGGACAGGTTCCCCGTCACCACTTGGCCCGCGTTCACAAATATGTCAGTGGAGAAAAGGCCAAAAGCGTACACACCTGGAGAGGGAGGGGAGAAATAGAGAAAGCGAGAGAGAGCGAGAGCGAGAGTGAGAAAGAACGGGGTTAGAGATAGCGAGAGAAAGAGAGTCAAAGGCGGGAGAGAGAGAAAGGAGGGGCAGAAAGAGGGAGATTGATGAGGACATCAACAAAAGGTCAGAGGTGAGGAAGTGAAGAGACAGAGTGATCAACCACTGTGTCTTATGAGTCACAGACTACTGATGAGCACCATGTAATTATCTTGTCTAGACTATAGTCCTTCACCTTGAATGTGTCCTTTGATGCGTTGATGGTGCAACACTAATCCAGAGAAAATAAACAAACAATTGCTAAATGCTTGACTACAGTTTCTGATTATTCTCAAAAGTGAGATGACAAACTACTATTCATTGAGCTGAGAATCTATTTAACTTAATTACCCAAAGACCTTTAAAATCTCTAAATGAGTGGTAAGAACAAGACAGGACGGTAGTGGTTTTCCATTTACTACTAGGTCTGACACATTTACTTCTAAGCCTGCCATAGCAAGAAAATCAGGTTGGACACACTTAAGCCCAGAGGGTTACACTGGAAATGTGCTTCCTGTCCTATAAGCTGCCACTGGCCAAGACTACAGGGTCTCTCTGAGGAAATACTCAGAGTCTCACAGTCACTGCAAAAACCAGAGGAGGCTGGTAGGAGGAGCTATATGAGGATGGGCTCATTAGGAATGGAATAAAAACAGTAACAAACACATCAAACATATGGAATCCACATGTTTGACTCTATTCCCATTATTACATTCCAGCCATTACAATGAGCCCGAGCCCATCCTCCTACAGCTCCTCCCACCAGCATCCTCTGGTAAAACATAGCACTACTGTTCATTTTAGGGCTGACTCCACGATTGTTTGGTCGATAGGCTGTTGGTCGACCGAGATTTATTAAGTCGAGTAGTCGCAATCTTTTTTTGTGTTGCATGGTGCACAAGATACCTGTCTGATTTGCGTCTGTCTCAGCCTATGCACGCAGCCCCCCTACTGTCTATGCACGCAGCCCCCCTACTGTCTATGCACGCAGCCCCCCTACTGTCTATGCACGCAGCTCCTATACCCTCCTTATTGTTATTATTTCAATTATTATTATGATCATCATTATCATTAGTAGGTTTTATATAGTAGCCTTGTATAACCACCATAGAGCTGTAGACGTGTTAAGTCTTAATATCATAACCTACTTACGCCTATATTTCAATAAATAAGCTACTGTATCAGTCAACCAATCATTAATTTGTTTATGCCATCACACAGCATATGAGACATTCATACTTTGAAATGCAATCAAGCATTTTAGTTATAAAATTAAATAATAAAAGGAGCATGAATAATTAGCCTAAACAATAAATAAACCGCAATTCAAGAATGCTTGCAACTGTTTTTAGACTGCTTTATTTTTTTTATTTTTTTTTGTTAGAACAGACTCTGATACTAAATAAATGTGTGTGTTGTTTACAATGTTAAAAATGGTCTGAAAAAAATATATTATTCAAATCTAACAGCAACTGTTTGTCACACATAATACTCTCACAACGCTTGCTCCTATACCCTCATTTTTCTTGAGGCATTTTAGTAACAGAGCTTTTCAGTCAGAAACAAGTAAGGAACTAAATGGTGCCTTTTCACTGCAGGAGGGAGGAGAGAGAGACAACGTGTGCCAGTCACACAGGCTCTCGCTGTCATCAGGCTCTTTCTTGAGTCATTTTTTGTGTTTTAATTATTTAATCAAACAGTATGCTTAAAGCATCAGACAATCTCAGTGCATATGTAGTTGATTTTATTCAAACACTGTCTGTCTACATATGGAAAAAATAAGTTGAAACATTTCAAACAATCGACTGGTTGAAAGAACAGGGTTCCTCTTGCTCGACCAAAATCTATTTTAGTCGGCGACAGTCGACAGTCGACAGTCACCATAGTACAGCTACTCAAACTGATTTTATCCAATCAATTCCACTCCGTGTCATTTCTACATGTCATTTCTAGAGCGTTTGGTAATTTATTTTCATTCAGCAAGGGTAAACACAACAGAGCATTGCTTCAAGCAAGCCCACGGCAAAGACAAACATTCCATTCACGTTTACTGTTGACTGCAGCCAGACATAGGATAGGTTCAACTTTGTTGACACTGATGATAGCTTAGAAGATGTTTCTACATTGTATTTTACTAGCAGCATTAAATATAGCTATGCATCACTTATCTTATTTTAGGTCAGACCTTTCCTGTTCACCACTTATACCAACAATCGTTGTTTAATTTGAATTGCAGACCTTTGAAAATATATTGCACCCAAGGTCCTTGCTACCACATCATGAGTTAGGGCAGCCATTTTACATGGGGACAGTAAGCATTCGGCAAATGGTATGGAGGTAGGTTACTGCCAAAATACGTACCCAGGAAGCGGAAGGTCCTGCGCACCAGAGGGTTGAGGTAACAGCAGTCTCCCATGACAATGATCTTCTCCCGATTGTCCAGGTCCTCTGACACATACTGGAGCAGAAACAACAACGACTCTATGGCTGTGATCTAACATACAGGGAGAGAGAGAGATAGACTCTAATCACTGATAACAGGATCTGAATATTGTGACCTTTTTTTGCAGAAAATGCCATTCATTCAAATCATGGTCCGTTATGCTAACAAATGCAGCTGATTTTTGGGACATTTCTCTGATATAGCGATGCCTTTGTACCAGTTGAACCAAATATTCCCTTGAAGGCACAAATTAAGACCTATTCTTGTTGTCTCGCTGCAACCAAGAATAGAGTCCAGTATATAAACCTAAGGCGGAAGAATACTGCACCAATGAACAATGGAGTTGATTTGGGTTCTGATTCAGTTCAGCTGTAATGCCAGTGTTCCACTACAGCTGTTGGCCTTGATTGGCCCGTTTAGCTCAATCGCCAGAGGTCAATGGGTTGAAACACTGATAGGCGCTTTCTGGAAAAGACACAATGAACTGTGCAGATTCCTAGTTGATGTGTGCAATCATATCCTGAAACAGGCAACTAAACATTTTGTGGTGGTAGAACGTTAAACCATTGTGTGTGACACGGGTGGTTGGCAATCATGATAGGTTTGTGACTTAAGCCATCAGCTTTAAGAGTGTGGAACAGTAAAGCTGCAGTCTAGACCAGTTTGACCATTCATAATGCAGCAGAGAGAGCAGACATGTTCATAACCTTCTGTAACAGCACATCTCTTAGTCAAAAATGGGTTCTGTTCTCTCTCCCTAGTGTCCCTAGACTCTAGACACTATCCTTACCAGATCTATTGAGTATGGAACAATCAAAAACAGAATCACGACGAAATCACACCAGAAAAGTATGCCAACTGGGCCTATGCCTTCTAAATACTTAGATGTTCAGGACTTTGTAAGTTGTTAACATTCATTTTACAAGTCATAATGGCACAGTTCTGAAGCACACAAAAAAACGGACAGAAATCCAGTAATAACTTCCTTTGTTTCCATCTGGAATGAAGCCAGATCACTTTTCATTATTTATTTTCTGTCTGATGATTTTGAGTGTGCCATCCTAACTTTGTCACTTTCAATTATATAGTCTTGTTCTAGAACTTTTCCATAGTTAAATGTCAAAGGTTTGGCAAGTTCATGAAATCAATTGTGCATAAAACTGTTTGAGCATTCCTGTCTTCTTCAAAGAAGTTGCTTCAGCTACCTTTACTCTTCCCTTCTGATCTGTCATCATCAATACATCTACTTATTAATAAATGCAACATTATCTCTTTGATCAAATTTGGATCAGATATATCTTTTAACCCATTAGCACTTCAGCCCAATGCATAACATAACATTAGGCCCTTCTCATAGGTAGGCCTGCTGTGGAGCACCAACAAACCCGTATTCTTTTTGTGCATTCTTCTCTCTAGCCACCCTGTTTCTCCTTGTGACAGTGTGACCTTGTGCGAACAGATTTCCGCTCCATTATCGCCCATGTCTCTGTTCTTGTAATCGTGTGAAAAAGCACATGGAGTGACTGTTCGAACTTGTGAACTCGACCACAACATGTGACACAGCTTTCCACTCAAACCAGGGTGTCTTCAAAGTACAGCACAGTAGGCATTAGTGCAGCTGACGTTACAATGAGAAATCAGTGGGACCATCTCTCTCTCTCTCTCTACTACTGGCACTCTTTGCAGCTGGACCTCACATTCCAGTGAGAGAAAGTGGGAGAGAGAACGAGAAAGACCCACTGGTTGAATCAACGTTGTTTCTAGGATTGGGCGGTATCCAGATTTTCATATCGTCATACCATCCTTTTCTCATCCCGGGATTTACGGTATTACCGGCATAGCACACAAGAGGGCGCTAAAAATACAAGTAAAGCCCATTGGGCCTCTATAACCAGAATGCTAATAAAATTTGCACAAACTAATAGTGAAATCACATAAATGCTAACGAGCGAAACCGAATTGCAATGAGAGGCAAATCCAGATCATAAAGTTATACAAGTATTTCTAGTAGCTACTGAATGTCATTTTCAGTGAGTGTGGACATTTACAAGTAAAAGTAAACTAAATAAATTGTGCAAATGAACAAAGTTGTGATGTATGTTTTCATGTTTTCTGAAGGAAGAGCAGCATGTATACACGGAGCAGAGGTGAGAAGAACAGAGGAGGAAAAATACTCTAGTAGGAAGCACAGGGAAAAAATGACAACTATACAGAACTCATCCAGAGCTCTTTGACTTCTGGCAGAAAGTCATAAGATATCTGATGGCAAACATTTAGTATTGAATTGCATACAGGTGTAACTTCATCACCTCATGTGCGCCGCACAACAGACACTCGCTGATAGATATAGAACACTGTGGACTCACCAGCTCACTTCCTGTTGTGCTAATTACAAACAAACACCTGACTGGCTCAGAGAGTGAGAGAGAGAGTGAGAGACAGACAGACAGACAGACAGACAGACAGACAGAGAGACAGAGAGAGAAAGACAAAGACAAAGACAAAGAATGTGAAAAAGAAATCTCTATCAAATAGTCCAAGCCCCCAATCCATTGAGAAGCCGTTCAAAACACGGTGACGACTAATATCAGCTGATAAAAAAATTATATGAAGGAAACCATTGAATGTGACGGTCAGCCTACTTGAATCAAGCCTTTGGACATGATGTGCCCAGAGTAGCCTTAGACTTGCTTTCCATGAACAAACCATCAATTTCATCTATTCCCACTTTTCTTTTAATGTTGTAGAGCACTCATTATTTAGGCTTTAGAAACCTACTGTAAATAAGACAAGTGTTGGCCAATCTGCTTCATGACAAGTCACCTGTCTTTTCAATAAAAACATATAAACGACTGTTCATAAAGGAAGTTATTAATAGTCATTAATTAAACTCTAATATGCTCCCCCCTTTCTCTTCGCAGAGCACAGGGGCCTAAACCCTGTGCAGTGTATTCACGTCTCACTGCAAACCCATCCCCTATTCCCTGGTCCTGTACTGTGAACAAGATCGAGCCCGAGCCTTACTCACTGCTCACTAATAATAGCAATCATGTCATCTTTGGCCCATAAATGTCAAACAGTATAACCCTGATGAGTGGGACTGTTCCTCTGGCCGCTTTACAAGGACTACAGTGGGCAATTATTTTATTCTTGGCCAAATAACGACAGAGCACGCAGGGCACGTGCCCAGGGGCCCAGACCTCCAGGGCCCGCCATTGATTTTGTTTGTCACTCTCACTCAGATATTATATTAACATGACATAAATCATGACATAATGTGTAGAATTGCTTTAAACTGCAAAGATTTCTTTCCACCACATGGCATGAAAACTTGTTTTAAAACAGTAACACATTCTCTACACCCCAAAATGTGTAGAATTGCAGGAAATGTACTTTAAAACTTAAATGTTTCTCTCCATCGTCAAGAGGGGAGCCACTAAAATGTTGTTGTTGTTTTTCTGGGAGGGGGGGGGGCTCCTAACCAAATCCCGCTTAGGGGACATATGCTTTCATGATCAATAAGCATACACTTGTTAAATTAGTTGATTTAGCCACGGAATGGGCTGGACATGCTCGGAGATGAGTTTGGATTGGTCTGCCATGTAGCATGCTTCTGTCTATAACGTGAGCTGTTCAGTATGTGTTGACAGTCCTTTCTAAAGCACTGTTTTTGAAAGATATAACGTTAGCCATCGAGAACTACAAAAGTTTTGCTACTTTTCTCAACAACATTGATGCCCTGTATTTAGCAGGTGCTATCAACAAATCAGTTGAAAAAAGTGATGGGCTACTTTCTGCACAAGTGTCAGTGTGAACCGGAGTGACTTGACACAACGCTGGCCAAACAAGATATAGCTGCAAACAAAATGGAGTTAAATTGTGAAGCGTTCATCCATGTATATGGGTAAGAGTCTAGCTACATTTTCAGATATAAGTTTCTAATTTGGTCAAAAAGCTGTTTTTATTGCAAGTTAAAGTGTACTGTTAGTTAGCTAGCAAACCTTATGTGTATGATTCAGTAATATTATTCAAATCAGAAAACCATTTGCATTGCTAGTTATAGCCTAATGTTAGCTAGCTAACATTGAACCTAGTTTATTAGCTTTAGCTACCTGAAGATTCATATTACAGCTATGACAATGTTTGTATTGATAGTAGTATGAGTTGGGATTATGCCGGTTAATTGTTTAGCTAGCTAGCTACATGTCTAAACAAAAGACTCCACTTCGGCCAGATTATTACATAATCCATCAAATTAACCAGGTGTGTCTGGGGGTGATTACGGCTATCTATTTTATTTCATGAACATGTGTACATGTCTAGACAATAGTGACCCATCCACTTAGCTAGATGTGGCTTGGGGGGTGACATTTCCTTCACGTGACCCATCAATTTAGACAAGTGTGTCAGGTAAGCATCATCTAATAATGATAAAATATTTCTGTTTTTGATATTGCTACTATGCAAGTAACCACTTCACTGTACTGTTATGGGGCGGCAGGGAGCCTAGTGGTTAGAACGTTGGGCCAGTAACCACTTCACTGTTCTGTTATGGGGCGGCAGGGAGCCTAGTGGTTAGAACGTTGGGCCAGTAACCACTTCACTGTACTGTTTTGGGGCGGCAGGGAGCCTAGTGGTTAGAACGTTGGGCCAGTAACCACTTCACTGTTCTGTTTTGGGGCGGCAGGGAGCCTAGTGGTTAGAACGTTGGGCCAGTAACCACTTCACTGTTCTGTTTTGGGGCGGCAGGGAGCCTAGTGGTTAGAACGTTGGGCCAGTAACCACTTCACTGTTCTGTTTTGGGGCGGCAGGGAGCCTAGTGGTTAGAACGTTGGGCCTGTAACCACTTCACTGTACTGTTTTGGGGCGGCAGGTAGCCTAGTGGTTAGAATGTTGGGCCAGTAACCACTTCACTGCACTGTTTTGGGGCGGCAGGTAGCCTAGTGGTTAGAACGTTGGGCCAGTAACCACTTCACTGTACTGTTTTGGGGCGGCAAGTAGCCTAGTGGTTAGAACTTTGGGCCAGTAACCACTTCCCTGTACTGTTTTGGGGCGGCAAGTAGCCTAGTGGTTAGAACGTTGGGCCAGTAACCACTTCACTGTACTGTTATGGGGAGGCAAGTAGCCTAGTGGTTAGAACGTTGGGCCAGTAACCACTTCCCTGTACTGTTATGGGGAGGCAAGTAGCCTAGTGGTTAGAACGTTGGGCCAGTAACCACTTCCCTGTACTGTTTTGGGGCGGCAAATAGCCTAGTGGTTAGAACGTTGGGCCAGTAACCACTTCCCTGTACTGTTATGGGGAGGCAAGTAGCCTAGTGGTTAGAACGTTGGGCCAGTAACCACTTCCCTGTACTGTTTTGGGGCGGCAAGTAGCCTAGTGGTTAGAACGTTGGGCCAGTAACCACTTCCCTGTACTGTTATGGGGAGGCAAGTAGCCTAGTGGTTAGAACGTTGGGCCAGTAACCACTTCCCTGTACTGTTTTGGGGCGGCAGGGAGCCTAGTGGTTAGAACGTTGGGCCAGTAACCAAAAGGTTGCTAGATTGAATCCCCGAGCTGACAAGGTAAAAATCTGTCGTTCTGCCCCTGAACAAGGCTGTTAACCCACTGTTCCTAGGCTGTCATTGTAAATAAGAATTTGTTCTTAACTGACTTTCCTAGTTAAATAAAGGTTAAATAAAACAACAACAATAAATACACCTGTATCCTGTGCGTGTGACAATAAACTTATTTGATATAGTGTGTTTACCACATGGCCTCCTCGCATGTGAATCCATAAAGAGATGGGTGGGGCTAAGGCTTAAGAGGCTGTGAATGATGCTGAATGGGTTTAGACAAAGAAGAGCTCTCCAGTAGGTGTACCAAAACATTCAAGCGGGGTTACAAGTTTCAAAGCAGAATAACTTTCCCATTGTTCCTCAACTGTAGTGTAGGATATACCATTTCGTAGCTCTGAGTCTACTTTTATCCAATGTAAAAAAAAAAAAAATCAAATTTTGCTACATAAGACCAAATCGAGGCGGTCGGTCACAAATACACATTTGATTGGGTGAAACATTAATCTCATCATCCATCTCATCCAAATGAAAAGGGATCAGCAGGGTTCTGCGTGTACGTCATAGTTGACTTTAAACTTTGCAGTTTACACTGCTCATTTAAAGCGTCAAGTGAAATTGAAATGAGGTGATTATTAGTTAGAGGTTACTCAAACTGTGCGGCTAGTGGTCAATGGGAGCTAGACTGGACAATCAGAGCTAGGCTAAAATTATGTGCTAGCATGATACTGCACAGAGGACATGTTGGACAACTTTACATTTTGGAATATCCTCAACTGCTGTATAACTTAACCAGTATATTTTGTAACTTGTGAAGACATTGAAGAACTGAACAAAGCAGCAGAACAGTGACATGAAAGCCTGAAAGACAAATCTGCATACAACTGCTAAGATTTTTTTTTAAATGAAAAAATGAATGACTATATTAATAAATAAATATCTAATGCCTTGGAGAATTATGGAGAAAGATAGCTGATCCATTCCACGAATCACAAATAAACATATCCACTTAATAAAATAAGTTATGTGACTACCAATGAACCAAACTCACTCTTTAACAGTTTTGAGATTAGAGAGCGAGAACTCCCCCTAAACTCACGTGTGAAAATCACACCGAGTCTACCTCCTGGAATGAAATTATTCATGATCTCTTTTAAAGCCCGGCGTTGAGTGGAACATCTCACAAAACAGCACTATGGATTAAAAAGTGGCCTAGATCTCAAACAGTGTTATCATTAAGCATCCTGACATCCAATCGCAGGGGCCAGAAGTGCTTTAAAAGACATAAGTAAAGCTGAAGGGAAAAGCGAGATCGTTAAACGTGTGGTGACTGTACTACTAATGACAGGTCACATAGTTCCGGTTTTAATGAAATCATCCATCAGAAGAAAAAAGGGCCACCAAGGGGAGTAAAAAGTGTGTCCAAATTATTGTGTCTACACGTGTGTGTGTGAATGCATGGACGTGTTCATGTGTTTTATATGGGCGGTTTAAAATCAATGTAGACTTACTCTAATGGACATGGAGAGAGAATGAGTTCCTGGTTAAGGCAATGTCAATAGCAGTGCACAATGTATAGAGCTAATGTGTCTTTTCCCATGAACATTAATGCAATGTATGTCATGGTATGAAAACAAAGTTTCCATCCAACATTTTTATGCGAGTTTAAGTACATGTTGGATAACAAAATGTCACGACAGGCCTTTATCGGTTAAGTTTCCAAATTTTGACAAAACAAAATACGCTGGACAAGGTGGAATGTTTTTGTGTCTGTAAAATTAATAATGCGAGAAATGGCAGTGGAAATGCCTTTATGCGCAAATACTGATATAATAACCATTATATTGTAGTAAAGTTGCAGTCACGCGATGACATGTTGTGTGGTCTTCCCACTACAACTTGGGGAAAGTATGCAGTTTATTAGGCTACATATTAAATAAATTATGATGAACTTCACAGGGTGGTGAATGTGCACAGTGATGAGCTTGATGCTCCTTTCCAATAAATATCAAGAGTCGTATTCTGGTGACATGATGATTGATGCTTGGCTGCCATTTGACAAATAAAAATAATCTTGCTCTTGTCTATAATAATCTCATCATGTAGGCTAGCCTATCCTCAGTGTCTGCAAGCTATTGGCAGAGCACACGTACCAAGACCAGTGTGGGCACATTTGCTATTTAACGCAACAGTTTGTCACAAAATCATTAGTAGAGTGGAAAATGCGACGGAAACCAATTTAACTTTTGTATTTTTATCCACAAAAAGTCAATTTGATGGAAACATCTCTGCAGTGAAGTGGGGAAATGTTTTTATGCAGATTTTTGAATATTTGCATGAAAATCACCTAATGTCACCTATTGGATGGAAACATAGCTCAGGACAATAATTAAATTGCAGGTATTGACTATTTCATATTGTGTATAATGGATAAGGATGTCAAATCACTGATCAATAATGATCATTACAATGGTTAGGAGGGCCCTGTGTTGTTCCTGGTCCTATCACTACTACAATTTGTGTTTATTTTTTTACCTTTATGTAACTAGGCAAGTCAGTTTCAGAACAAATTCTTATTTTCAATGACGGCCTAGGAACAGTGGGTTGACTGCCTTGTGAAGGGGCAGAATGACAGATTTTTACATTGTCAGCTCGGGGATTCGATCTTGCAACCTTTCGGTTACTAGTCCAACAATGGCAGAAGTGGATTCAACTAATACCTTGGTTGTGGAGTTGGGTAGTTAGGGAAAGGTACCTGTCAGGATGCTTGATGCTACTAAACATAGTAACACACAGCTACAGAAAATGTATACAGTTTTCATACATAACATAGACATAACTGTTTATGAGCTGACCTTTTCTGATGTTAATTAACCTAAAAGTGGCGATCATCAGCTGAAACAATACGAAAGTGTTCTCCCCGTTCCTGTTTCGGTATAAAGCTGAGTGATGGGGCTGGAGAAATGTAACCCCTCTCAAATTCATTTACCGAGCTATGGATGCAAGGACTGACCATCCATTGTATCAAAATTATAGTTTTAACCATGTTTTGAGGCTATATATATGTAGGATCGTAGACCTTTCCTGCATTCAAATGACCAAATCGCCCACTAGTGGTCCTCATGGGTAGAATGTTATTAATATTTTTCCAAATTTCTTCATTACTAAACATTACTTAAAAAAAAAAATTATAACGCTTTTGTTCTATTTCAGTCTTCTGTGATGTATATTAAGTGTAATATTGGGTTGCAAACTCAAAATGTAATACATTTCAACTGTATATCTGACATGGTACTTCTTTTGTTTAAGTCCATAACATGTATGTGAGGTGTATACTTCCATTTCAAAGTAGATTTGTTTAAGACTACCAAGAAACACTCTGGGTGACCCTGATACAGCCCAGTGCAGTAATTTTCCTGCATCAAATTAGCAATGTACACATTACTAACATGTGTTGTCAAAAATAGAAGTCTTGACTAGGGCTGTGGCGGTCACGAAATTTCATCAGCCGGTGATTGTCAAGCAAATAACTGTCAGTCTCAGGGTAATTGACCATTAATTAACATAAACACATTTAGCATCTCCTGGCTTCCAACACGCCACTGATACAGACCTTTGGAACATCTACATTTTAAAAAGTCTAATAAATCCATGTCATATAGCCTACACCTTTACAATAAATCCATTATTTATTTTAGACAGGTCTAAAGAAGCATGATATGAAGAGAATGTAGTCTATTTCAGAAGAACAGAATAGCATACTCTGAGTTGTCCTCATGTTAGGTCCTGACCTGGCTATGCCAAATGGCTGTGGCCTACACTAGTTCATTTAGCAAATCTTTAGCGGACAAGATTTGCTTAGAATTCCGTGGCATTATTTTATAGTATGAAGAATAGAATTGAACAAAGCTGAATATAATATTTTCTCCAAACAATGAGGGAGTGCGCACATACGGCTATTCTGTGTTGAGCAGTTAATAAAGAAATAGGTACTCCTATATGCTTAATTTAGAGTTATTAATGTAACTTTAGTTGTTCTACAAACTAGGGATGCACCGATATGACATTTTTGGCCGATACCGATAACTGATATTTTCCTTGTCCAAAAAACTGATAATGATACCCAATATAAAAATGTTTCGAGGCCTTTTAGGCCTTCTAGTACAGATAAATAGTTGAAACACACACACACACACACACACACACACACACACACACACACACATACACACACACTGACCAAAAAGTTATTTTGTTGACATTTACGTATGTCCCCATTACCAGTAAAACATAATCAAAACCTATTTCTTTCACTTACTTGCTGTGCTGTTTCATTGTTCATTTGTTCAGTCTCAACCAGGATTCCATCATACATGTCAAGCAGTGAAGTTTCAGCTCTGTCTGTCCGTGGCCTCTCTTCCTCGGTGCGCATGGTCACTGTGTCCATTTCCATCTTGTCCAGCTGTGTCTGTAACATTTCACATAAACCCTGTTTCTTGTCTGCATCGAAGTAGCGGGTATTGTTCCTAGCATCAAGCATGGTGGCGACACAGTAAAGAGGCTCAGAGAGAATGCCACCGAATCGCTTGTTCACAGCGTCTAGTAGAGTACTTTTAAGTTAACCCCATGGTCTGTGTCGGCAGTTTTGTTGAGCAGGTGTTTCAATGCCATGACAGAGGGTATCACGTCTGCTGCAGATGCAGTTGATGAGATTATTTCTCGAGTCAGTTGTTCGAAATGGAGCTAGGAGTGTGTTCATGTCTCCAGGTTTCAAACATGTTCTCAAATGCCATTGAAATGGCAGCAGCGGTATGAGAACCAGCACATTCTTAAGCGTGCAATACAGCTTTCCTAAGTACAAAATCGACCCACTGTGTTGTCAGACTCAGTATGCTCATGGGGCTGACATCACAGGTCCATATGTCAGTCGTGAAGCTAATAGCAGTGACGCCCATAGCAAGTAGCTCATGGATGTGCATTTCAACAATACTGTGTAACTCCGGTAGCACAACATCTGAAAAATAGCGCCTACTTGGTAGTGTGTACTGGGGCTCGAGGTGCTCGACCAGTCGGCGAAAGCCAACATCATCCACGACAGAGAACGGTTGATTGTCAAGGGAAATACATTCCATTATCTTTGTGATAATGGATTTTGCCTTTTAGTTGTCTCGCTGAAATGTTCTTACTCTTTCAAATGACTGCTCGAACTTGTTGACTGCTCGATCCCCACAGCTGTGTTGTACGTGTAGCGCTATATTTTCCCTGGCGTCATTAATCATCTACCTACGTTATATAGGTAGGTACGTCAGCTTGACATCGGTTTTGCTTATTGGCGTTAAATTAGACATTGGGCCAATGCCGATGTTGGCATTTTTAGCTAATATCTTCCGATTCCGACATGCTTACCGATATATCGTGCATCCCTACTACAAATGTTGGGCTATGTGTTTTGATTTTTAATACATTGAAAGACTGCATTATGCGACTCTAATGATGATTTGAAAAATGTTTCTTGAAAGGAAGGAGCTCTGCTTTGTTTTTCATGCGGGCTGTACACACTACATCAGTCACTCATTCACAATTTGACAAGCTCTTGATAATGCCTAACATTTCACAGCGGCATCCCCTTGTGTGGCCATAACGCACCCTAAAAAATCCATGCCTTTTGCGGCCAGTGGCCGTTGTGCCCTTCTCAGAGTGCTAAGCACTCAGAATCACCTCTCACATGGCTCTCCGTCATGTGATTGGGTCTTTCTCACAGGCTACAAGTGAAGACAGATACGTCGAGGATGCAACTGCGCACATCCTTATCCAATTCCAAGGTACATATTGACGATATTGGAAGAACTGTCCACATTTACTTTTCGTCATCCAAGAAGATGAGTAGACATAACGAACAGCAAAAGCACTAGCCTATGTCAATCTACTATCCCCCATAGTACAAAAGCCTACCTATTCTATTCTGTGTGAGAAATAAATATTCCAAACATAGTCTGGGACAGTTGTGGGATGCGCTAGATTTTTTACGCAATGTGGCTGACGCAACAGATGAGAACGTTTAGCTTAAAATGTTGACCAACTATTAGGCTATTTCTTCACATTATAAGTGCAGCAATGCGCACCTGGTAGTAGGCTATCAGCACGAATGTTCCATTAGCAGAAAACACCATTATCAAAAATGACTGCAAATGCAATTATGCATGTAATGCTTTTATTATAAAGGTGCATTTTTATGGTGAAAATTATCTTCTCCAAACTTGAAACTCACGCACTGCTTATGTATGTCAGTTAGGATCTACACCCATTGTAAAGCGGATTAATGTGCTTAATTTTAAGACGTTTTTTGGCTACTTTAGTTGTGATACAAACCGTATCAAAACATATAGGCCTATGGGCTAGGCTACATGAGGGGTGCAACTATGATTAGAAAAAGTAGCAAAAAAGGCATTGTTTCTTATGCTGGGCATCAATCACAAGTGATTATATATAATTCCCAAGTGATAGGCTAATATTGTCACCCATCAGACTATTCTTGATTTAATCTTGTCTTTACATATACAAAATAATAAGTGTGAAATTTGTTTTGACTTAGAATGGACCATTATGATGCACCTGTCTCAAAACAAGGGCAGTGGGAAAAAATACATGTCATCTATGCACTTAAATAGAGGATGGAGAACGTTTTTCACGTGGTTCCTTTTCATGTCAGCCAGGTAGGCTATACTCCAGTTGTAAATATAATACATTTGCTTAATATTAGGAAAGTTGAGAAATACATATAATATGCCTAGCCTATAGAAAGCTGATGGGATCCTCCTGTTTTTAGTAAAGGCCGTCACTCTGTTTTCTCACGCAACTGCATAGCCTATAGAAATGTTGCGCAACATGAGCTCATGGGCTCTCATGAAGTGTTTGATTAGATTTCCGATTACATTTGCATTGATGTCAGAGTGATTAGAGGGACAATAGAGTGCTGATTACCAGGCAGTTAGAAAGTTTGGTAGGCTACTAATGACCAGCATCAGAGCTTGGAGAAGCCTAATTACCGTGACTAAAGGGTCATAACTGGTGACCGCTGGTTTGGCGGTAATACAGTCACCACAACATCCCTAATCTTGACAACATAGATACTGTATAAAGCTAGCTCATCCTAGCCTGGGTGCCAGTCTGTTCCTGCTCTCTTGTCAATTCCACAAGGAATACTGCATTGTTGAGGAAGAGCTTGCAAGTAAGCATTTCACTGTACTGTTTACACCTGCTGTATCCTGTGCATGCGGCAAATACATTTTGATTTGATTTAAAGACAGCACAGCGGAAAACTGTGCCACCTTCTTTGATTTAGCTTGAGAAGTCAGTGTTTCAATTGTCTTGTGTGTGTGTGTGTGTGTGTGTGTGTGTGTGTGTGTGTGTGTGTGTGTGTGTGTGTGTGTGTGTGTGTGTGTGTGTGTGTGTGTGTATGTGCGTTCGTGCAAACGCGCACGCGTGTGTCTCGATGGTGATGCTTCTGCTGCTACTCTTTTATTGATAGCTGGGTCCGTCAATATCTCGCTCATCACAAATTCCCCCTCAACATGATATAGGGCCATAAGGGAGGTCCAGCGAACTCTAGGGCAAGGCTAAGCCGGTGAGAGACTTCAGTGGATGTTTCTGATTCTAATCTTCCTAGGATTTGGGGGTTGGACTGTGTAAGATATTTACCCCATCTAAGGATAAAATGGAATCCATCCCTGTACAGCCCAGGAACTGACAGAGCCAAGGATTTCTGTACTCAACTCAAAGGTCCTCAGACCTATACGCCTTTGGGCGCATGGTTGAAAAGGATTTGCATTCCCAACAATACGTAAAACCCACAATACGTAAAACCCCGTAAAACCCCGCTACTGACACGTGGTAGCCTACTAAACCATGGCAGTACTTCAGGTCTCAAAACAAAGGTGAGGTCACTGAACAAGCATGGCTAGCTCTCACTAGCTAGTCAACATCTGCAATACTACACTGAGGTGTCAAGTCAGGCTTTTTAATCTAGCTCTCTAGAGCAGCTTAGAGCAGCTGAGTAAAATGTATTTTTGAATGATCCTCCTAGCTGTTCCCTATCTATCTGCAATAAAAACTTGTCCTACGTTGGTATTGCTAGAATTTTTTCTCTCACTATCTTACCTCCAGTCTCAAAGGTAACAACTCTGGGGAAATGGATGGCAATGAGAAGGTTGGATAGCAGCGGTTACTTACTCAGTTTGGGATGGGGGAGGCGAGGCCTGCCCTGACTCAGTCGATCATAAATTCAGAGTTCTGTTACTACATTTTTATTATACACTCTTAGAAAAAAAGGTGCCATCTAGAACCTAAAATGGTTCTTTGGCTGTCCCCATAGGAGAACCCTTTGAAGAACTCTTTTTGTTTCCAAGTAGAACCTTTTTGGTTCCAGGTAGAATGCTTTTGGGTTCAATATAGAACAATTCCCAAAGAGGATTCTACATGGAACCCAAAAGGGTTCTCCTATGGAGACAGTCGAGGAACCCCTTTGGAACCTTTTTTTCTAAGAGTGTAGGCTGTTTAGTCTAGGAGGACACACAAGCACACAGATACACCCACCCATACAGACTCCTTGAGAAACATGTTGCAGCCTGAGGCGTGTTCTTATTGTTAATGATTTCCCATGTCAGAAGTTAAAAATGGTAGCAGGAATACAATGAATGAATACATTTGAATGAATGCATTTTGCTGTAACATCACTGCAGACTAACAGCCTCTGAGGACCACTAAAGATGACGACATCTCGACAAATGGACCATACCTTGACAGCCGAGAAGAGAGAAGTATTAATAACAATTCACAGACAGGTTTTGGCTGTTTTGCACAAATAAACTAAGTAGGTTTGGCAAATGGAAGTACCCATAATGGAAAATAATTCCATTAATAATCACAAATTGTTATGTTTTCTTGTAACCCAATGCATCTATCTAGCTGTTGTTTAAGCCTAACCCCATACAAGTAGAGTCCAGCACCTGTAAGACTACGTTAAACGTGACATTATACCTCGTGGTTCTATTTGGCTGCATGGTGAGTTCGCCATTGTCAGGCATCAGCAGCTTGAAGAAAGACATCTATTTATTAATTACAAAATTATGAAACACCTGAATACATCCATGGGGACTGTCAAAGGGATGCAGTAGTGACTGCTCCACAGTATCAGACGTGTAAAAGCAAGGGAAATATTGAATGGCTTATCAATAATATATGGCTGGCACAACCAATCTCCATCGATTATTTACCAACGTAGCAAAAACAAAAATTGACCAGGTAACCTCATTGAGGTTAGAGTGCCTCTTTCCAAAGGGATAGCTGTGCAACTGCTGTAACCTAAAGTTTGACATTTGTGTTGTTCATCTCTATACAATCGGTGTGTCCATTAACTTATGCCTTACTTATCCATACATTTGTCCATTTCCCAAAACTCACCAGAAGCGACGGCACTCCGCAGACCACTGCATAGAGTATGGCAGGAGGAACAGCGCTGGACGCCTCTGGTCCAAGGTAGGGCTTCGTGTATGCATTGTCATAGCAGAAAAACCCTTGGACGTGCACGTTGAAAGTGTCGGTGTACTCAAAGTAGTAAGCCAACATGACAGTCCCTGCCATGATCACCAGCTGGAAGTAAAGCATGATCACAGAGGTGAAGCGAACCGAGCCCCACGAAAACGACGGGCATTAGAAAAGCCCGGTTGAATGGAACCCCCCAGTCGCCCGGTTTTTAGGCTACTGCTGTAACCCGGGCAGTGCTCCGTCTCGCTCCGCGTTCCTTCCACATCTATCTCTCGTTACTACAAGGGAAGATAATCCATAAAACATTGTGTTGAGTGAACGGGCGAGTTTTCAGTCATGACCCCACTCAATAGCTCCGCGCAAAAGTGAGGGGAGGGGGTTAGAAAATGCACGCGTGGAATGGAATGGACTCGATGGCGCGAGAGATATGCGTGGCGTGCAGCCCTCCTCCCGCCTCGAGCGATGATGAGGGACAGCGCGCGCCAACCATGAGCCAATATTGCGTTTATTGTAGTCCCAAACACGTGTTAACGTTAATGTGTGAGCTAAATAATAGGCTACGGGTTAAAAACACAATTCTTGAAAAAAAAAAAAACATATTGTTTGACATCAGTTTGATGTTTTATGCATATCATAAAAGTATACAGGTCAGTAGCAGCCAAATCCTCACCAATGACTCATGCTCTTCAGATGTTAATAGGCTATGATATGCTCTAGGTAATCTACAAGTGTGTGTGTGTGTGTGTGTGTGAATGTGTATGTGAATGTGTGTTTGTTAGTGTTTTGCTAGACCAAAGGTCCTGATGTTGATGATCTACTATACTGTGCATTTCAGGCCATGAGTTCTTTGACTTAGATAAATTATCCTGTCAGCCAAAATAAATTGAATGGAGAATGTCCTTCACACACACACACACACACACACACACACACACACACACACACACACACACACACACACACACACACACACACACACACACCTGGTCATCTGGAGTCTAACATTAGGATGATAACATGATCAAATGTTTTTTTTATTTTCAGATAATACAAAAATTCTTGAAATGTTCTCCTAAAATTCACTAAAATGTTGTGCACAACATCTTTAACAACCACCACAGAACATTCCCCTGAGGTTCTTATTAGGTTTCCAGGTAATGCAATAACAACATGTGTTCTGGGAATGTTCTTGCAACATCAGTCGAATCAGCACAACTGGACAGTTTTTGTGTAATTAGACGTTTCGGGGCAACCCAATGAATGTTCTGGGAATGTTGACAGAACCACTTTTGGTTTGCTATGGTTTGCTATGTAACCTCAAGCTCAAGCACTTGATTACTAGCTAGATAACTACAGATACTGTATCTTGAAAAGAGAACGATTTCAGAAAATAATGGTAAGACTAAATGTGACTGTAGTTACTCCTTCCGAACAGCATACTTCCTTCCTTTACATCCATGGAAAGAAAATCATTAGAGAGATAATATGAAAATCATTAGAGAGATAATATGAAAATAATTAGAGAGATAATCTGAAAATCATTAGAGAGATAATATGAAAATCATTAGAGAGATAATATGAAAATCATTAGAGAGATAATATGAAAATCATTAGATAGATAATATGAAAAACATTGTAATAGTGCTCAATGAATGCAAATCCTACACTAATAAGATGCCTGTAGAATAATAAGGCAACGTTTGCCCAGTGTGATCTGACGCATAATTTGTGGAGTGGTTGAAAAACAAGTTTTAATGACTACAACCTAAGTGTTTGTAAACTTCCGACTTCAACTGTGTATCCAATCTTGTGTTTATGTCTGTCTTCTTCTTCTTCTTTTTCAGCAGCAGCAGCATTTCTGTTGCCACTGTTATTGCCACTGTCCTCCCCACCGTCCTCATAAATCCTGTTGATGTCATCATCTTTAACAGTGTTATCCTTGTAACCACTGATGTAGAGAGGGTTTCTGATGGTGATCTGATGAGAGTTTGGTTCCTAATAGTCCAACCTAAAATGTGCCAAATGTGCTGTGACTGTCACAATCCCTCTTTCTAAAAGTTGTGGCTCAGCTAAACAAGGTGGGTGCTCCATAATTTATTCAGCAACCTCATGATTATTTCAAAGGAAACCAAGTATTGTTCCAGTGGCAACCCTGAATTTCTTTAATCTTTTGGTGTATTGCATAATAAACACGGCACCCTTTAAAGGGAGCAGATTGGAAGTATCCTACAGTAGCCACATATTTTTGTAGATGATGAATATCAGATTATGGATTAGGAAAATCAGATGTTGATACTGTTATGTCGTTCCCCTCATCATCGAGAACAAAAGGTTCTTGTGATGATAGTACAGCACAGAAACATTGTACAGTGAATATGGAATGTGTTTACTGTGAATTAATTGAATGTGTATGGGGAATGAAATACTGTATGCTACAGTAACATCAAGACTGATAAGGTGTCTTGTTTTCCTAGTATTTACTACTGTCGTATTCACCAAGAAAAGCTGACACTACTCAAATTCAGATCACCTTGACAATCAGGTAGATTTAATAGAAGGGCGATCTTAGACATATTCAGTAACACTTTATATTGTAGAAATGGTTAACTAAGAGCATTTCCCTCTTGATAACATTAATTAATCGTGATTTGTTTTAGTTCCCTCATTTTAACAATATTGTGGCATGTCCGTGCACCCTCTAGTGGAATATGACGAACAGGAAAATATTTGTCTCCTAGTACTAACAACCTGATGACCTCGTTGTCACTGAATGACACACTAGATGAACTGCTGTTTTTTCATATCCAGTCAAACAAGTCCTATTTCATAACATCAAATCGATGTCACCTTTTCAGTAAAGATCCACTGCTATACACCTGAATATCTTTACTAAATGAATCTTTCTCAGGTCGGCACAACAGCAATAGACAACAAAATACATACAATTCCCCTAGACCATTTGCAATGAGACAGGGTAACCTAAATCTGAATATAAGATGGTGAGACTTGCCATCCCAATCAGGCATGTGGAGTTGAGACAGAGAGTAGCCTACAAATGGATTTGTCACAGTCCCGAAAATAACGCAGGGTAGCTCAGTCAGCGAGCGAAACTAAACAGTCATCTTGGTTCAGTTACTGTATTTGTCCTCTATGGACACTCTTGGTGTGATAATAATTTATTTTGCTTAGTTTTTTTGCGGTTGCTTAGTGACTAATGTTTAGGTGGTGGCCCAGACAGGACTGGATTGGAGACAATTTAGGGACAGAGAACTGTGAATAATTGCTTTGACAAAACTATCTAATAATAAGAAGAGACAGCAAACACATTCTCCTCCTTTCTCTTCCTAAAGGTCTCATCCTACTGATGAGTAATTTAACTAGGAAGCCTTTACATAAAAATGAGGTTGTGTTAATATGAAGGCAAACACTTCTGATTAGCAGCTATGGGACTGGTTTAAGGTTTAGCCTGGTCTTTATCTAGAGGAAACATTGTTTCCGACAGTCTTATTCTTCATCTTCACATAGACCTAGAGTTAGCTAGACCCAAGGGAACTACACAATCCCGCCGTCTACCCTTCGGTGTGGTTAGACTTGCAGTCTAGACACTGAGTGAGAAGGTCGCAGTGGTGAAATTGGATTTTCAGACACCTCCCTACTGCTAATTATGTTCTCTTTTTCAGGGGTTATCAAACTTTACCAACTTAGTGATACTCCTGTGGTCACCTTGTTGTCACAATGCAAAAGGTCAGATGTTAAATCAACAAGGTGTAACCGCAACAATCTGCGATTCAGAACGACTGAGGCGGACAACGGCAGAATCACAACTCCAAAGTTCACTACTACAGGACAGTGTACTGTACAGCGACCTTATCAGGAGCAGCCACTTCCCACTGGAGAATCATGAAGGCCTAACCAAAACATAAGAAGCCCAAAATCCTGTAAGGGGAAGGCTGTCCTATGCGAACTCACATTTTCTTGCCTGTGCAGCCATATTGACTTTTTCAATCCAAACTTTAGAACTGTAAATAATAGGGAATAAATTGGAACCAAAGGAAAATAGACAACTCCATTGTTTAAAAAAAATCCCAGCCATAACTTCCAAATATTGGGGTCCTAGTCCCCTTGGTTGAGATTCACTGCTACACAATGTTGCATCATAACAATTATGAGAGTGGTTAGGGGCTACTTTTACCTACTCATCAGTTTGTTCCAACATGATCCCCTGTGTGTGAAATGTACCAGGTCACCATATTGGAAGCTGGTCCAGGACGGGATGTACCCCTTGAGCATTTCTTGTAGTGGACAACTGTTTGACGCTGTTACAAAATCATTAATAATAATTTGCTTTTTCCCCCATGTGAATACATTCATTAAGATATAAAGTGGGAACATACTGTAGATACATTCAACTTAATTCATGAGTTGAATCAAAACCTATGTTTAAACCGTTTCTCATTCTTTGAGTCTTCACAGATTTGGCAAAAATCGTGTGACTTAAAACACTAACTTTCTTTCCTTACATTTATGATACTGTTGTTTGTTGTTAAATCATATACTAAGCATTTAACAATTGAATTACACATTGACCTTGATCCTGTGAACCTCTTGTGTGAAAACCAGTGGCGATTTTAACATGTCAATCTTGGTGGGGCAAACAAAACAAAATGTGGGATGCAGCAAAGCCACACAACACAACACTAAGCAATACATTGGTGACAAACGGTGCCCACAAACTGTTAGGGCCTACATAAATCTGTTCCAACAGCAGAGTCCCAACAGCAGTCTAAACACTTGGCTTTCAGCGGAGCCTTGTCTGGCAGAAAAACAGTTAATTTAGCCTAATTTATTGCCTTTTAAAAAAACATTGCTGATATGGCAGACTTGCTTAACCAAATGTGGTTCCTACCGACAGTTGAGATGTACAAACTACGGCATAAGGGGACGACAGGCGGATAAGAGGCAATCCGTAATTTTGATTAAGCCATTAATGACCGAGCGACAATGTTGAAATGAATGTTGAAATCAATGTTGAAATGTAAAGCAACAAAATTCAGAACATGTGCCATTCTTACAGTGTACTGCTATCAGTAGAACTGTCAAAGCTGTACAAAAAAAGTTTGCAAACGAGCACACACCGGGACACGAACGATACCACGTTGGTAAAAATAGACCAAAATTATTAGGGTGAGGCACATGGGCTACTAACAGCTTACTACACAACATACACTTAGTATTACTTTCTTAGCGACAGTATACATATCTCTCTGGCATCCTACATAATTTATGAAGCACCATAAGACATATTTGGACAACATTGTTATGATGTGCTTGAACAGGAAAGTGGCGCGGCGGTCCTTTTTGGGCAAATTTGTAATCAAAAAGAAAGATGCCGGATTTACAATTCCGAGTTGAATGACCACTCAAAACATATTTTCCCAGTTTGAGCTGTTTATTCCAGACTTCCCAGTTGCAATGCTTGCAGTTAGCCACTGTCACTGATTAATTACAAAGCACTCAGTTGAATTTGCGATATCCAAACTGTTGTATAATGTTTATGTCCAATGGCCGATGAGCACTGATATGTTTTATCTATATTTTCTCTTCATTATTTCTCTTCATATGACAAGGATTAAAAATGATTTGCCAGTAGACTTGATTCATGATGATGACTACTAGCTAAGATTGTGAAAGTAAGATATTGACATGATCAGCCCAGTCAAAGCTACTGTACATATAGCGTGATTTGGCGTAATTTCTGTGGCCAATGACCTTGAGCCTTCTTGGAAGGGAACTTGTTATGTAACTCTACGGAAGCACCAAAAGGGCTCACAATTTTTATGTCTACCCTTACTAAAGGCGGGTGACGTAGTGTCCCCAAAGGTGACTTAACACTGAGCCGATCACGGTGCAATGCTGAGCCAATCATGGTGCAATGCTCCTATTTTCTGCTGGCCTGTTCCACCACCACAGAAAGCACTGAGCTAGGGTGAAACACCTGCATTTTGGAGCTGCCTGTTTGTATGCGGCTTTATTAACTGAATTATATATATACATTTTTTTTTACATTGTTTGCATACTGATATTAATGCTAAAATAACATGCAAAACAGGCATGAAACTTCGACGTTTCCTTGTTTTTTAAAGACAAGCACATTTCTTGTCCATTTAAAATAACATCAAATTGATCAGAAATAAAGTGTACACATTGTTAATGTTGTAAATGACTATTGTAGCTGGAAACGGCAGATTTTTAATGGAATATCTACATATATGGGGCGGCAGGGTAGCCTAGTGGTTAGAGCGTTGGACTAGTAACCGGAAGGTTGCGAGTTCAAACCCCTGAGCTGACAAGGTACAAATCTGTCGTTCTGCCCCTGAACAGGCAGTTAACCCACTGTTCCCAGGCCGTCATTGAAAATAAGAATTTGTTCTTAACTGACTTGCCTGGTTAAATAAAGGTAAAAAAAAAAAATATGCGTACAGAGGCACATTATCAGCAACCATCACTCCTGTGTTCCAATGGCTTGTTGGCAAGTTTATAACTTTAAAAGGCTAATTGATCATGAGAAAACCCTTTTGCAATTATGTTAGCACAGCTGATTAAAGAACTTCAAACCCGCCAGAAACGTCATTTACGAGTGGTTCGTTTTCTGAAGCTGCAAACAGGAAGAGGGTGAGTCCGTACACAACTTTGTAACCCGTTTGAGAGAAAAATGCGCCACTTGTGAATACGGGGGATTGAAAGATGAATTGATTCATGACAAAATAGTACTGGGAATTGCAAATGAGGATACGCGCCGGCGTCTACTGAGAGAGAGAAGCTTAACATTAGTAACTGCCATCGAAATGTGCCGCACTGCTGAAGTCACTGACATGAGAATGAGAGCAATGGAAATCGAAAACCCATGCTCCGACGTTGATACTGTTCACGCTGTTGCCAGTCAGACATTCAGACAAAACCAATCGAGGCAGAGTAATACACCACGAACGGTGAACACAGAGAGCCCCATAGCATGTAAATACTTTGGGAATACACACAACCGTGGCAAAGAGCACTGCCCTGCCTACGGAACACCATGCAGAGCTTGTGGAACTAATAATCACTTTGTGTGTCTCAAAAGCAAAAGAAGGGTGAGTGAGGGCAAGATTCACTGTGTTGATGATGTCACTCAATGTTCAGAGCAGAACAGTGAAAGTGACATTTACATGCATGAATCCATTGGGGCTATACACTCAAGAGGGAAGAAATGGTTTGTGACACTACGATTACACAACAAGCAACAACAATGTCAACTGGATTCCAGTGCTACATGCAACGTAATGAGCTACAAAGACAAAATCAATCTGGCACCTGACACACAACTATTGCCCAGCGATACTAAACTAAAGCTCTACTCAGGAGAGCTAATGAGCTCTATGGGCATCTTTGAGACCGAATGTGTTATTCAGGGACGCAAACACAAGCTGGAGGTTGAGATTGTGAAAACCCGCCCAAATTTTTCAGTTTTTGATTTGTTAAAAAAGTTTGAAATATCCAATAAATGTCGTTCCACTTCATGATTGTGTCCCACTTGTTGTTGATTCTTCACAAAAAAATACAGTTTTATATTTTTATGTTTGAAGCCTGAAATGTGGCAAAAGGTCGCAAAGTTCAAGGGGGCCGAATAGTTTCGCAAGGCACTGTATATGTTTGGCTTGTTTGGTATCTGAGCGCCGTACTCAGATTATTGCATGGTTTGCTTTTTCCGTAAAGCTTTTTTGAAATCTGACACAGGGGTTGCATTAATGAGAAGTGTATTTAAAGTTCCATGTATAACCCTTGTATTTTCATCAACATTTATAATGAGTATTTCTGTAAATTGATGTGGCTCTCTGCAAAATCACCGGATGTTTTTGGAACTACTGAACATAATGCGCCAATGTATACTGAGATTTGTTTATATAAATATGAACTTTATCGAACAAAATATACATGTATTGTGTAACATGAAGTCCTATGAGTGTCATCTGATGAAGATCATCAAAGGTTAGTGATGAATTATATCTCTATTTCTGATTTTTGTGACTCTTCTCTTTGGCTGGAAAAATGGCTGTGTTTTTCTGTGACTTGGCTCTGACCTAACATAATCGTTTGTGGTGCTGTTGCCGTAAAGCCTATTTGAAATCGGACACTGTGGTGGGATTAACAAGAAGTGTATCTTTAAAATGGTGTAAAGTACTTGTATGTCTGAGGAATTTTAATTATGAGATTTCTGTTGTTTTGAATTTGGCGCCCTGCACTTTCACTGGCTGTTGTCATATCGATCCCGTTAGCGGGATCTCAGCCAAAAGAAGTTTTAACTTGTCCTCTGTTTATAAAAAAAATATTTAAAAAAGAGGAAGATGACAACTGAAGTAAAAAGAAAATGTAATGCTTTTTCAATTGTTATGACTTGACTGTTAAGAACTTAATGTTATGCCGTTATGCCGTTTGCACTTTCTATTGAAAAGGATGATGTTACGGAGTCTAGTTGATAGGTAATCGACTAGCTGGACTGTTCCCCGGACTCCGAGTGTAGGGATTTGTACAATGCATGAACAAGGCTATTGAACTTGAAATTTGGTGTCTGTCTTTATTCCTTTATCCAACATATAATACTGAAACAGATATTGACCAATACCTTGCACTGCAGTCTTTCACCACAGGACCCTAGAGGTATTACAGTCAATGCTTATGAACTGAATATTTGTATGTGAATTTCCATATATCAATGACACTAACAAAATGGTTGAATTGTTCAGCAACATATCCAGTGAACATGACTTTAGTGATGAAACTTACAGTTGAAGTCGGAAGTTTACATACACTTACGTTGGAGTCATTAAAACTCATTTTTCAACCACTCCACAAATGTCTTGTTAACAAACTATAGTTTTGACAAGTCGGTTAGGACATCTACTTTGTGCATGACACAAGTAATTTTTTCCAACAATTGTTCTCAGACAGATTATTTCACTTATAATTCACAATTCCAGTGGGTCAGAAGTTTACATACACTAAGTTGACTGTGCCTTTAAACAGCTTGGAATATTCCAGAAAATTATGTCATGGTTTTAGAAGCGTCTGACAGACTAATTGACATTATTTGAGTCAATTGGAGGTGTACCTGTGGATGTATTTCGAGGCCAACCTTCAAACTCAGTGCCTCTTTGCTTGACATCATGGGAAAATCAAAAGAAATCAGCCAAGACCTCAGAAAAATAATTGTAGACCTCCACAAGTCTGGTTCATCCTTGGGAGCAATTTCCAAATGCCTGAAGGTACCACGTTCGTCTGTACAAACAATAGTACGCAAGTATAAACACAATGGGACCATGCAGCCGTCATACCGCTCAGGAAGGAGACGCGTTCTGTCTCCTAGACATTAACGTACTTTGGTGCGAAAAGTGCAAATCAATCCCAGAACAACAGCAAAGGACCTTGTGAAGATGGACCTTGTGAGGAAAATTATGTGGATTTATTGAAGCAACATCTCAAGACATCAGTCATGAAGTTAAAGCTTGGTCGCAAATGGGTCTTCCAAATGGTCAATGACCCCAAGCATACTTCCAAAGCTGTGGAAAAATGGCTTAAGGACAACAAAGTCAAGGTATTGGAGTGGCCATCACAAACCCTGACCTCAATCGTATAGAAAAAGTTACAAAAACATATACCCCCCCCCCAAAAAAAATCAAATAAAGACTAGAGATATCCCCTAGCTATAGCTGGTCGGTGGTTGGGATCCTCTCTCACATCAAAACATACCTGCAGTTGAGAGACAGATGGAGAAAGAGAGAGAGCATGATTTAGCCTTGTGTTTTTTGTATTCTAACACGGGCAGTCATCATAATAATCAGGAGGTGAAGTGCAAAACTGACCTTGGATCATTAACTCTGAGACTACAACATCTCTATCTGTATTTCTATGTAAAACATCTCTTTAATAATACTTCCTGTTGACTCGACCAAGTGACCTCTCACCTCTGATCATGTTGTGCCCTCTATGTAGCCAGTTCAAATGGGGGAGGGGTTCACCGACACAGCTGATATAACCTAAAGGATTTAGGGAGAAGGGGAGAGAGAGATAAAGTGAAGGATAGAGACTGTTATTGAGAAAATGAGGTAGTAAAGAGACAATGTTCAACAGGAATATGTGTGTGTGGCCTCACCTGGTGTCCACACTAATTGGCTGCAGAGTACTTTATGCTGAAAAACATGAGCAGACACAAGGACAAGCAATATAGCGTAGTTATAGAAATAATGAAGTGTCTTACTATTCTCCATGGTTAGCACTCTTGCCGTTCTTTGAAGGTGGAAGGAGCCACAGTTATACACCTGAGCCTGCTTATTGCACAACACAATCCATCAATCAGATTGATACATGAGTGTGTAGGTGTGGGTTATAGGGTGTCTAATTGTTCTACATTGTTTCAATATGGGTGACTTAAAATAGCCTGTTTTGTTTTTGTACAGACATCACACCCTTACCTACACAACACCCTCACCTGAGAAGTAGAAATCAAAGGGAGAGAAACTGGAAATTGAATAACTGCAGTTGAAATGGAAGAATACTCTTATTGCAATATGGATGGCTCTTAAAAGAGCCTTTGGTTGTGTATAGTGTAGTCTATGGTGTTGCCAGGGAACAGCATTATCTTCGAAGAAGTAGGAGGTGAAGATCTCCCGTACACGGATTGCCTATCTTGCTGCGTTGTTGGACCCCATCCTTGAAACATCCTGCTGTGCAGCAGACTTCTCCTCTGGCACACGGCGTCGAGCTGCAGATCCCCTCCTGGTCCTCGTTTCCATCCTCATGAAGTTAATGCATGCAGGACACAGGTATCAAATCAAATCAAATTGTATTAGTCACATGCACCGAATACAACAGGTGCAGACCTTACAGTGAAATTATTACTTACTTACCTAACCAACAATGCAGTAAAAAAAAATACGGATAAGAGTAAGAAATAAAAGTACCAAGTAATTAAAGAGCATCAGTAAAATAACAATAGCGAGACTATATACAGGGGGGTACCGGTACAGAGTCAATGTGCGGGGGCACCGGTTAGTTGAGGTAATATGTACATGTAGGTAGAGTTATTAAAGTGACTATGCATAGATGATAACAACAGAGAGTAGCAGCGGTGTAAAAGGAAGGGGGGCAATGCAAATAGTATGGGTAGCCATTTAATCAGGTATTCAGGAGTCTTATGGCTTGGGGGTAGAAGCTGTTAAGAAGCCTCTTGGACCTAGACTTGGTGCTCCGGTACCAAGAGAACAGAGAGAACAGTATGTGACTAGGGTTGCTGAAGTCTTTGACAGGTAACCTTCACAGGCCTGAATTCCCCCAGGAGGCAGTCCCAGATGTCCCAGGTCACCCAACCTTGCAGTGCCCTACACGGTAACTCTAGACAATCGTTTTGAAGGAATCTCCAGTTACAAGGTATCTGTAGTAACAGTGGCGGTTCTAGCTTGTATGGCTCCTGGGCTAGCCCCCCCCCCCCCCCCCCCCCCCCGACCCCCTGAATTTTGGCACCACACGGACAGGTCTGTGACCTCATCCCTATAGGCTGTCTCGTCGTTGTCGGTGATCAGGCCTACCACTGTTGTGTCATCGGCAAACTTAATTATGGTGTTGCAGTCGTTCCTGGCCGTGCAGTCAAGAGTGAACAGGGAGTACAGGAGGGTACTGAGCACGCACCCCTGAGGGGCCCCTGTGTTGAGGATCAGTGTGGCGGATGCGTTGTTACCTATCCTTACCACCTGGGGGCGGCCCGTCAGGAAGTCCAGGATCAAGTTGCAGAGGGATATGTTTAGTCCCAGGGTCCTTAGCTTATCGATGAGCTTTGAAGGCACTATGTTGTTGAACGCTGAGCTGTAGTCACTGAATATCATTCTCACATAGGTGTTACTTTTGTCCAGGTGGGAAAGGGCAGTGTGGAGTGCAATAGAGATTGCATCATCTGTGGATCTGTTAGGGTGGTATGCGAATTGGAGTGGGTCTAGGGTTTCTGGGATAATGGTGTTGATGTGAGCCATGACCAGCCTTTCAAAGCACTTCATGGCTACAGACGTGAGTGCTACGAGTTGATTTCTCCATTGTGTTATCGACTGTACGTTTGTTTATCTCATGTGTAACTCTGTGTTGTTTGTGTTGCACTGCTTTGCTTTATCTTGGCCAGATTGCAGTTGTAAATGAGGACTTGCTCTCAACTGGCCTACCTGGTTAAATAAAGGTGAAATAAAAAAATAAAAATGAGCCGTCCCACGTTCGCACCGCCCAACGGTCCCACGTCCTCTCCGCTCCTCACCGCTATCCTTCCATTGAAAATGAATGGGAAGCGGTGTTTCACTGCGCGGCATCGTTTGCTAGTGTACACGGAGAATTAGAGGGTAAGGTGGAGGTCCCACCATGTCACCACCCATCAATTCCTCTCAGATCTCCACAAATGTCTATACTCTTGGCAGTAAGGACTAGGGGTTGTTTCTGGACAGGCCATGTGTATTGTGATTGCTCAGCCAGTCAGGCAGTCTGTAATAGCTGTCAAATAAAAAAATGTAATAGCTGTCAAATACTTGCTTTTTCTGTCCTTGGAAGATTATCTCAATTACATTTCCTTGATTCGTTGCATCCTCATCTCCTCTTCTCCTTCTCATAACCCATTGGATGAGAAGGTCAGGGTTCACTCCCCTTGATGCAAATAATCAAGGAATGCAATTGAGATTCTCCCCTAACAGAGGGAGTTGAAGAGACGTGCGACTGCCTGCCTGCCTGCCTGCCTGCCTGCCTGCCTGCCTGCCTGCCTGCCTGCCTGCCTGATGTGGTTATTCTGAGCTATGAATTTGTGGGTTTTAAGGACCTTACAGGTTTTATAGCACACCATTAGCAATATTCCAGTACTATATAATAGCACTATTTCCTAGTTAATCACCGACAGTTGAAATGTCTGGAATGAATCTTTTCAATAATACTTTCAGTTAGAGCCCCTGGATTCTTCCTGACCATGTTACTTGACCAGGAAAAACTCTGTGTTATGCAGTAGTTGTACTCTATCACAAGGACAGTGTGTCTGGTCAGCTCACATGTCTCAGAAGAACTCAGGGCATTGTTTTATCAGGTCCTTGAAGATAATTGGTCGTCAAGGTACAGTACTAAGGCAGAAAGGAAAGGAAGCTTTTCAAAACAATTGGGATGCTGTCTTCCCTTCTATTGTAATATTAAAGCTCTACCATTAGATGGCAGCAGTTATCTGCTTTGACTTCTGGACACCTGAGGTGAAACACATCTCATCAAACTTTTCTGCAGCCTACACTACAGCAATGGTTAATCCCCAAGTGCTTTTTTATCTCATATCTGAAGTAATTCAAGAGAGAGTTAAACTGGAGATGAACGTGTGGGGGGTTTCCATTTCTGTCTGCATGAAGCTACTGTGGGTTATAAATAAGCTAATTGGCCAGTGTTTATTGGAAGGAGAGGGCAACTGATGGTGTGCTCTGAAATTCCCAAATGCCTTCCAGATAATGAATAAAGCTGAAATGACAGTCACAATACCATGATGATGCAACTGCCACCACCACATAAGAACATGAAGTGAACTCACTGACCACATGAAGGAGTTAACAGACACTGTGGTTGAGCTGAGAGTTTCAATCCCAGATGGGGTGACACATTTCAACTAACTGTCTCAGTATTCACTAGGTTGTCATAAGAAGAGGTGGAAGATGGCAGGATTCTCACACTTAAAGACATGTGTGGAATAACACAGAGAGCAAGAGAAAACCAGCAAAACTGGATTGGAAAGCATTCTGTAAAAAGGGGAAAACCAGAGGGAAGTTGAGGATGTGTTTGTGTTGTACAGCAATGAAGTTGGAGGTGGGTATGTGTGTGTGTGTGTGTGTGTGTGTGTGTGTGTGTGTGTGTGTGTGTGTGTGTGTGTGTGTGTGTGTGTGTGTGTGTGTGTGTGTGTGTGTGTGTCCTCTGCATCCAGCTCTCTGCCTGCAGCTCTCTGATCTAGACACTTAGGCTACAAAGGCAAAATGGATTTTGTGTTGACATGAAAATTAACAATTAGTGGTGCAACACTAGAGTGTCGACTCTACAATAGTTATATGTGTAACACATACAAACACTTGTCATGCACCCAGTATTCATTCGGGTATGCGCGTACTCTAATGCGCGCCACCCGTACGAAAAATAGGTTTTAAGTACATTTGTTCTGACGTCACTTGTATCGATCTTTTTAGCATTTTCCTTCTCGAGTCGTTCCACATCGTTGTCACCTGCAAATACTAAATACTCACAAGGAATGTAATGTAATATTTGGAACATGTTTCTGCCCTCTAGATATCTAAATACGCACAATGTTTTGAATTGTATCATTTGGTTTTGTGGCTGGTTTCGATACAGTGATTTTTTGCGCGAGTGACTGACTGCAGTGGAGCGGTTCCTTCAACACAAGCGCGACACTTGGCGATGGAGCAGAAACCACCAGCTACAGAAGCATAATCTCTTACATTGCCAAAATTACGGGCGGAATTAAATACAACTCTCTGTCTCCGGCCTCTCAAAGGAGAGACAGGAGGTTCATCATGTCTGCAAAAGAGAGATTAAAAGGGAAGATGACCAAAGACAGCGTTACCTTACTGCCATGTTTCTATTTCGTTGAGGTAGGTGAGTTAATACAATTAGGAATTAGAACACTATAATAATAATATAATTTAATAGAATATCTATGGTTTTGAATGAATATGCGGTCACTGACAGCGGAAATGCAACAAAATGCAGCTGTATCTTATTGTATGCATCTCATTGCCTACAGGTAGCCGCGCAAAATGTGCGTAATTTTCAGTCACGGCGCTGTGCATGGCAGTCACGATCAAAGCTAGGATTAATGATGAGGTTGCCATAAAGCTACTTATTCAAGGTTAACGAGCTCTCCTCATGTCTTTCTGTCATTTGTGTCATATCACAGATTCATACAGTAGCGATGATGTAAAGTGGTGAACATGATAGAGAATAAATCATTTTAATCTTGTGACTCGAATAGTCACATCTCTCTTGTTTAATCTCTATTTTATCGATCATATAACTCAACACCCACATAATTTAGAGAATGTTCGTCCAAAACTAGTTGGATTATGCAAAAATGACTCCCAAGGGTGCGTTCAAGAAAAAACAGGAAGGAAAAAATATTTAGCCCTGTTAGTTTTCTCCCACGCAGTGATTATAATGAAACTGCAAATCATGAATATTGATATGCCATGCTAGTTTATGCAGGATTACTCTGTTATACAGCATGTGACGCCTATGTAAAATGACATAAGCCTATACAGCCAATGGATTAATACATGCATTAGCATTTTTTGTGACTAGAGGCCTAACTGACAAAGACAGTAATGTCATCTGCTGAATCTGGGAGCTCTCCATAGTACTGAAGACTGCTGCGTGGTTTCAATGCATTATTATGAGTTTGATGATGCTCCAACAAATATGTAGGTTTTATCATTCATTATAGATCAAGTGGAGATTAACCATAGATGATTACCTGAAAGAGCATCGGGTGGGTCTAATGTTTTCCCCTACATAGGCTACATTTATACAGGCAGCCCAATTCTGATATTTTTTTACACAAATTGATCTTTTGACCAATCAGCTCTGAAAAAGATCTGAATTGGGCTGCCTGTGTAAATGCAGCCATTGAAGGCTGTATGGCCTGGTTCTTGGATGTACACATGGGAGAGGGGCACGATGCCCATATTAAGTAGGACAAGCATTCTCATGGGGCTTCTATAGTGCAGGTAAGGAGGGTTGCAATGCAAACCTATGTCATTGACAAGCAGAGGTCCTCTCTTCTTTGTCTGTTAACGCTGACTCTTTTGGTTTTACATTTACATTTTTTGTCATTTAGCAGACGCTCTTATCCAGAGAGACTTACAGTTTGTGCATTCATTTTACGGTACAGTTGAAGTCAGAAGTTTACATTCACCTTAGCCAAATACATTTAAACTCAGTTTTTCATAATTCCTGACATTTGATCCTCGTAAAAATTCCCTGTCTTAGGTCAGTTAGGATCACCACTCTATTTTAAGAATGTGAAATGTCAGGTTTGTAGGCCTCCTTGCTCGCACCTGCTTTTTCAGTTCTGCCCACACATTTTCTATAGGATTGAGGTCAGGGCTTTGTGATGGCCACTCCAATACCTTGACTTTGTTGTCCTTCAGCCATTTTCCATGACGTTGGAAGTATGCTTGGGCACATTGTCCATTTGGAAGACCCATTTGCGACCAAGCTTTAACTTCCTGACTGAAGCTTCAATTTATCCACATAATTTTCCTCCCTCATGATGCAATCTATTTTGTGAAGTGCACCGGTCCCTCTTGCAGCAAAGCACCCCCAGAACATGATGCTGCCACCCCCGTGCTTCATGGTTGGGAAGGTGTTTCCTCCAGCATCTTCACAAGGTCCTTTGCTGTTGTTCTGGGATTGATTTGCACTTTTCGCACCAAAGTACGTTAATCTCTAGGAGACATAATAAGTCTCCTTTCTGGAGCGGTATGACGGCTGCGTGGTCCCATGGTGTTTATACTTGCGTACTATTGTTTGTACAGGTGAACATAGTACCTTCAGGCGTTTGGAAATTGCTCCCAAGGATGAACCAGACTTGTGGAGGTCTACAATTATTTTTCAGAGGTCTTGGCTGATTTCTTTTGATTGTCTTATTATGTCAAGCAAAGAGGCACTGAGTTTGAAGGTAGTCCTTGAAATACATCCATAGGTACACCTCCAATTAACTCAAATTATGTCAATTAGCCTATCAGAAGCTTCTAAAGCCATGACATCATTTTCTGGAATTTTCCAAGCTGTTTAAAGGCACAGTCAACTTAGTGTATGTTAACTTCTGACCCACTGGAATTGTGATACAGTGAATTATAAGTGAAATAATCTGTATGTTAACAATTGTTAGAAAAATTACTTGTGTCATGCACAAAGTAGATGTCCTAAACGACTTGCCAAAACTATTGTTTGTTAACAAGGAACTTGTGGAAAAACGAGTATAAATAACTCCAACCTAAGTGTATGTAAACTTCCCACTTCAACTGTAGCTAGGTAAGACAACAAGATATCAGTCATAGTAAGTATAACTGTTCATCAATAAAGCAGCTATCAGCAAGGTCAATGCTGCTCGATAACAACACAAATGTCCTGCTAACTTGTGAGTGAGAGGAAAACAAGATACGAGTAATGAAAATGGAGAAACCACACAGTGGTGCACGATGTCTAATTTGAGCACCAAGCAGCGTTCTCTGCTCCATCCTCTACTTCTTCCTCTACCCTCTTTAGCTGAATATGTCGAGTGTGTTTGCTATGCTTCAGTAAACATAAAGAACCTCAACAGGACATGAATGCAGGCTAACTCTCTGTCTAAGTGTGACATCAACAAGAAGGATGGCCCTTGGTAGACAATGGATCTGCTCCCTGAGAGAGAGAGAGAGAGAGAGATAGAGAGAGAGAGAGAGAGAGAGAGAGAGACTCCATCTAGGGAGAGTATGAGGGATCATTGGATTATAAAAGTGTCAAACCCTGGGACCTAAATCACTGGCCTCGCTAGCCACTTGATCTTGCGAGCTGCCCTGGTGGCCCAGTCTCTTCTATCATAGGATTGCAATGAAATACAAAACATTATCTCTGGAAACAATGAACTCAAGTTATGTTGAATAACTTAAAAATAGTGTATGGTCATAGAAATAGGATCGCTAGAATGCCATCCATCATGGCGTTATTGACTTGAATGGGGATTCCTATTTCTATGGTTATGGTTAGTATTCGACTTTTGCTACATAACTACAGCAGCAGTGGCTAAAAACAATGGTTGCTCAAACAGAGCCTTCCAGATTTATTGGAATTGCATTTTTGTAATTTTCCCTTTGGTGGGGGACAACCTACTGTTCCTCCTTACCTTCAGCCTATTCAGATAGATGTTCCTTTACAACTGCTTAGTGACAGGCAAGATGGTCGTGCAGATCATCATTCAGTTATTTGCTTCATGGAGCTCAATTATATAGTAAATTAACTGGTGTCATCACAACAAGCAGTAAGCCTACACATAACCTGGATGTCAGTAATCAAACAGATGCAGGAACAGACTTGCATGATAAGCTCTTATTAAACGAGCACAAGGTTGCAAAGTGCTATCAGTGTGGTGGGCAACCAGGCAGCATCCATGTAGCACAGCTTCTAAGGTGTTTGTTTGTGATTAGGTTCATACCAATAGTTTGCTAGGCATTATTTTGATGCCATTGTTTATGTCCGTTTATTCTTTTGCTCATAAATAGTAGGTCAAAATTCTGGTTTTGGTTGTTTTAGTAGTAGTAGTAGTAGTAGTGGTATAGTAGTAGCAGTAGTATAGTATAGTAGTAGTAGTAGTAGTAGTATAGTAGTAGCATTATTAGCATCAGTAGTAGTATTAGTAGTAGTATAGTAGTTGTAGTAGTATAGTATTAATAGTACTAGTAGTAGTATAGTAGTAGTAGTAGCATTGTCAGCTGTTGTGGTCATTAGTTGAACCAGTTATTGTAGCATTATATCGATCATGATGATCCTCTTCATTATTTTGTTAATGCCAGTATAATTTTAAGCAAGACCTTATCGTTTATAGCGCTGGTATATTAGCAGGTTGGAAACTGCATGAAGAAATAACCCATTGACCCATACTGGGTTGGCTCCAAATTCCTTCTGGTTGGAGTCTTAAATGACCTGAATTAGTCTAATTTAGAACTAGTGATTCAATCAGATCAAAAGTTAACGGGCAGTAGGCGACACCTACATAGCTGATGTTTTGGCGGTGTCAGAGGTGTAACTGCAAATCGGGGAACAGCTGCTTGTCACGAACCTACACCCGTCCCATTCGCGTTACAAGTTCAGAAAGAGAAAGTTTAGGCTATATAGAAATAGTTATTTATTTAACCTTTATTTAACTAGGCAAGTCAGTTAAGAACAAATGCTTATTTACAATGACGACCTACTCCGGCCAAACCCGGACGACGCTGGGCCAATTGTGCGCTGCCCTATGGGACTTCCAATCACGATGGGATGTGAAACAGCCTGGATTCAAACCAGGGACTGTAGTGACACCCCTTGCATTGAGATGCATGAGATGCAGTGCCTTAGACCGGTACGCCACTCGGGAGCCCTAATAACGAAGATCAAATCATTCAATGAAATAATTAGGATTTCTATCAGCCTATTGGAAGTGTAGAATACATCTCAAATTCTAGTTTGCCGAGAGCCCCTTGTGGATTTGACATCTCTAACGCAGTTCCACCTCCGACATGTGGATATCGGCTAAAGCAGATCTGATTGAATTGAACCCTTAGTCTCCATCATTCAGTGCATGATGGAGAAAGCCTCAGGAGGGAGGAGTTGTATAGGGCCAGGAGTTTTTCCTTACCTTGTGACCTGGTGCGAGAAACTCCTGGTGCGAGAAAGTCCCATTTGTGTACATTTACTTTAAAGAGTTCCGTACTGTAACCCCCGTCCCCAACAGAGAACATTGATCTCACTCATGTAAGATCTGTAAATGTAGCTCCTGAAGATGCCTTTGGTCAGCTGTAGTAAGATAACCTTTCCCTTCAAATGTTACATTTCCATCGTTTTTGATCGCTTGCCCATACTGATCCTCAACAGATCGTATGCTATCCCGTTCTGTTGCTGTTGTAATCATTTGTAATCACCATTGGCAAGAGGCATATGGAAACTGTCTGTGTAATTGCTGTAGAAATTCAGTTCTCACAGAACACTCAGATAATTGCTTTTCTTTGCTGAGGTAGAGAGAACTATAAATGGAGAATGAATGGAAAATCCACCCTGTGTAACCACTGTGCTTTTATAAGCCACTGTAAGCCATTGTATGTTCTCTATGTTCAGGTCATATTTTTGTGCTTGGGTAACAGTTTCAAGTTTCAAGTTGTATTAGTGGTATGTACTTGATACACATGGTATACACCGTCCAATGAAATGCTTACTTGCAGGTTCCTTCTCGACAATGCAACAACAATAAGAAAAGATAAGAGTACAAACATTAAGTAACTCAGTTGGTCATCAACAGGTGCTAGGGGTAAATCTTTTATATAGAGACTTCCATTCTGTTATGTTAGCCATTACAAGTATAATTGGGGTCCAATCACTCTTACCACAATTGTGTATAATATAGAACCACTTATTCCTATTGTATCCTTTATGTTTTTTAGTTTGCCAAATTAAATTGTAGTTCAAGTTATTAAGTCACTGAATGGAAGCATTTTCTGATCCTTTGAGGCCCTGTCTGGAAAGAGAATTATAGTTTAAAAGTCCTCAGCACTCAGGAAGGATGAGGATCACTCAGGAAGGATGAGGATTACCCAGAAAGGATGAGAATAACTCAGGAAAGATTATGATCACTCAAGAAGGATGAGGATTACTCAGGGAGAATGAGGATTACTCAGGAAGGATGAGGATCACTCAGGAAGGATGAGGATTACTGAGGAAGGATGAGGATTACTCAGGAAGGATGAGGATTACTCAGAAAGGATGAGGATAACTCAGGAAAGATTATGATCACTCAAGAAGGATGAGGATTACTCAGGGAGAATGAGGATTACTCAGGAAGGATGAGGATCACTCAGGAAGGATGAGGATTACTGAGGAAGGATGAGGATTACTCAGGAAGGATGAGAATTACCCAGGAAGGGTGAGTATCATTCTGGAAGGATTAAGATTACTCAGGTTAAGATAAGGATCAATCAGGAAGGATGAAGATTACTCAGGAAGGATGAGGATTACTCAGGAAGGATGAGGATCACTCAGGAAGGATGAGAGTTACACAGGAAGGATGTAATTTTGAAGAATAGTGGGTTGTCTTTTGGATGGCTTGTCTGACAGTGCTCTAATGTTAGTCTGTTTTCGGTCTGCTGCTTGCCATATGTTCTTAAGACAGCTTCTAACCTTTCCCCCTCTTTGTCTCTCATCTCTCTCTCTCTCTCTCTCTCTCTCTCTCTCTCTCTCATCTCTCTCTCTCTCTCTCTCTCTCTCTCTCTCTCTCTCTCTCTCTAGCTTCCCATCCTGGCCTCCTCTGTGGTCAGTCTGTATTTTCTGGAGCTGACAGATGTGTTCAAACCGGTGCGGTCAGGTTACAGCTGCAATGACCGAAGTCTGAGCATGCCCTACATCGAGCCCGCTCAGGAGGCCATCCCCTTCTTCATTCTCTTCAGTCTGGCCTTCGCTGGACCTGCAGCCACGGTCAGTGTAACCACAAACCTCATTCCTGTGGTGGAATTATTGTAATCAAAAGGAGAGACTTTTAGATTTCTTCAAAACAATCAAACTTTATTATTTAATTAGTGCAGTAATGGAGCTGGTCGGTAAACACCCCTGGAGGTGATCACTGAGAACTCAACGATGGGATTTGAGCCACAGCATTTTATAGCAAAATCCATCCTCCTGGATGTTCATGACAAACAACAGATGTATGGAATGGATTTAAGAATTTTAACTCACATGTAGAAAATGCATACATTCTTCATAAAACAAGAAGCATAAAAGCAATAACTCATTGCATGTGTTCCTGCATGTGACCAGCTGCTATAGCACTGGCTCAGCCTCCTCCCAAGAAATGTAGCACTGTCCCCCATTTCAACCTCCAACACATATTCTAACTATTCTACCAATTTGTCTGGGGAGGTCATGATGCACAGTCCCCTGCACGAACCCATGAAGAAAAACATAAGATGCATACAGATTATGAGGTTCAAAGCTATATCTTCATAGACAGTGAAAAGCACATATTTAATGCATAATGCAGTGCATGCAACAATGGAGTTTAATAAAATAAGCTTTAGTTATCTAGCACACTCCAATGGATCAGCATGGTGGAAATAGCTATTTCCATCCCAGAAACAGAAATTAGCATATCTTGTTGGACAAATCCAGATAGTGACTCCTGGTTTAAGTTAAATGTATTCCGTTGGTGCCAAATGAACATGACCCAAGACAAGCATCATGATTCCAATAGATCAAATAGATTAGGATCAGTTTTACTCTCCGGATCAGAGTTCACGCTCTCCATTCACCAGAGCATGCTGAGAATAGTGTCAACATCTTAAATTCATAACAGCAGTGTGCTCTTACTCTTAAGGGACCCTAATTGCACTACCAAGGGATCACATCTAAGGCTTTAGGGCCTGTTTGCTGGCAAACTCACTCAGTCCTGGTTTACTCTCTGTGAGTGTGGATAGTCCCCCTCTAAGGGTTCTATATTTAGTGTACCAGCAAAATTCACTCTTCATATTTCACTTCTAAGGGTTACTCACGGCCAGCATGTCCTTATACTCAGTGTGTTCCTTCCAAAGGGTTCATCCACTTATCAGTGCTCACATCTTATGGTTTATTCATGCTGAATGAGAGTTCACTCCTAAGGGTCCAGGGAGAATCCAAAGGGTTTGCTTACAATGTCTGGGGTTCATTCCAAAAAGTATCACATTTAATAATTTAGCATTCTCATTTTCCTGGATTAATCAGAAGGGTTTTCTCCCTAAAGTATGCTCAGATGTGTTTACTCATGCAGATGAATTCGCTCATAGGCAATGGGATCACTTCTAAGGGAAGTGTATGCTCCCTAGAGTTTTTTCTTGTAGAGTGGTTCCGCTTTTAGGGTCTAGTTAAGAATATGTTTTCATTGTTTTAATATTTAATATCTCACTCTTCCAGAAGTGTTCTGCTCTTGGGTGTAGGGGTCAAGTGTCATCATTTTGCTAAAGGTCATGGTTTTGTAATAGTATCTTCTATAAAGATAACATCTCTATGTTGTTCTGTCTATGGTGTCTTCTGTATTCTAAACACTAGTAATGTGAGAAAACAGCTAAGGTGTCTGCGAGACAGTTTCCCATGGACTTTTATGAAAAGTGTTGGCCTAAAATATAATGTCCTGATTTTGCTGATTGATGATCACCCCAAATTTTCATTAATTTGACATGTTATATTCATACAATTCTCCATTAATTTGACGTGTTATATTCATACAATTATCCATTAATTGGACATGTTATATTTGTACAATTCTTAGCATCACTCTGTTGCTGCTCTCTCTCAATGCTCCTCAGCAAATATTCCCCTGACTGCGTCTCGCTCCGCGACACATTCTCTTTCTCTCCTTCGACTGTTATCACCTAGGCAACCTGCGGGTTGGTGCTTCTTGCAGTGTCATGCCTTGTCTTTCAGGCCCGTACAGTTTGGCTGGCGCTGTCAGCTTCAATCGGACTGCCGCCCACCTAGGGCCACTGTCAGAACATCAACACAGGCAGACAGAGGGACAGACAGACAGAAAGACAGACAGACAGATTTTATGACTAATAAAACAGCTTCCCAGTGAAGGGTTTTCTTGTTTTTGTTTATGCTTGAATGACTTGGTTTTGATGTTTGGTCGAAACACACAGATTACACTTGGTTTCTCTATGTTGCTTTCTTTGACTTTTGCTATGACAACGTTATCGCACTATGACACTGGCTTCGCAGGCAACTTGGATACGGTTAAGATATTTAGCTGCAACTTGTAATCTAATTCCTTTTGTTGAGAAGAAATAGGTCACTAGGTCATCTTTAGTATTACACACAAAAACTACAGACAGCCATATAATACAAAGCCATACTAAAAACCTTTCAGTATAATGGCTTTGCCCCTAGCAACATGTTCTATGATGGTTAATGCAACTTCAATCGCTCTCCTTGAGTCATTAACTTCATATTGGGTCCCTTCTTTAAGAAATGCAGTATCATCTATATAACATCACTACACTGCAGCAGGAGATATGATTGCCTTGACTATATACACTGCCTGTTTAATTTGTTCCCACTCACTGATCCTCTCATCATTAAAGTAAATGCAGGCAATGCCCTATTAAATGTCATGTGCCTCATACTGTGCCGAACGCACATATTTTTCTGTACAGTATAGGCTATACAGTAGTAATTTATCCTAGAATCAAAATAAAAACATAGGCTGTTAAAGAACAGTAACAAAATTTGACAATGAATACTAAGTTGTTCAGCAAGGGCGTGCCTATGTGTACCTTCTGTATACTTCTGGCCCTTCCTTGGACACTGTGTTAACTAAGCTCTAAACGAGCTTAAATGCCATACAACACTCCTTCCGTGGCCTCCAACTGCTCTTAAACGCTAGTAAAACCAAATGCATGCTTTTCAACCGTTCGCTGCCTGCGCCCTGCCCGACTAGCATCACCACCCATGGACGGTTCCGACCTAGAATATGTGGACAACTATAAATACCTAGGTGTCTGGCTAGACTGTAAACTGTCCTTCCAGACTCATATTAAACATCTCCAATCAAAAATCAAATCTAGAATCTGCTTTCTATTGCACAACAAAGCCTCCTTCACTCACGCCGCCAAACTTACCCTTGTAAAACTGACTATCCTACAGATCCACGACTTCGGCAATGTCACTCTACTCAGCAAACTGGATGCAGTCTATCACAATGCCATCTGTTTTGTTACCAAATCACCTTATACCACCCACCACTGCGACCTGTATGCTCTAGTCGGCTTGCCCTCGCTACATATTCGTCGCCAGACTCACTGGCTCCAGGTCATCTATAAGTCTATGCTGTACTGCAGCGCCAGCTGTGCCACCAGAGACTCTGGGTTCGCGCCCAGGCTCTGTCGTAACCGGCCGCGACCGGGAGGTCCGTGGGGCGACTCACAATTGGCCTAGCGTTGTCCGGGTTAGGGAGGGTTTGGCCAGTAGGGAAATCCTTGTCTCATCGTGCACCAGCGACTCCTGTGGCGGGCCGGGCGCAGTGCACGCTAACCAAGGTTGCCAGGGGCACGGTGTTTCCTCCGACACATTGGGGCGGCTGGCTTCCAGGTTGGATACGCGCTGTGTTAAGAAGCAGTGCGGCTTGGTTGGGTTGGGTTGTGTATCAGAGGACGCATGAATTTCAACTTTCGTCTCTCCCGAGCCCGTACGGGAGTTGTAGCGATGAGACAAGATAGTAGCCACTAAACAATTGGATACCACGAAATTGGGGAGAAAAAGGGGTAAAAATGTAAAAAAATATATATATAAAAAAAGTCTATGCTAGGTACAGCTACGCCTTATCTCAATTCACTGGTCATGAAAACAACACCCACGTTCCAGCAGGTATATCTCACTGATCATCCTCAAAGCCAACACCTCATTTGGCCGCCTTTCTGGTTAAATAAAGGTGAAATGAAAAAAGATATACATAAAGAAATGTGCCAAGGGAAATCTCACACGCTGGTTAGATGGTTCGACCGAGATGTTTAGTGTTTCCACACAGGTCAGTTGTTTCTCCCCAGCAGGTGAGATGGTACGTGCTAGCTGTCTAAGGTTTGTCGCAGCTTCCGTCCTGTTGTAACAGATCTCTACCTCAGCATGGCGTCAGGTGTCACAGGCAGACAGTTAGTGTAGCTGCCCCACAGGCAGACAGTTAGTGTAGCTGCCCCACAGGCAGGCAGTTAGCGTAGCTGCCCCACATGCAGGCAGTTAGTGTAGCTGCCTCATTGTCAGGCTGTCATAGGCACATACTGTAGTTGTTTTAGCTGATTCACAACAGAAGGCTTAAGTGGTGGAGCAGCCCTGCATTGACTTTAGCTATCTCTTCTTCCCTAACAGCTGCTGCTATCCACAGGCAACTCATAACTGAGATTATGAATAACTTATCTGTCAGTTAGTGTCATTGCCATTTAAATTCCAGTCAATTCAGGAAGGGAATTGCACTCCTATTAATAAATTATTTGGTCCAATTATTCAACATACAGGAATTAAACCCTCACTCTGTCTGCCCTTTCTGTCAAATCTCTCCATAGATAATGATAGGAGAAGGTATCCTGTATTGCTGTCTGTCCAGGAAAAAGAGTGGGGTCAAAACAGAGGCCAATATCAACGCAGCCGGCTGCAATTTCAACTCGTATATACGGCGAGCTGTTCGGTTTGTTGGTAAGTTTTGATATTTTCTCAATCATGACAATTTGAAAACATATGGTGTATCTCACTTCACAAAACATAAACTATGTGGGACCTAGCTGTGTAGTGAACAGCCACATGTTTTGTATAGTCTTTTGTCTTGTCTTTTGGTGATTAGCTGAGTAATATCTCCCTTGCTCTCCCTCTTTCTGTCCCCACCTTTGCGGGTTGTCTCTCCCCTCTTCCTCCCATCTCTCTCTACCAGGGGTTCATGTATTTGGCTTATGCATCACGGCTCTCATCACTGACATCATCCAGCTGTCGACGGGTTACCACGCCCCCTACTTCCTGACAGTGTGTAAACCAAACTACACCATACTCAACATGACCTGTGACGACAGCTCCTTCATCATAGAGGACATCTGTTCTGATGGAGCAGACCCAGCCGTCATCAACTCTGGCAGGTTAGAGTGCTGATCTAGGATCATTTTTACGTTAATAAACAAGTAATAATAAATAAGATTACATGGACAGAGAAAATCTGATCCTAGATCAGAATTCCTACCCTGGGACAGTTTATGGATACGGGCCCAGTAACTGAGACTGTTCTGAAAATGTATTTAAAATATGCATAGAGGTTTGAATGACGCATGCACCATCACCCTCAGGAGAAACTAGATGGTTGGTAGAACATGTGGTTGACCATGGCAGTCAGCATTTATGAATAATCTCCACTGTGTCTGTGGAAACAGGTGTAGGGTGAAGTTGCACCTACGGCCCGCGGGAAGTATGACTATTTTTATTTGAAGGGGGAGGTATTATTAGAAAAACACTCCAGGCCACTCTTGAATGTCTAAAACTTGACAGAAATTATAATGGACCTGTATATTTTAAAATAACTGCCCTTTTTCTGGCACGCAAATTGCTTTTGATGAACAAATCAGCCCAAATATAAATCTGTGCGGCCCTCCTCTAAATTTTGAAATCCTGATGTGGCCTCTTCAGCCAAAACATTTGCCCACCCCTGCCCTAGACAGTTTTGCATTTTCCCCACTAATGGTTACGATTAGGACTAGTGGAGGGGAAGCTGATCCTAGATTAGAACCTAGGGCAAACTTAACCTTGGAGCTTGGCCTGCAAGGTCATCTCTAGTGGGTTACCACATATGGTCATTAGCATACCTCTGTAATGTAGTAAAGTTTGAAACAGTATACAGTGCCTTCAGAAAGTAAAAAATATTGTAGTAGTATACAGAAACTGTAGTATACGGTAGGATACTTTACTACATACTGTAGTATCCCTCGATCATGTGTTGTACTCATTATAGAATGTTGTATTATACTGTGAAATACTAAACACTACAGTATTATCCACAAAATAAAATATCTGCAAAAACACTACAGTCCACAAAAACACTGAAAGACTATAGTAAATACTAGTATTTAATTTGCATATACCATGCTCATTCCACTCTCCCATATCCCAATTTGTGCCATCCGTAGATGAGAAGCCTGCATGCCAAGTATAGACAATATATTGTGTTCCCTACAGGTTATAGAAAAGAGCAGAAGCTATGAACTATCCATTCAGAACAATTGTTTATGGAAGATTTGCTCTTTTTGTATTTCTTCACTAGGTTTCCTCAAGGAGAAAGCACCCCCCTCACTTCTATGCCGAAGATAATAAAACAAAAACACTAGTAAATACTACAGTAATGTCCCCAAAAACACTAAAGTAAATAGCACAGTATACTGTACTACAGTCCGCAAAAACACAACAATAAATACTACAGCATACTACAGTCCGCAAAACACTATAGTAAATATTACAGTATACTAAAGTGTGCAAAAACACGACAGTCATTTCTATAACATACACTACAATTTCTTTAACTACAGTACTTATACTATAGTAAACTGTAATACTACAGTATACTACAGTAAATATTGTAGACTTCATTCTGCAAAAAAAACTAAAGTGAATACTAAAGCATGAGGGGTGACGTGGAAACGACGTTGATTCAACCAATTTTTGCCCGGTGGGATGTTACAAAATGCTCATTAGCAATGTTAACAACAGCGTAATGTTAACAACAGCGTAATGTTAACAACAGTGTAATGTTAACAACAGTGTAATGTTAATAACAGTGTAATATTAACAACAGTGTAATGTTAACAACAGCGTAATGTTAACAACAGTGTAATGTTAATAACAGTGTAATGTTAATAACAGCGTAATGTTAATAACAGCGTAATGTTAATAACAGCGTAATGTTAATAACAGTGTAATGTTAACAACAGCGTAATGTTACTAACAGCGTAATGTTAATAACAGCGTAATGTTAACAACAGTGTAATGTTAACAACAGCGTAATGTTAACAACAGTGTAATGTTAATAACAGCGTAATGTTAACAGCGGCGTAATGTTAATAGCAGTGTAATGTTAACAACAGCGTAATGTTAACAACATCGTAATGTTAACAACAGTGTAATGTTAACAACAGTGTAATGTTAACAACAGTGTAATGTTAATAACAGCGTAATGTTAATAGCCGTGTAATGTTAACAACAGTATAGTACTTATACTATAGTAAACTGTAATACTACAGTATACTACAGTAAATATTGTAGACTTCATTCTGCAAAAAAAACTAAAGTGAATACTAAAGCATGAGGGGTGACGTGGAAACGACGTTGATTCAACCAATTTTTGCCCGGTGGGATGTTACAAAATGCTCATTAGCAATGTTAACAACAGCGTAATGTTAACAACAGCGTAATGTTAACAACAGCGTAATGTTAACAACAGCGTAATGTTAACAACAGTGTAATGTTAACAACAGAGTAATGTTAACAACAGTGTAATGTTAACAACATCGTAATGTTAACAACAGTGTAATGTTAACAACAGTGTAATGTTAACAACAGCATAATGTTAATAGCAGTGTAATGTTAACAACAGTGTAATGTTAACAACAGCGTAATGTTAGCAAAAGCGTAATGTTAATAACAGCGTAATGTTAATAGCAGTGTAATTTTAACAACAGTGTAATGTTAATAACAGTGTAATGTTAACAGCAGCGTAATGTTAATAGCAGTGTAATGTTAACAACAGCGTAATGTTAACAACATCGTAATGTTAACAACAGTGTAATGTTAACAACAGCGTAATGTTAACAACATTGTAATGTTAATAACAGCGTAATGTTAATAGCCGTGTAATGTTAACAACAGTGTAATGTTAACAACAGTGTAATGTTAATAACAGCGTAATGTTAACAACAGCGTAATGTTAACAACAGTGTAATGTTAATAACAGTGTAATGTTAATAACAGCGTAATGTTAACAACAGCATAATGTTAACAACAGTGTAATGTTAATAACAGTGTAATGTTAACAACAGCGTAATGTTAACAACAGTGTAATGTTACTAATAGTGTAATGTTAACAACAGTGTAATGTTAATAACATTGTAATGTTAACAACAGCGTAATGTTAACAACAACGTAATGTTAACAGCAGTGTAATGTTAATAACAGTGTAATGTTAACAACAGTGTAATGTTAATAACAGTGTAATGTTAATAACAGCGTAATGTTAATAACAGTGTAATGTTAACAACAGCGTAATGTTAACAACAGCATAATGTTAACAACAGTGTAATGTTAATAACAGTGTAATGTTAACAACAGTGTAATGTTAACAACAGCGTAATGTTAACAACAGTGTAATGTTAATAACAGTGTAATGTTAACAACAGCGTAATGTTACTAACAGCGTAATGTTAATAACAGCGTAATGTTAACAACAGTGTAATGTTAACAACAGCGTAATGTTAACAACAGTGTAATGTTAATAACAGTGTAATGTTAATAACAGCGTAATGTTAATAACAGCGTAATGTTAATAACAGCGTAATGTTAACAACAGTGTAATGTTAACAACAGCGTAATGTTAACAACAGTGTAATGTTAATAACAGTGTAATGTTAATAACAGCGTAATGTTACTAACAGCATAATGTTAATAACAGCGTAATGTTAATAACAGTGTAATGTTAATAACAGTGTAATGTTAATAACAGTGTAATGTTAACAACAGTGTCATGTTAATAACAGCGCTAGCTTGCAGAAAAACACCCAGAGTAGCCTCTACCTCAGGAGTGACTCACTACCAGTCTCAGAGACATTAGTTTGTTAAAGGCACTTAATGTCTCCACTCTCTACCAAGTCACTGGCTTAACCTAATGAATACTGTGTCTGACTCACTGAACAATGTAGCAGTCCTAGCTACGGTCTGCTGGTACCGCAATGAGAAGAGAGCGAGGAAAACTGAAGATGGTGTTTCTACAACCCACTCAGTTCATCCCCCGTGCACTTACGAAACAGGGAATGTTGTGGCAGACCTGCCTGCACCCACACACAGCCCAGGCAGCTGAGCGTTTCACAGCTATCATTTTCAGATCTTACCACGGCTGTCACTTCCTGTTACTCATCAATATGTGGAAAATGTACTGTGTGTCTTCTATTCTGTCCAGCCTCTCATGAAGGGAAGTTGGCCTGTTAACATTTGCCCTAACTACGGCATCGATATTAGAAAGTCCCTCAGTTGTCAGACAAAACTCGCTTTTAAGTTCTTTAAGGGTGCTGTTTTTGTATTGTACAAATGATGTAGGGTTTGGAAAACTCTAGTAGACAAGTGGGTCTGGACCATAGACAAATGGTGGCTACAGCACAGCCCTGAAATCAGATTGGCTGTCATTTTATTATTAAAGTACATAAAGGGCTATTTGTTGACTTTATTCCTTGCTGGAAAGCTAGCTCAGGCTTGGTATATAACAAAAGCCTGCTATGCGCCTGCTATGCGTATGTGCTAAAACTGCTTATAATATGGTCAGTGATTTCAGGGGCAAATAAAAACCAACTCACTGCTGTGGCAATGCGATCATGGGTTGTACCCTTTACGGTGGATTTCCTTTCAGAGTCTGTCTCACTATCTCTCAAGCAGAAGATTAAAATGTCTGTCTCCCTCCACTGTCGTTCTAGGAAGTCCTTTCCCTCGCAGCATGCTACTCTGGCTGCCTTCGCTGCTGTCTATATCTCTGTAAGTAATCCAGCTACAAGCACACACACACACACACACACACATACTGTAGGGGTACACACGCATACACACACACAGAAACACACACACACACATACCTCCTCTGTCTACTGCCTCACAGCAATCTGGTATAACTGGTTCTCATCAAGTGCACTGGATGCTGCTCTATGATGATTTTCACTGTGCTTCCTGCAGTCAAATAACAAAATCACCCTCTAGAGGCCTCATGGGCATAATTTCAGAATTAAATAACATTATAAAAATAAGAAAACGCAGGAAATCCGGTGTTTATGTCAAACGGTTTTGTTATATTTAATTATTCTGTGATGTACACTACATGGCCAAAAGTATGTGGACACCTGCTCGTCTCATTTCAAAATCATAGGCATTAATATGGAGTTGGTCCCCCTTTTGCTGCTTTAACAGCCTCCACGCTTCTGGGAAGGTTTTCCTCTAGATGTTGGAACATTGCTGCGGGGACTTGCTTCCATTCAGCCACAAGAGCATTAGTGAGGTCGGGCACTGATGTTGGCCGATTAGACCTGGCTCGCAGTCTGCGTTCCAATTCATCCCGAAGGTGTTCGATGAGGTTGAGGTCAGGACTCTGTAGAGGCCAGTCAAGTTCTTCCACACCGATCTCAACAAACCATTTCTATATGGACCTCTCTTTGCGCATTGTCATGCTGAAACAGCAAAGCACCTTCCCCAAACTGTTGCCACAAAGTTGGAAGCACAGAATTGTCTAGAATGTAATTGTATGCTGTAGCGTTAAGATTTCTCTTCGCTTGAATTAAGGGGCCTAGCCCGATCAATGGAAAACAGCTCAAGACCATTGTTCCTCCTCCACCAAATGTTACAGTTGCCACTATGCATTGAGGCAGGTAGCACTCTCCGGTTGAGCCAATGTTGCTTTGAGACGTTTCCACTTCACAATAACAGCACCTAGAGTTGACAGGGGCCATTCTCTAGCAGGGCAGAAATTTGAGAAACTGACTTGCTGGAAAGGTGGCATCCAATGACGAGGCCACGTTGAACGTCACTGAGCTCTTCAGTAAGGCCATTCTACTGCCAATGTTTGTCTATGGAGATTGCATGGCGGTGTGCTCGCTTGTCAGCAATGGGTGTGGCTGAAATAGCCAAATCCACTCATTTGAAGGGGTGTCTACATACATACATTTTATATATATGGTGTATATAAAGTGTAATATTGGGATGCAAACTCAAAATAGAGTACATTTCAACTCTATATCTGACATGGTACAAGCCCATTACCATGTGTGTGAGGTCTATACTTTTTTTTCAAAGTAGATTGGTTTAAGACTACCAAGAAACACTCCATGTGACGCTGATTCAGCCCACTGCAGTAAAAGGTTGTAATGTTTTCCAAAACATGAGTCATCCTTGTAATGATTGAATTGGACTGCAGTCGTAATCCAAATCAAGTTTCGAACAAGGGGCTACCTCCGTTTGAAGTTAAAAGTCCTTTGTTTATAGTATATTGATTCCAGGCCTCTCTACAGACAAGAACAATTTGTTCAGAGTAGAATCCTTAATTAAACTGGATGTACAGTGTCTATAGATAACTGTATAGAAGACAGCTGAATTATTAGCTGTATGCAATCCATACTAGGAAGTCTTTAGTTAGTTAGTTGGTGACTTCCTGATATGGATACCGGAGTGTATCGCTCCTCTCTTCTCCAGATGTACTTCAACGCGACGTTGACAGAATCCTCCAAGCTGCTGAAGCCCCTGTTGGTCTTCTCCTTCATCATGGGTGGCATCATCTGTGGGCTGACCCGCATCATCCAGTTCAAGAACCACGCCATCGACGTCTACTGTGGCTTCCTCATCGGAGGAGGGATCGCCGTCTACCTGGTGAGATGCTCCAGTAGATCTCTAGTAGAGCTACAGATGTCGTATTTAATTTGATCATGCTGTTGTTTCAGGAATTTACCTGAACAGCAGGAAATGCAAATTTGTAGTCCATTTGAGATATAAAAGGCTAATTTTCCCTTAAAAATGTCAGACTTGGCCTCCCGGGTGGTCTAAGGCACCAGAGACTCTGGGTTCGAGCCCAGGCTCAGTCGCAGCCGGCCGCGACCGGGAGATCTATGGGGCGACACACGGCCTAGCGTTGTCCGGGTTAGGGAGGGTTTGGCCGGTAGGGACATCCTTGTCTCATAGCGCACTAGCGACTCATGTGGCGGGCCGGGCGCAGTGCACACTGACCAGGTCGCCAGGTGTACGGTGTTTCCTCCTACACATTGGTGCGGCTGGCTTCCGGGTTGGATGCGCGCTGTGTTAAGCAGCAGTGCGGTTGGGTTGTGTTTCGGAGGACTCTTGACCTGTTGTAGCGATGAGACAAGACAGTAACTCCTAACAATTGGATACCACGAAATTGGGTAATCAGACTTGATTAGCCCTAACAAATATTTTATCAACCCCCCCCAAAAAATTTCCATTAATTATAATTAATTTATAATCTACAGGATTATTTTCCTTTTGTGAGAAACTGGGTAGAGTTTAAGGTACAGCATCTGCAGTACATCTCAAGTAAATCTAGCATATCTCTATTAGATCACTGATCTTCTAGGTCTTGGTCCATGGACACTACCTGGTGATACTATTGTACTATTGTAGATATAGGATGCTCTGCCAGTAGCACCGTAGCCCCTATAAAGGGCACTATGTTTTCTGGTCAAAAGAAGTGCACTATATAGGGGAAATGGTGCCATTTTGGACACATCCCTAGGTTCTTCAGTCCTGGTCCTGGAGACCGACAGGAGGTGCAGGTTTTTGTTCTACTCCATGTTGTAACATACCTCGCTGATTCATCTAGTCAATGAAATAACAGGTCAAATTGATTAATTGAATTAGGTGTGTTAGTACTGGGATAGAACAAAAGCCTGCATACCCAATAGGTTACTAGGACCAGGATTGGAGAGCACTAATCTAAACATTAATCTTATTGAAACCATTCAAACGAAGGAGCTGATCGTGGACTTCGGGAGACAGCAGAGGAAGAACACCCCTATATACATCCACGGGGCCACAGTGCAGTAGGTGAAAAGCTTCAAGTTACTCTGTGTACACTTCACTGACAATCTTAAATGGTCCACCCACAAAGACAGTGTGGTGAAGAAGGTACAACAGCGGCTCTTCAACCTCAGGAGGCTGAAGAAATTCGGCTTGGCCCCTAAGACCCTCACAAACTTCTACTGATGCACCATTGAGAACATCCTGTCGGGCTGAATCACTGCCTGGTACGGCAGCTGCACAGCCTGCATGTGCTGGGCTCTCCAGAGGGTAGTACGGTCTTCCCAACGCATCACCGGGGGCACACTACCTACCCTCCAGGACATCTACAGCACCCGATGTCACAGGAAGGTCAAAAAGATCATCAAGGACATCAACCACCCGAGTCACTGCCTGTTCACCGCGTCATCATCCAGAAGGCGAGGTCAGTACAGGTGCATCAATGTTGGGACCGAGAGACTGAAAAACAGCTTCTATCTCAAGGCCATCAGATTGTTAGATAGACATCAGAACGTGTCTCCTTCCTGAGTGGTATGACATCTGCGTGGTCCCATGGTGTTTATACTTGCATACTATTGTTTGTACTGATGAACGTAGTACCTCCAGGTGTTGGGAAATTGCTCCCAAGGATGAACCAGACTTGTGGAGGTCTACAATATTTTTTCTGAGGTCTTGGCTGATTTCTTTAGATTTTCCCATGATGTCAATCAAAGAGGCACTGAGTTTGAAGGTAGGTGTCACGGTTGTTAGAAGAGACGGACCAAGGCGCAGAGTGATTTGAGTTCCACATATTTTATTTGCAGTGAAACTTAACTAAACAATAAACAAACAACGAAACTTGACTTATGTGGTGCAACAAGCACAAACACAAACAATATCCCACAAATGCAGGTAGGTACAGGGAGACCTTAAGTATGATCCCCAATTAGAGACAACGATAATCAACTGCCTCTAATTGGGAACCATACTAAAACCCAAACATATAAATAATTGACACCCCCTAGTCACGCCCTGACCTACAACACCATAGAGAACCAAGGGCTCTCTATGGTCAGGGCGTGACAGTAGGCCTTGAAATACATCCACAGGTACACCTCCAATTGACTCAAATACTGTCAATTAGCCTTTCAGAAGCTTCTAAAGCCATGACATAATTTTCTGGAATTGTCTAAGCTTTTTAAAGGCACAGTCATCTTAGTGTATGTAAACCTCTGACCCACTGGAATTGTGATATAGTGGATAAGTGAAATAATCTGTCTGTAAACAATTGTTGGAAAAATTACTTGTGTCATGCACAAAGTAGATGTCCTATCCGACTTGCAAAAACTATAGTTTGTTAACAAGGAGGTTGTGGAGTGGTTGAATTTTTTTTTGAATGACTCCAACCTAAGTGTATGTATACTTCCGACTTCAACTGTATATACTGTATTTATACTCCGGACTCCGACATTGCTTGTCCTAATATTATATATTTCTTAATTCCATTTGTGTGTATTGTTGTGAATTGTTAGGTATTACTGCAATTTCGGAGCTAGGAACACAAGCATTTTGCTACACCTGCAATTACATCTGCTAAATTACATTTGATTTGATTTGATTATTCTCTGACATAAGGTGATATAAAATTGTCTGTCTGTATATTGATGGATGTAATGAATAGTGACATGTTTCGCTATCTTGTTTGTTGAGTCCTGTTGCACTTTTGTATAGGGTGTTAGAGATATTCAATTATCTGTATGAATGAGAACAGGATGCTCTAGTTTTGAGCAATATGTTTCATGCTATTATAAACTCAGTAAAAGTCAACTGCGTTTATTTTCAGCAAACTTAACATGTGTAAAATTTGTATGAACATAACAATATTCAACAACTGAGACAAACTGAACAAGTTCCACAGACATGTGACTAACAGAAATGAAATAATGTGTCCCTGAACAAAGGGGGGTTCAAAATCAAAAGTAACAGTCAGTATCTGGTGTGGCCACCAGCTGCATTAAGTACTGCAGTGGATTTCCTCCTCATGGACTGCACCAGATTTGCCAGTTTTTGCTGTGCGATGTTACACCACACTTCCACCAAGGCACCTGCAAGTTCCTGGACATTTCTGGGGGGAATGGCCCTAGCCCTCACCCTCCGATCCAACAGGTCCCAGACGTACTCAATGGGATTGAGATCTGGGCTCTCTCAGTGGCAGAACACTGACATTCCTGTCTTGCAGGAAATCACGTACAGAACGAGCAGTATGGATGGTGGCATTGTCATGCTGGAGGGTCATGTCAGGATGATCCTGCAGGAAGGGTACCACATGAGGGAGGAGGATGTCTTCCCTGTAACGCACAGTGTTGAGATTGCTGTTACACGTGGTCTGCCACTGCGAGGACGATCAGTTGTCCGCCCTGTCTGCCTGTAGCGCTGTCTTAGGCGTCTCACAGTACACACATTGTAATTTATTGCCCTGGCAACATCTGCAGTCCTCATGCCTCGCAGCATGTCTAAGGCACGTTCAGACAGGTGAGAAGGGACCCTGGGCATCTTTCTTTCTGTGTTTTTCGGAGTCAGTAGAAAGGCCTCTTTAGTGTCCTAAGTTTTCATAACTGTGACCTTAATTGCCTACCGTCTGTAAGCTGTTAGTGTCTTAACAATGTTCATTAATTGTTTATGGTTCATTGAACAAGCGTGGGAAACCCTTTATAACAAACCCTTTATAATGAAGATCTGTGAAGTTATTTGGATTTTTACGAATTATCTTTGAAAGACAGGGTCCTGAAAAAGGGACGTTTCTTTTTTTGCTGAGTTTATGACTTTATCAATGTTTGAACATTATTTCAATATTGTAGGCTATATGGTAAGTAGGCAATACGGTAATGGATATGTGAGAAAATGAAATGTGCATTGAATTAGCTTAATGTGCAGATACATAACATGATTACGATTGGGAAAGATACTGTCCATTTCAGCAATGTGCTGTAAAATCCACTTCCATCTTTGACTGTACTGAATCATAGCAAGTTATAAATATCACAGATGCACATCCCACACACACACACCGCCTACACAAACCCATGCAATATCCTCACATTTAATATTCTTCAATCAGAGGTGCTTGAGGCTATGATCGTGCTACTGGTAATTTACCCCAACAGTAATGCAGTTTAGTTTGGACTGCTGCATTCTATCTGACTCAATGACCAAGACAAATCCACTGTCACAATCTTGCAGTCCTCCTGTTGAACTGTCACGACTGCTGCCGAAGTCGTTGCCTCTCCTTGTTCGGGCGGTGCTCGGCGTTCGACGTCACCGGTCTTCTAGCCATCATTGATCCTTTTTTCATTTTCCATTGGTTTTGTCTTGTCTTCCCATACACCTGTTTTCAATCCCATTCATTACCTGTTGTGTATTTAACCCTCTGTTTCCCCTCATGTCTTTGTCAGAGATTGTTTTATTGTCAGTGTAGTGTGATTGTTGTATAGGTGTGCGTCGGGTCCTTGTACCCATGTTTATGTACATTTAGTGTTATGGAGCATACTCCGTGGACTTTATTAAAAGACTCCATTTTACACTCCATTTGACTCTCCTGCGCCTGACTTCCCTGCCACCTATTACATCTACGCTTGACAGAATCTCTGACCCTAATATATGAAGTCAGCAGGAGAGGACACTATGCCCATGGAGCTGGAGGAACGCGTTCAGGTACAAGCTAGGGAGATTGACGTTATCAGCTCCGTCATGGATCACATTGCCATGACAATGGATCGCTGGGAGAGACAGGGAGTTTCTCCAGCGCCACCACCACCACAACCGGAATCTCCCGTGAACGATTTTTCCTCTCCGGAATCGAGGATCCATTTATCCCTACCTACGGGATACAACGGAGATACTGCCGGCTGCCAGGGTTTCCTCCTTAAACTGAACTTGTATCTAGCCACGGCCTCCCCAGTACCATCTGACCGTGAGAAGAGTTACGCCCTCGTCTCATGCCTCACCGGGAAAGCCCTGGAATGGGCCAGCGCTGTGTGTAGTAGGGAGGTTGCGGCGCTGGACCATTTTGAGGAGTTCACCCGCCAATTCCGGATAGTATTCGATCACCCACCTGAAGGCAAAGGAGCGGGTGAGCTTCTCTATCATCTGAGGCAGGAGACGAGGAGTGCACAGGATTTTGCCTTGGAGTTTAGGACCTTGGCTGCCGGCGCTGGATGGAGCGACAGGGCCCTGATCGACCATTACCGTTGTAGTCTACGCGAGGACGTCCGTCGGGAGCTGGCCTGTAGAGACACCACCTCAGGTCATTATGAGTACCTGGTCATGCCATATGGGTTGATGAATGCTCCATCAGTTTTCCAATCATTTGTAGATGAGATCTTCAGGGACCTGCACGGGCAGGGTGTAGTGGTGTATATCGATGATATTCTGATATACTCTGCTACACGCGCCGAGCATGTGTCCCTGGTGCGCAGGGTGCTTGGTCGCCTGTTGGAGCATGATCTATATGTCAAGTCTGAGAAATGCTTGTTTTTCCAACAATCCATCTCCTTCCTAGGGCATCGGATTTCCACTTCAGGAGTGGAGATGGAGAGCGACCGCATTACAGCCGTGCGTAATTGGCCGACTCCAACCACAGTAAAGGAGTTGCAGCGTTTTTTGGGGTTTTCCAATTACTACCGGAGGTTTATCCGGGGTTTTGGTCAGGTGGCAGCTCCCATTACCTCACTGCTAAAGGGGGGCCCGGTGCGCTTGCAGTGGTCGGCTGAGGCGAACAGGGCTTTTGAGCACCTGAAGACTCTATTTACTTCTGCGCCTGTGCTGGCTCATCCGGATCCCTCTTTGCCATTCATAGTGGAGGTGGACGCATCCGAAGCTGGGATAGGAGCAGTGCTCTCTCAGCGTTCGGGTACGCCACTGAAGCTTCGCCCCTGTGCTTTCTTTTCTAAGAAGCTCAGCCCGGCGGAGCGAAACTATGATGTGGGGAACCGGGAGCTGTTAGCTGTCGTAGAAGCTTTGAAGGTGTGGAGGCATTGGCTTGAGGGGGCTAAACACCCTTTTCTCATCTGGACTGACCACCGCAATCTGGAGTATATCCGGCAGGCAAAGAGATTGAATCCTCGCCAGGCAAGGTGGGCCATGTTTTTCACTCGTTTTGTGTTTACTCTTTCTTACAGACCAGGCTCCCAGAACGTTAAGGCAGACGCATTGTCTCGGCTGTATGACACAGAGGAGCGGTCCATGGATCCCACTCCCATACTCCCAGCTTCGTGTTTGGTGGCGCCAGTAGTGTGGGAGCTGGACGCGGACATTGAGCGGGCGTCACGTGCAGAGCCTTCTCCCCCTGAGTGTCCAGCTGGTCGTCTGTACGTTCCGTCTGCTGTACGCGACCGATTGATATATTGGGCTCACACGTCACCCTCCTCTGGTCATCCTGGGATAGGTCGGACGATGCGCTGTCTTGACGGGAGATACTGGTGGCCCACTTTAGCTAAGGACGTGAGGATTTATGTTTCTTCCTGCTCGGTGTGCGCCCAGTGCAAGGCTCCTAGACACCTGCCCAGAGGTAAGCTACAACCTCTACCCGTTCCTCAACGGCCGTGGTCACACCTGTCGGTGGATTTTTTGACCGATCTTCCACCTTCACAGGGTTACACCACGATCCTGGTCGTTGTGGATCGGTTTTCTAAGTCCTGTCGTCTCCTCCCTTTGCCCGGTCTCCCTACGGCCTTACAAACTGCAGAGGCCCTGTTTACACACGTTTTCCGGCACTATGGGGTGCCTGAGGATATAGTGTCTGATCGGGGTCCCCAGTTCACATCAAGGGTCTGGAAGGCGTTCATGGAGCGTCTGGGGATCTCGGTTAGTCTTACCTCAGGTTTTCACCCCGAGAGTAATGGGCAGGTGGAGAGAGTTAACCAGGATGTGGGTAGGTTTCTGCGGTCTTATTGCCAGGATCGGCCGGGGGAGTGGGCGAAGTTCGTGCCCTGGGCAGAGATGGCTCAGAACTCGCTACGTCACTCCTCCACTAACCTTACTCCCTTTCAATGTGTATTAGGGTATCAGCCGGTTCTGGCTCCTTGGCATCAGAGCCAGACCGAGGCCCCTGCGGTGGACAATTGGTTTCGGCACGCTGAGGAGACCTGGGAGGCAGCCCACGTCCACCTTCAGCGTGCAATAAGGCGCCAGAAAATTGGCGCAGACCGTCGCCGCAGTGAGGCCCCAGTGTTCGCACCAGGGGACAGGGTCTGGCTCTCGACCCGAAACCTGCCCCTTCGCCTTCTCTGCCGGAAGCTGGGTCCGCGGTTTGTGGGGCCGTTTAAAGTCCTGAGGAGAGTGAACGAGGTATGTTATAGGTTACAACTACCCACTCATTACCGTATTAACCCCTCGTTCCATGTGTCTCTCCTCAGGCCGATGGTGGCTGGCCCGCTCCAGGAGGCTGAAGTGCGTAATGTTCCTCCGCCTCCTCTAGACATCGAGGGGGTTCCGGCGTACTCTGTTCGATCCATTTTGGATTCGAGACGTCGGGCGAGGGGCCTTCAGTACCTCGTGGACTGGGAGGGGTACGGGCCGGAGGAGAGATGCTGGGTTCCGGTGGAGGACGTGTTAGATCCTTCCATGTTATCAGAATTCCACCGTCTCCATCCGGATCGCCCTGCACCTCGCCTTCCGGGTCGTCCCCGAGGCCGGTGTCGACGCGCAGCTGGAGCCGCGCGTCAGGGGGGGGGTACTGTCACGACTGCTGCCGAAGTCGTTGCCTCTCCTTGTTCGGGCGGTGCTCGGCGTTCGACGTCACCGGTCTTCTAGCCATCATTGATCCTTTTTTCATTTTCCATTGGTTTTGTCTTGTCTTCCCATACACCTGTTTTCAATCCCATTCATTACCTGTTGTGTATTTAACCCTCTGTTTCCCCTCATGTCTTTGTCAGAGATTGTTTTATTGTCAGTGTAGTGTGATTGTTGTATAGGTGTGCGTCGGGTCCTTGTACCCATGTTTATGTACATTTAGTGTTATGGAGCATACTCCGTGGACTTTATTAAAAGACTCCATTTTACACTCCATTTGACTCTCCTGCGCCTGACTTCCCTGCCACCTATTACATCTACGCATGACATGAACAAATGTCTCTTGGCTCTTGGTTAGGCTATTTATGTCTTATTGTGTCAGATACTGTATATTCACTGTGCTTCAATAGTGCTTGAAAAAACGTCATGGAATCCTGGAATGTTATACTAATGTCTGTCTTGAGACGCCTAAGACCATTTTGTTATAGGTAGATATAGACATAGTAGGAATGGAAAGGTAGGTAGAGGTAGTTCAGGATAGGTCATTCAACCTATAATGAATGCTGTCTTCCCAAAAGAGACTTATTTTAGACAGTTGTAGGTAGATAGATACAGTAGGTAGAGGTAGATTTAGGTTATAGATAAGTTGAACCAATAATGAATGCTGTCATGGTCTCTCCTCTTCTCAGGGTCTGAATGCAGTGGGTAACTTCCAGCCCAGTGAGGACACATCCAGACAGCAGCCCCAGCCTCCCCCGCTCCGAGAGCCCCCCAGGAGCAACACTGTGCCCAACGTCAGCCAGAATGCAGGTCGCCACCTGCAGCCCAACAGCCTCAACAGCATGAACAGCCTAAATAGCGTGAGCACAGCGGACGGCCTCACCGCGGCCCACCCCGAGACCATCCTGACCCGGGTGCCCTCCTGCCGCGAGTCCAGCTCCCTGAATAATCTGAAGAGGGCCAGCGCCGATTTGGAGTGCATCACCCCGCCGAGTCCCATGGGGAAACAGGACTGTCTGGTGACCTTTAACAGTAGCACGTTACCCAGGTCACATGGTGGCTCACTACCCGAGGAGCACCGCGTCCCTCGCCGCCACGCCAGCATCCACTCCTCCATGGACTCCACGCGCTCCAAGCAGCTGCTGTCTCAGTGGAAGAGCAAGAACGAGAACCGGAAGCTCTCTCTTCAGGTGATGGACAGCGGGGTGGTTGTGGGACGCCACCATTCAACATCCTCCTCCTCCTCGCCTCAGAGGACCATGGAGCTGAGGTGCAGCTCTGAGCCATCCGCCATGGGCCTGGAGGCAGAGCTTCGTGCTCAGGGACACATCCCCGCCCAGTACATGAAGCTGGCAGCCAGCACCGTGCCACTGTCCAACCACCTCCCCCACAACGGGGGCAGCAGTGGCCTGGCAGGGGGGGCCCGCGTGTCCATCCAGTCCCGGCCAGGCTCCTCCCAGCTCGTCCACATCCCAGAGGAGACGCAGGAGCACGTCAACAGCGGCACCTCCAGTAGGGAGGACGAGGATGATGACGACAGGGAGGATAACTATGGCGGCGGTGGGATTCCTGGTGGGGGAGGCTCGGTTCGCTCCAAGTGGCTGAAGGAGGGCGCCCCCTGCAGGACTAACAGTCTAACTAACCAGCCACGCATCATGCAGGTCATCACCATGTCCAAGCAGCAGGGTCTGCTCCAGCACGGCAGCCCCAAGAGCTCCGAGGACGGCAGCGTGGTCAGCTGCACAGGCTCCATCCAGTACAAGGCCCTGATGGACCAGGAGGCCGGCCAGGGGATCGTGAGGGTGGAGGCCCATCCAGAGAACAAGCCTGTGATCAAGCCTCCGGACGGCAGTGGCTCCTGGAGGTGGAAGCCCCAGGAGCAGCGTGGCAGCATCCGCCAGGCCTTCGAGCTCAACGACCTCAACCGTGACACGGAGAGCTGCGACTCGCTCAAGGACGGCTACGGCTCCTTCGATGGCAGGAGGAGCCAGACAGGCACCGACACCGGCAGCGAGCATGGCGGTGGCAGTGGGGGAGGCGGTCACCCACACGTGCACCACCCTCACTACCACCACCACCACCACCCCCACCAAGGCATCACCACCATCCGTGTGACCCCTGTGGAGGGACTAGGAGGAGGAAGTGAGGCCGCCTCCGAGACCCTCTCCATCGCCTCCAGCAGGGAGTCCACCCTGCGGAGAAAAGGCAACATCATCCTGCTCCCGGATAGAGGTCAGAGTCCAGACAACTCCAGGAACTATTTCAAAGGGACCTCCCCCACACCGCCCCCCACCCTGGGACTGGCCTATAGAGAGTGAACAGCTGCCCCAGTCATCCCTTACCCTTACCATTCCCCCTTACCGCCCATGTGGTGGCCTATCTGTCCCCCCATGAGTGGCCTTCTACACTGGGTCTAGTCTGGAACCCACAATAGGACCATTGAACACATTCAGCTACGACTGTATATTATCAAACCCATCATGGATTCAGTGGTGTTAACTGGGCTGGCTTACCTTTTCCAGTGCCATTCTGAAGGTCATAATTCATTAGCTAGCTCAGTGTGTCTAGTACAGGAAGGCCACTACAGTGTTTTTCCATTCTGCAAAAATCTGTTTTTTTTTTTTGTTTTCAGCAGTTTGTTGTTAGACTTGGTTTGATAGGACCGGATTAAATGTATGTGTGTGTTCTTTGAGAAATGCAGTAAAAATATATATATTTTAATGAAGTAAGCTTTATGTGACAGATTTTTGAGTGCAGACCCATTTCACCTCGTTGTTTGTCTGAATTCGTGGTTTTTACGCACCAGCCAAGCACCATGGTTCTTTTTTGATTTGAAAATGAAACTCTATCACACACAATGGTCCTTTAAGAATGCAGGAGATGCTGGAATAATCGCCACAAAGTCATTTTGCGCACACCTTTCAAACCTTATTTCATTACATAAACTTCCATTTGACAAGCACAAGTACTAACTCTTTTAATACAATGGCTATAGTGGTTTTAACTTCGAATTTGATACTATTTGTTATCAAATTGCAAGAGGCTTTGATGGCAATGAACCATGCAGGTTATGTATTAAGTTGATGGACATGATGTTTTGTAGGCCTTTTCCATTGATGTACTGTGCGCTTTCTCAGCAACATATAAATGTCCTTGTGTAATGTGACCATGATTGGGTGTTGCACTGCATAGCAACACTGGAGGGGCTTTTCATAAGACGACGAACCATGACAATTGTGAAAATACATTTTTATATTTTTTGCTATGTACATATTTATAGTTCCCCCGATTGATCTGCAACAATATTCAGATGTCTTCATTGGCTTATTACTAATTATTGATAGTCTATTTTAACAAATATGGGTTTATTCAATGTTGTTGTTTTTAGAACTTTTGCGGGATATGAATTTGTTTGGCAGGTGATTTACAACAGAGCAATGTTTTAAGAAATCACCAAATATTATCCATGGGTTGCAAAATTCCGTTAACTTTCCACAAATTTCCTGGTTGTCCAGAAATCCTGGTTGAATTCCCTCACGACTCCAGGGTTCTTCCAACTGGGATTTCTGTAAAACCTGGGAATTTTGGGGAAATGAACATCATTTTGCAACCCTAATTATCGCTGTGAACACACCAGTCTTTCCCTGTGCTTTAGCCACACATTGTATCCCTCGAACAGTATAACATGCTTTTCTTAGCTTACAAGGGCAGCAAATGAAGTATGTTAATAGGGGCAGTGGATACAGTATGTAAGACAATATATTTCTAGGAGCAGTGGATTAACTATGTAAGATAATTACTTACCAGGAGCAGTGGATACAGTACCTTAATCAAATTAGTTTTGCTTAAAGACTGGAAATTCAAGAGGGACTTTACACTTTGCATCCTGTATTGCCTTTGACGAAGTATACTAACAAGTATTCGCTGTTTTTTGATACATACAGTGACCTTTTTCCTATTAGCAACCTGTATGGTAGTTTAAGAAAATGTTTGTTTTTTTCTGCAAAATGTTTAACAGCTGTACAAGTTTTTAATGCTACTCAAATATGTTTTAAGTAAATGTATCTATTGATGAGTGACATAAAAGGGAAACCACTCTCGGTAGAGGCTGCTCTTCCTGGTACATTGATATGTGCACAATAATTGATTTAATTGTCCAGTTTGATTTTCCCGATTGGACAATGTGGCAGCAGAGCCTGTGCTGGGAACTTTGGTTATGCTGTTAGATTAAAATCAATCATACATTAGTGTTCCTTGGGCGATAATGAACCATGCACGATTCAGGACTGAGGAGAGGTTGTATAATGGCAATAGCATCCCTCTCCCTCCCACAAGAGAACAGTAAACAAGTGAGTCATACTCAGTATCCAAACTATGTAAGTGCAAAAATAACATTACAAACACTACCATTGATTAGTGGCACTGTAATTCTAACATTACTCTATGTGTGTTATATGCTGCCATTGAACAATATAATTGTTCAATGAAAACCTTTCAATGATTTTTATCCCGTTTGTTGTGCAAAGGTAGGGCCAATCAACAATACATGAATGAAAGTGTGGCTTTTACAGTACATATTTATTTATTTTTTATTTATTTCACCTTTATTTAACCAGGTAGGCAAGTTGAGAACAAGTTCTAATTTACAATTGCGACCTGTATAGTATACTATGCTGCAGAGGAAGCTGGTGGGAGGAGCTATAGGAGGATGTGCTCATTGTAATGACTGGAATAGAATAAATGGAATGGTATCAAACACATCAAACATACGGAAGCATATGGAAACCATTTTTTTCATTCCAGCCATTACAATGAGCCCGTCCTCATATAGCTCCTCCCACCAGCCTCTGATACGCTGATACCTTTATAAAACTGCCAATAACTTACTGTTCATATACATCAGGGGTCTCAAAGACATTTCACCCAGGTCCACATTCTGTCTTTAATGAGGCCTGCGGGCCGTCAGTTTGAGATCCCTGATATACAGTGCTATGTGCATAGAACACTAGCTTTACTCATGACACCTGAGATAGCTACAATAGTGTTTACACTCGTTTTTACAGTGGTCATAATATGCCAGTTGCATTTGGATTACCAATATAATTCATGTATTGAGCTTGTTTGTGTTTGTACCAGAGGTTGGAACTGAAATTCTTTTCCAATCGTTTCGTTCTGAACAGTACCAACCATTCTTTTTTTGTTGTTCCTTTATACTGTTCCGACCAGCTAAATAAAGTTCTGAAACGGTTCGAACCCCAAAAATGGTTAATATCGTTTCTGTTCCTTTTTAAACCTTTTAAAATATATATATATTTAAATGACTTAATCAATCAGTGGATAGAGCAGCTTGCTATGGAGCTATAGGTGTTTACATTGGACAAACAACTGTAGGTTGTGAGATGTGACAGAAATTTTGCGGGTGGGGAGAGAACAAGAGAGGGTGGAGGTGGCTTGGCTTGAAACACTGGGCATCTTGTTAAGACATGCATGATCTCAATTAGGCCTACAGAATTGTAGGAGGGGCTTCTATGGAGGAACATTGAATGTCTTTGAACTTCCGAGAGTTGGTTTAACGTTGGACCAGAGCTAGCTTGTAAGCTTGTGTGTGCAGATCGGCACCAGAATAATAAATAACAAACACGTCCTACCTTTTTGTAGTTAATAAATCCAATGTGAAACGTAATTACTATAGTATCCTTAACAAGCATTGAAATAGTGAATCCATTCTTCTCCAATTAAAAATGTTTCTCCCTAATTTATGAATCACTCTAGTAATGTAAGTAGGCTGCAGTAGCCTATGCTTCAGATGGGAGGGGCAGGTAGCCTACACACGTACACACACAGGCAAAGATTTTCATCTGTGTCTCCCGATGGCATGGTGGTCTAAGGCACTGCAGTGCTAGCTGTGCCACTAGAGATTCTGAGTTTGAGTCCAGGCTCCAGACCCATAGGGCGGTGCACAATTGGCCCAGCGTCGTCCGGGTTAGGGAAGGGTTTGGCCGGGATATCCTTGTCCCATCACGCACTAGCAACTCCTGTGGCGGGCCGGGCGCAGTGCACGCTGACACAGTCACCAGGTGTACGGTGTTTCCTCCGACACATTGGTGCGGCTGGCTTCCGGGTTAAGTGGGCATTGTGTCAAGAAGCAGTGCGGCTTTGTTGTGTTTCGGAGGACGCACGGCTCTCGACCTTCGCCTCTTTCGAGTCCGTACAAGAGTTGCAGCGATGAGACAAGACTGTAACTACTAATTGGATACCACAAAGTAAAAAAATAATAATTTAAGACTTTCAGCTGGCAGTCAGGCAGACACTGGAATGTGTTTCTGAGTGACAGAGTGAGGGCTTTGTATAGGCACTTTGTAGCATTTTTTGGTGGGACAGAAAAAAACATGCCTGGAGCATAAAATAACGTTATTAAATGGTTCCCATCCTTTTAAAATAAGAGTTATGTTCCGGAACCATATAAATCACTTTCATTCCCGGTTCTGATTCTGTTCCTTGAAAAATGTTGTTTATTTCCAGTTTTTGGTTCTGTTCCCTGAGCTGGTTCCAACTCCTGGTTTGTACACAATAATACAAAAGTAAGACTGGATGTATACATTTTAGATATTGTTGAACATTTCTATCAATAATCAAGGTTTTCTTTTTTTTCCATTGAAACTGAATTGATATTATATAAATATTACACATATTTTTTACTTCTCAAAGGGTATATTAGCAGCGACAACTGAAGGGAAAAATTGGTATATTTTCCTGTATACTTGTACCTTCGATGATGGCTTTAAACTGTGGTCATATCTGCATGGTAATTTTATATGTACTGTATCTAAAGGCTTATTTTCTGTATATGACACCTTTTGAAAGTTATGGCTGGTACCTTGATTTATACCTACTCAATTCATCAATCAATCAACCAATTGATTAACTCTTCATTCTTTCTATCACTGTAAATACAATCTTTGTAACTTTGCCATGCAGACAATGCTGTTACAGTGTAGAGTAGGTAGGACAACATATCTACAGAAAGAAATCAGGTTTGGCAGAAGAAGATGTTTGACGTTTAGGCAGAGGATGTATTTATATAGACTTGAGAGCATAGAAATAGAATTTATAGAAATATAATCTAGTCATTATATTTCCATGGTTGCTAGGTCAGTTGGCTTCATTATACATCTGTAAGATTGGCCTGTGTGCATTCAGAATAGACGTGGTGATTGGTGGATAGCGTGGTTGCTAACGAAACAGACGTCTCCGTCAGAAGTCACTCTGTATTTCACCATTCTATGAGGTCGACTATGTCTAAATATTGAAATAAATGTTTGATATCAAACTAGAGAAAGGTTTGTTAATGGTGATGTATTTTTCTGTCTCCCTCTGTGTCACAGAGATGCATAGTGATATAATATACTTTTGTCTCACAGGTATACATTGTGGTGTAATGGTATATCTCTGCATCACAGTAACATTTTGTGATGTACATTTTCTGTGTCACAGAATCAAATTCTTTGTGATGTGATTTCTTTGTGTAACAGCAGGACCAAATTATGACATCACTGTGTCATGGTACATTGTGATATGATGTCTCTGTGTCGCAGAGGCACATCATAATGTAATGTATCTCTGTCACGCAGGCATTTCAAACTTTCAGGTCCCTGTGACACAGAAGCACAGACAGTATGTTGACATGTAAGGCCTTTTCACACTGCATTGTTCTTAGCCCCAGGCTAAGACTGGTCCTGGGCTAGCTTATCCTGTGTTCACACAAGCATTTGTTAACCTGGCACTAAGCTTTAGCCCTAGGCTAAGGATTCACACTTGTATTCCAAAGCCCTGGGCTAACGGACAAACACAATATGCGACCAACAATCTATCTCTGCCATGCGACCAATGTTATAAGTAAGGCATTTATTAACAAATGATGTCCTCTTGCTTCTAGCCGAGCATTTTATTTCCAACAGTGAAGGTTTGTAAACCTTGCTGTCTGCCTTTCTGACCTCGGAAACAATTTCTCACTTTTGAAATGCGGTCTTGCCCATCTACGGAGAATGCTGTGCACGGACGAGACAAACTTTTCTTATCCAGACAAAATCATGCAACAATATCATTATCATGGATAGCTATATCTAATTAAATGGCAATAGAAAAGCAATGAAAATATACACTTATTTTGCTGCCCTTCCAACTGTAGAGTTTGTGGCTTCAGTTGACTAGTGTATTTGCACAGATGAAAGTATTGTGTTTTTAGTAAATAGTAAATAGTAAATAGTATAGCTACATTTACTTATCAAAATGGCTGCAGAACGCATCACAATCATATTAAAATTAAGTGAAAGTGGAGTTTTTGTGATTGGACAGTGAAAATGATATGCGTTGTTCTTGACCCCGTTTCACACTGCTTCATCCATAAACAATGGTGATCCTCTTCACTGCCATGACTTGTTCAAGCCTCTGCATCTCCATGACCCCACAGTCAATATTGACTGTTCACCCCTTAACATCCTATTGTCAACTCTTTATAATGACTAATTCATAGCATTGCTGTATATATGAAACACATGCGCGTGCGGACATGTGATGGTGGAAATGGACCTTGTTATCACGGCACAGAGAGAGAGAAAGAGAGAGGGAGTAATAATCATCAGGAGGTCTTAAGTAGGGCAAGGAGTTGACCTAAATTGAAAGAGAGATATCCTGCTCGTCTCCAGCTTAAACAGCATCCCTGAAGACCAAATGGAATGCGCTGAGGGAGAGAGGAAAGAGAAAGAGAGAGAGAAGGGGAGAGAGCGAGAGAGCGAGAGAGAGAGAGAGAGAGAGAGGGAGGGAGTGTAACGGTTGTCGTCTTCCTCTTCTGAGGAGGAGTAGGAAATATCGGACCAATATGCAGCGTGGTAAGGAAACAAACGAACACGCGAATAAAGAAAAAACGAAACAGTCCTGAATGGTGAAAAACACTAAAACGGAAAATTAACACCCACCACCAAAGTGGGGAAAACCGGCTACCTAAGTATGGTCCTCAATCAGAGACAACGAACGACACCTGCCTCTGATTGAGAACCATACTAGGCCAAACACATAGAAATATAACAACCTAGAAAAAAGAACATAGACTACCCACCCCAACTCACGCCCTGACCAACCTAACACAAAGACATAGAAAAGGAACTAAGGTCAGAACGTGACAGGGAGAGAGAGAGAGAGAGTGAGAGAGCCTGGTGATAGACAACTATGGGAAAAAGAGAGACAGCGTGGAACAGATGCGCATGCATTTGAGAAGCTTTAGGTGGGAACTAAGGAGTCCAAGAGTTGACACTGAGTTAGAGACTGGCCACTACAGCTTTAGAAGAGATGCAGAAATCTACCGATTTAGAGACTGGCCACTACAACTTCAAAAGAGATGCAGAAATCAAAAGAATTAGAGACTGGCCACAACAGCTTTAGAAGAGAAGCATAAATCTATGTCCACCTCTCAAGACAGGTAGCGGGCTCTGAAACGGCGCTTGGGGACAAGGAGTGGGTTCTGTGGTGGAACAATAAAATAAAATAAAACTACTTCACCTTGATTTAACCAGGTAGGCTAGTTGAGAACAACTTCTCATTTACAACTGCGACCTGGCCAAGATAAAGCAAAGCAGTGTGACACAAACAACAACACAGAGTTACACATGGAATAATATGGAATAAACAAGCCAATAACACAATAAACAAGTCAATGACACAGTACAAAAAAGAAAGTCTATATACAGTGTGTGCAAAAGGCATGAGGAGGTAGGCAATAAATAGGCCATAGTAGCAAATAATTACAATTTAGCAGATTAACACTGAAGTGATAAATGAGCAGATGATGATGTGCAAGTAGAGATACTGGTGTTCAAAAGAGCAGAAAAGTAAATAAAAACAGTATGGGGATGAGGTAGGTAGATTGGGTGGGCTATTTACAGATGGACTATGTACAGCTGCAGCGATCGGTTAGCTGCTCAGATAGCTGATGTTTAAAGTTGGTGAGGGAAATATAAGTCTCCAGCTTCAGCAATTTTTGCAATTCGTTCCAGTCACTGGCAGCAGAGAACTGGAAGGAAAGGCGGCCAAATGAGGTGTTGGCTTTGGGGATGATCAGTGAGATATACCTGCTGGAACGTGTGCTACGGGTGGGGGTTGTTATCGTGACCAGTGAACTGAGATAAGGCAGAGCTTTACCTAGCATAGACTTATAGATGACCTGGAGCCAGTGGGTCTGGCGACGAAATTGTAGCGAGGGCCAGCCGACTAGAGCATACAGGTCGCAGTGGTGTGTGGTATCAGGTGATTTGGTGGCACTGTGATAGACTGCATCCAGTTTGCTGAGTAGAGTATTGGAAGCTATTTTGTAGATGACATCGCCGAAGTCGAGGATAGGTAGGACAGTCAGTTTTACTTGGGTAAGTTTGGCGGCATGAGTGAAGGAGGCTTTGTTACGAATAGAAAGCCAATTCTAGATTTGATTTGGATTGGAGATGTTTAATATGAGTCTGGAAGGAGAGTTTACAGTCTAACCAGACATCTAGGAATTTATAGTTGTCCACATATTCTAGGTCAGAACCGCCCAGGATGGTGATTCTAGTCGGGCCGGCGGGCAGCGAACGGTTGAAAAGCATGCATTTGGTTTTACTTGCTTTTAAGAGCAGTTGGAAGCCATGGAAGGAGTGTTGTATGGCATTGAAGCTCGTTTGGAGGTTAGTTAGCACAGTGTCCAAGGAAGGGCCAGAAGTATACAGAATAGTGTCGTCTGCGTAGAGGTGGATTAGAGAATCACCCGCAGCAAGAGCAACATCATTGATATATACAGAGAAAAGAGTCGGCCCGATAGCATGCCTTGTGATGGAACTATGTAATAGAGCAATAGTATGTCCTCTCATGGAACTCTGTGACAGAGCAATAGTAGGTCCTCTCATGGAACTCTGTGACAGAGCAATAGCAGGTCCTCTCATGGAACTCTGTGACAGAGCAATAGCAGGTCCTCTCATGGAACCAAAGACAGTGATAACTGCCCTTGTGTGTTAGAACCCTAAAACCATTATGCCATCTGAGATTGGAAAATGATCAATTATTTTCCACTGTGAGTGTGAACGGCCTTCAGTTTGATAAAAACATTTTTGCCATCTTTTTTCCTCAGGCACATTAAATGGCGTAGCAACAGGACAATTGCAAAGAGCATACGGTATATCCTCTCAACACATCAACATCATATAACATAGATGAATGCTTTATTATTTCAAATCTGTTGTAGGTGCAACGTTCGTCGGAAGAAGTGGACCAAGGTGCAGCGTGGTACGTGTTCATGGTTCTTTATTTAACCCGAACACCAAACAAAACAACAAAAGACCAACGAACTTCACGTTCTGAAGGCTACACAGAGCTAACAAAAAACAACATCCCACAACCTAAGGTGGCAAAACAGGCTGCCTAAGTATGATTCCCAATCAGAGACAACGATAAACAGCTGTCCCTTATTGAGAACCATACCCGGCCAAAACATAGAAACACAAAACCTAGAAATAAAGAACATAGACTGCCCACCCAAATCACACCCTGACCAAACCAAATAGAGACATAAAAAGGCTCTCTAAGGTCAGGGCGTGACAGTAGGGATTCCATGATTGCAGCAACATTGCAATAGACACAACCCACTGGGCACAGATGTCAATTCAACGTCTATTCCACATTGGTTCAACATAATTTCAATGAAATGACACTGGAACAACGTTGATTCAACCAGTGTCCCCAGTGGGAGGGTATTGTGTCTAAATCATGCATTCATATTTCAGATCGATTTCAAATGGGTTATTCTGTCAGGACCAGTACATGATTAGTTGGCTCCAGTATCTGAATCAGCCGTGTGGAACAATTTAGTCCTGTCTACATCATAGAGGTACAAGAAAAACCATGAATGTAATAATGTACAACATTAATACCCAATCTACAGTACATGGAGCTCCATTGGACAGGACTCTTCTTCACTGCATTGTGTGCTTTCTTTTTTCTCTCCCCAGCAGAGCACACACACACACACACACACACACACACACACACACACACACACACACACACACACACACACACACACACACACACGCTGGTGTCCTATTTAACCATCACCAGCAGCCTCTGAATCTGTGCAGAGAGAAGTACCGCAACTTTGCTGTCTCACCCGCGTTGCCATGGTAATTCCGGAGAGGCGAGAGCGGGAGCTCTAGTCCCTGTTCTCCAGATAGAAGAGAGTAAGCGTTACCAATCAATGCTTTTTGTCAAAAGATGGGCATGAGTGTTCAGCATTGTGGACTAGACACACACACACATCCAAAAGCAAAACAATCTGACAGTAGATCATGTTTCATTACATCCTTGTGATTAAAGCTGGATGCCCGTCAACACACAGTATTAAAACACCAAGACTATCTTGTTGTTTGTAGTTCAAGATGGGGGAGCTGTCAGTCTCTCTGTGTTGCTATGTGTGTTTGAGCTGATGTCACCAAGAAATAGAACCAGACAGTCATCCCTGTATTAGCCTGATCCATCTGTGGCTTATTATTCTCCAACTCTATGTGCTTTTCAAAATCAGAGGCAGGGAGGGAAGGGAGGGAAAAGAGAAAAACAACCCAAGAGCTCTAATGTGCTCTCTGGCCCTGAGGTGGAAAACAAAATGAAAACCCATGTCCAATATCTCTCCTGAGGGGATATGTTGTTTAGTTTCTGAATTTTTGACAAGCCGCTACAAAGTACTGTATAATGTTGGAGCCTAGGGAGGTATATAAACAGAAGGATATTGGTGCGTAGACAAGTCATAAAAGCATAATAGTGATGGCTAGATCAAGGCCAGGGGCGTCGATATGACAACCTACTCTAATTAGTTTGTTTCATTCACTGCTTTTATGTGTCTGGGGCATTCCTTTGAATGTTGAATTAATGGTTGATACGACACTGCAGGGCTTCACTTTATCTTTCTATCTACCTCTCTCTCTCTAGCTTTTTATTTTCTCTCTCTCTCTCTCTCTGGGGTATTCCCAAATGGAGCACTAAGGCAAATGTTCCAATTAGTCGACATGTTGGAACTGCTAATGTGGGTGGGTCTGCTAATGCACCCAATAATTTATAAATTTCTCTTAATATTTATTTATTTATCCCTATATTTAGCCACCCACGACCTCTGAGCCAAACAAATGTGGTCAGGAAAATCTAGCCACTCATTTCTCAATGAGACTTCTCTTCCCAGGTAGAGAGTTGGCACTAATATTGAAATACTATGCTCCACTGACAAAATAATTTTCCAATATATCTAGTGTTCTCCTCAAGGTAATTTGATGGAGGTCGGCCACAAACATACAAAACATAGCCTAACAAAATATCTCAGCATTCACTGTCAGTATCGTATAACTTGTTCCTTAACGCTTGTGAATAATGTATCATTTTTTTCATTGCTAAGTGATCAGTAGGAATATAAATGTACAGGGAAATGGTGAGAACCTTCTTTCGATTAAAGCCAGTGCACAAGTGTGATATTTCTCTCTCATACATGACACACTGTAGTGGAATCAGTTTACTACAGTGTAGGAGACGCAGTTATGACCTTGCCATTGCACTTATGAGATGCTGAACAGCTGAGTGAAATCATCCGAGCTCTGCAATAGGGGTCATTCTATGGGTGTGACCTGGGTGCAACACAGAACCATTAAAATATTTTTTCCTGTCAGAGAGTTGAAGACACTGTACTGGAAGGTCTTTAGGTTCAACTCTATGGTCGTTAATTACTCACTCGCTTTCGACAGTTTTATGTTAGCACACATGTTGCTCTGAATTTAAAGAACTGGATTAAGCCTATCCTTGACTAAAAACCAATGGAGAATCTCCAATAAAATCACTTTTTGGTCCAGGATTAGGTTTATGAGTCCAGGATTAGGTTTATGAGTCCAGGATTAGGTTTATGAGTCCAGGATTAGGTTTATGAGTCCAGGATTAGGTTTATGAGTCCAAGATTAGGTTTATGAGTCCAGGAACCCCAAAATGGTCCAAATGTAATTCAACATGTTAGGATAAAGCACGTTGTCTTGGTGAATAGGTTTTAACAGCCGTATTTAAGTAATGCATGTCCTTGTTAGATTTTTACTGCTAATTTTAAATTATGCTGCAACTTTGATGCACCACTGCATCATCCGTTCAGTCTGTCTCTCCTCTTAGCTTAGCTCAGACCTTACTCAGCTATCGCTTAGCTATGTAGCTTTTATTAATTTTTTTTATATTGTTTTATCCTTTTTAGTTTTTACTCTCTTGCTGTAGAGTGTCCTTGGGTTTCTAGAAAGGCTCTTTAAATCCCATGTATCAACTCTGTTTATTGGGCTTTTAACTCTGCACTATTGAGTGATTGTTAACTGCTCCAGGTTTGGAAATCTTATAATAAAGTTGTTATTTGAAGAATCTACAGTATCTCTTCCTTTTGGTTAGAATTTCCAAGACATGACTTGAATTGGTTTTGGATTTGGGGACTGTGAAGAGACCCCTGGTGGCATGTCTGGTGGGGTATTTACGGGTGAATGTTATTTGATTATGCATCTGTAATTTTTATCACAGTAATATTTATCATAAAAACTAGAAGAGAAGCAGTTCATCTCTCGTCAATCCTCAATCAGGAAAGACTGGCATGTTGTTGATGTTAGTTCTATATGTGCAGTTAAGGGAAAGATGTGCTGCTTTGTTTTGAGCTTTCTTTGCTGCTCTTGGCTATATGCTTTTCATTTTAGATGTATTTAAGACCAGTTTGTTATTAATCACCTATTCTGATACTGACTGTTACTTCTTACTTAGAATTTCAGTGAGCTCATTGGCTTTGGGTGCTGACATGTAGAGTGTGGAATCCTCCGCATGCGTAGTCATTCTAGCTTCTTGTAAGACCAGGCTTGTTATTCCCCTCTCAGTGTGAGGTCATCAACACAGACATGACTGAGAATATGATCCTTCCACTTCCAAGATGGCTCCCCTCTGGGCAGATGTGTGGCACCATGTCTGCCACCTCTTAACCCCCAATCCACAATACAAATCTACAGAAGGCAGGTGTCTGCTGACCCCCAAATACAGTCCACTCTGCATGCATTCTACAGAAACACACACACACACACACGCACACACACACACACACACACTACATCATTGCCTGAACTTGTCTGACACTTTATGTGGAGCCATTTCAGTCTCAGAGTCCAGTCCTCTGTTGTTTAGTGAGGTCTATAAGAGATAAGGGCCTCAGAGTCCAGTCCTCTGTTGTTTAGTGAGGTCTATAAGAGATAAGGGCCTCAGAGTCCAGTCCTCTGTTGTTTAGCCTCAGACTGAGTCAGTAATGAAGTGGCACACTCTATCAGACGTCAATCAAGCTCAACTCTGACTTGATGGAGAGAGAGAATGCAGAGCAACAGGCCCAACCCATACTATTACACCCGCCCAAGCCCTATCCTGCGACCTAAGAGGTATGTATCAGATGCTCAACATGCTCTGCTCACACCTACTGTGATGGTCCAGGCCTAAAGAACACAAAAACAACACTAGACACTATGGAACACAACGTTTTTATCTTTGGCCTAAAGAGCAGGAACCCAGACGTCATCAAAAAAATTGGAAATACAGACATTGTCATCCTACAAGAAACATGGTATAAAGGAGACGGACCCACAGGATGCCCTCTAGGTTACAGAGAGCTGGTAGTCCCATCCACCAAACTATCAGGTGTGAAACAGGGAAGAGACTCAGGGGCCTGTATGCTAATTTGGTATAGAGCAGACCTAACTCAATCCATTAAATGAATCAAAACAGGAACATTTTACATTTGGTTAGAAAATCAAAAGTCTGCTGTACAAACTGATAGAAAGTGGTGTTGGGGGAAAAACAAACATTATAAAATCCTTGTACACAAACACACATTTGTGTGGTTAAAATAGGCAAAATAGGCACAAACATTTCTTCTAAATGGTGTTTGTTCTTCTCTGGTTGCCCTTTTCTTGTGGCAACAGGTCACAAATCTTGCTTCTGTGATGGCACACTGTGGTATTTCACCCAGTAGATATGGGAGTTTAGTCAAATTCGATTTGTTTTCGAATTCTTTGTTGATCTGTGTAATCTGAGGAAATATGTGTCTCTAATATGGTCATACATTTGGCAGCAGGTTAGGAAGTGCAGCTCAGTTTCCATCTCATTTTGTGGGCAGTGTGCACATATCCTGTCTTCTCTTGAGAGCCAGATCTGCCTACTTTCTCAATAGCAAGGCTATGCTCACTGAGTCTGTACATAGTCAAAGCTTTCCTTAACTTTGGGTCAGTCACAGTGGGCAGGTATTCTGCCACTGTGTAGTCTCTGTTTAGGGCCAAATAGCATTCTAGTTTGCTCAGTTTTTTTTGTTAATTCTTTCCAATGTGTTAAGTAATTATCCTTTTGTTTTCTCATGATTTGGTTGGGTCTAATTGTGTTGCTGTGCTGGGGATCTGTGTGGTCTGTTTGTGTTTGTGAACAGAGCCCCAGGACCAGCTTGCTTAGGGGACTCTTCTCCATGTTAATCTCTCTGTAGGTGATGGCTTTGTTATGGAAGGTTTGGGAATTGCTTCATTTTAGGTGGTTGTAGAATTTAATGGCTTTTTTCTGGATTTTGATAATTAGAGGGGATTCGCCTAATTCTGCTCTGCATGCATTTGGTATTTGGTGTTTTACGTGGTACACGGAGGATTTTCTGCATGCAGAGCCTGCATGCAGAGTCTCAATTTGGTGAATTGTTGGTTGGTGAGCAGACCTCAGACCCCAGACCTCACAACCGTAAAGGGCAATGGGTTCTATAACTGATTCAAGTATTTTTTGCCAGATCCTAATTGATATGTCGAATTACATGTTCCCTTTGATGGCATAAAACACCCTTCTTACCTTGTCTCTCAGATCGTTCACAGCTTTGTGGAAGATAACTGTGGCGCTGATGGTTAGGGCAGGGCATGTATCGTTTAACTGTGTCTAGATGGAATTTGTATTTGTGGTCTTGGTGACTGGACCTTTTTTGGAACACCATTATTTTGGTCTTACTGAGATGTACTGTCAGAATCTGTGCAGAAGATCTAGGTGCTGCTGTAGGGCCTCCTTGGTTGGTGACAGAAGCACAAGATCATCAGCAAACAGTAGACATTTGGTGATGCCGGGTGCTGCAGAGTTTTCTAGTGCCCTCGCCAATTCATTGATACATATGTTGGAGAGGGTGGGGGTTAAGCTGCATCCCTATATCACCCCACGGCCCTGTGGGAAGATACAACCCATATTTATGTTTATATATTTTCCCTTTTATACTTTAACCATTTGCACATCGTTACAACACTGTATATATATACATAATTGGACATTTGTAATGTCTTCTTTTGGAACTTCTATAAGTGTAATGTTTACTGTTCATTTTTATTGCTTATTTCACTTTTGTATATTATCTACTTCACTTGCTTTGGAAATGTTAACATGTGTTTCCCATGCCAATGGAGCCCCTTGAATTGAATTGAGAGAGAGACAGAAAAAGAGAGAGACAGAAAAAGAGAGAGAAAGAGAGAGAAAGAGAAAGAGAAAGAGAGAAAGAGAGAGAAAGAGAAAGAGAAAGAGAAAGAGAGAAAGAGAGACACAAAAAGAGAGAGACAGTAAAAGAGAGAGACAGTAAAAGAGACAGAAAGAGAGAAAGAGAGAGAAAGAGAGAAAGAGAAAGAAAGGGAAAGAGAGAGAGAGAGAGAAAGAGAGAGAAAGAGAGGGAGAGAAAGAGAGAAAGAGAGGGAGAGAAAGAGAGAGAGAAAGAGAGGGAGAGAAAGAGAGGGAGAGAAAGAGAAAGGAAGGAAGAAAGAAAGAAAGAGAAGGGTTGCTCTCTACCAATAAAGACTGAGACAGACACGATAGATCATCGCTGCATTGTGAGCTATAGCCTAATTTTGTCAAAGGTAGGGAGGAGTGTTATGGGTGCTATAACCGAGATGTTGTGTTACTGGTGTCTATATTCAGTATTGGTGGAATAAAACAGCAATCGTTATAAGCAATTGTTGTGACAAACATATTTTCTATTGCCCTGAAGCACCCCCCCATAGACTTCAGTTCTCCATAAAATAAATGGAAAACTATTCCTATTGAGATCTCTATTATAGCGCTATCATGTCTTATTCTGGCAGAGAAATTCACGGGGGCTTATTCTCTCTGAAACGAAGAAGAGGGTTGGTCTAGAGAATGTAGGTCAGGCCATGAGAGAGAGATCCTGTGAATGAGTAGAGAAAGAAGGAAAAATCTGCACATCCGTTAACTGATCTTCAATTACCGCTAATATAGCCATTACAATCATTGTTCCTGGTCCCTTTGTGGGTTAAATTACTGAGTGTTTGTCTGTTCTTGTTCCCACTGGTTATTCCACTCAGAGAACAGAGAGAGAATGTGAACCATTTTGATTTTGAGCACAGTACAATGATACATGCTACCCAGAAGCAGGAAGACCTTACTTTATTGCCCTTATGTAATACAATAAAACATCTCAACAACTATGAAACAGCATTGTTACTACATAGTATAACAACCATCAGTGGTGTAAAATACTTAAGTAAAAATACTTTCAAGTACTACTTAAGTAGTTGTTTGGGGGTATCTGTACTTTACTATTTATATTTTTGACAACTTTTACTTTTACTACACTACATCTTTAAAGAAAACAATGTACTTTTTACTCCATACATTTTCCCTGACACCCAAAAGTACTTGTTCCATGTTGACAGGAAAATGGTCCAATTCACACACTCATCAAGAGAACATCCCTGGTCATCCCTACTGCCTCTGATCTGGTGGACTCACTAAACACAAGCGCTTCATTGGTAAGTTATGTCTGAGTGTTCGAGTGTGCCCCTGGCTATCCATCAATAAAAAAAAAAACTGTGGTTTGCTTAATATACCGAATTTTAAATGATTTATACTTTTACTTTTGATAAGTACATTTTAGCAATTCCATTTACTTTTGATCCTTAAAAGTATATTTAAGACCAAATACTTTTAGACTTTTACTCAAGTAATGTTTTACTGGGTGACTTTCACTTTTACTTGAGTCATTTTCTATTAAGTTATCTTTACCTTTACTCAAGTAGGACAATTGAGAACTTTTTCCACCACTGACATCAATATCAAACATCACCGGTGACAATACAGGTTAGGAAAGGTGACAAGTGAAATGTGACCACACATCAATGTCAAATGTACTGTGTATATCGAGTGACATGTTCTGCCGATAGCAGTCACAAGACACCAGTGACGACATAATGCGCTCGGGTTCATGTACGGTTCAGCGCTCAGCCAGGTTTTACCGCAGACATGAAATTAACACAAATGCTCCCACGGCTATAGAATGTCTTTTGCCCGCAGTAATGCAACGTGACTTTCTCAACAGCCCCTCACAAACTAATACCTCAGCTGAATTTCATCCCACAGGGCAAAATGAAGGTTCGATGCTCAAGCTTCATTACATATAAGGCTGGCAGAGATTCAAACACTACCCTGTGGAGCTGCTTCTGGGGATCTGTGGGACGAAGTTGCATCGGGACGGATTGAAGTGAAAGTGAAGTTCTGTCCCAATGCAGGAGTGCTAGAATAATACTGTAAGAGGAAAAAGAGAATGTAAGTGATAGGGGTAAGTGAGTAGTAGCAGTTTCCCACACTGTCACTATAAATAGGTATGTCGGCGTTACTACTAACCCTGGTTTCGTCCCAGTCAAACTGCATGGCCAGGTTGGAAGTAGGAAAAGTGAGGAAAACTAAAGAAATGGCTTACGGGTTGACTATAAACAGCCAGGTCAGCATTTGTGTTCAGTAATCAGGTGATCTCCACAGGATGAGCTCCATTGCAGGAGTTCCTCAGGGGGAGGTGCATTGGTGGAATCCCCATGGAGAGGCGCCCCTAGGCAGGTAACCGAGGCTGAAGGTGATGGAGATGACAGGGGATTGATTGAACATGTCAGGACCCTGGTGCTCTACAGGATACAGTATATGTTACAGGAATTAATCAGATATGATGCAATATGCTTCAATATGTTTTATGTCATTTTTTGGCATTGAGTGATTTCAAAATGCAATAATTTGTATATACACCATCTACTGATACAGAAACAGTAGCAATGCTAGTCAACCCTGTTTTCTGCATTTGGCCACAGCTTCTCATCCACATCACATCTTATGGCAATACTCCTAGGAAATAATCTTTTGGCATACCTGGTCCGTCCCTGACAATCTTCTGCAGATATGTCCAGGTATCCAGCGATCATTGCATCCAGGAGGGACATTTGATCATGTGGATGGTGGTCATAAACCTTCCACCTCCATGAGGAAAATAATTACTCTATGAGGTTGAGGAATGGAGAGTAAGGTGTAAGGAGGATGGAGTAAGGAGGATGGAGGAAAAGTGACACCATCCTGGGATCGGTAGCAAACCCTGTGACTGCATGGGAGTGGTGAAATGCCACATTGTCCCATTCGATTACAAACTTTGGCCAATTTTGCCTCGCTGCAACCCTTTCCTCACCTGGCACAACCCTTCGATAGAGGTCATCCAGGAATGAAATGCGCTCGGTGTTGTATGGCACAACCCTTCCATAGAGGTCATCCAGGAATGAAATGCGCTCGGTGTTGTATGGCACAACCCTTCCATAGAGGTCATCCAGGAATGAAATGCGCTCGGTGTTGTACGGCCCAATTAGCGGTTTGTGTAACAGCCATCCATCAGAGGATATTGCTGCATACATTGTGATGTTGTCCCCTCTGACCCGGGACATCCACTGTGGCTCTTTTCCCAATCACATTCCTCGCCACCGTGTTTTGGCCAAGCTGAAACCAGCCTCATCCGCAAAGATAAATATGTGGGGTGTTTCCCTGGCTTCAATCTCCATGACTCTCTAAAATAAATCCACAAGGCAACATAAGAGTTAGGCTATTACGGTAGTTTACATTATACCTAAAAACATCCATTGTGTTTCTCTGCCCTGTTTGGTTTTGTTTAAAACCAGTTCTGTATTTTACAGTCAACTTGCCTGGACATATTGAGTTGCTTGACTCGTTCAGAGTTCCTCTCAAAGGGGCCAGTGTATGCCATTGTTTCTGATGACCATATCAATGATTGCACGGCAGTGAAAATCCTACCTCTCCTGCCTGTGGGATGTAACCGTTGGGTCATAAGCAGAAATACAAAAACAATTACACACATTACACAAGTGGGTTTGGAGGCTTTGCTCAATTTACTTCTGTAATGTGCAGTTCAGTCAGATGTCCTTGCAGAATGCACATATTACCTGTTGTTTTGCCGGAAATGTCTCACAATAGATGCCACTGTTGAGCATTGCAAATTTGGCTGCACTCTCAGACCAGCCTCTCTCAATGATTGATCATGTAATAAATCATGGTCTATTATAGTAGTGCTAATCTCATCTGACACTACAGCTCTTGATCTTCCTCTCAGTCTTCTTCCACCACGAATACTGTACATTCTCCTCTCCCTCTCCCACTCCCAGCCACTCTTCTTACTCTGTCAGCCACTTCTCTATCTCTGGCTGGGTCCATGTTTACATTACAGTACAGAATTATTCCTAAGATGTCCCCTTTTGTATAGATGGTAATGGCATTGAAAGACTACCTGTGTAGGTGTTCAGCTACAATGGGAATCAGCTGTGGTTGGTCTAATTGTTTTGATAGTATTTAATTTTTTAGATTTGGAATATATTTCAATACGGTATTACTGTAGAAATGTAGCAAATTGCTGTCTTATTCAATTTTGTGTTATGTTAGGTTCTGAACTTAAGTTTAACAGTTTTGAAAAGAGTATGTAAACATGTGCAAATTGGCCTGTAGGTACATAGAGTTTTGGTGGTGGTTGTGTCTGAGTGAGAAAATAATTCATGAAATTTGTAAGATGTAGTCATTGAATGCATTTTGAGCCAAAGCAATGAAAAATGATCCACCGTTTATCCCACATAGACTGCTGTTGTGCTCACTGTGTGGAGAGTTTTGAAAAAGTGACATAAAAGAAAGCGAGAAAGAAAGAGAGTTTGTGTCAGACGAGACATCGTAATAAACACTCATATGCAATAATTACTCCAACAGTGTAGAGGAACATTGGGTACGTAGCAAACAGCATGTTGCTTGGGAATATTTCATGTATAGCTAAATGAATGTTTTCAAACATCTGACACATCTTTCCACAATAAGTACAACACTATCAAAGCCACATTAAACCTCCGTTTGATATAAATGCATATGTGATTGAAGACAATCCCACGTGGATCTAAGTCACTGTGGAGTTTCACTGAGCAGAAGCTGGTCTCAGGAAGACCTGTGTGTTTCGATACTCTCCGTCAGCTCAGCCAGGCATTATTACTACCACACACACACACACACACACACACACACACACACACACACACACACACACACACACACACACACAAACAAACACAGTCCTCCAGAGGGAGAGTCACTTTAATTTCTTTAATCAATTGATTGTGGGGACTTTTGGAGGTCTGGAGGCTGAGTTAAAGATGACACATAGAAACACTGATGTGCTAAACTGACATTTTGGGCAAACGTTTTAAAGATGTCTTGACCTGCTGTACTAGAGAGTTTTCTCAAGCTCAAAGAGCCTACGCCTTTTAGAGTCTCAGAGTAGGAGTGCTTATCTAAGATCAGTTTTATCTTCTAGATAAAAACATTTTAACGCTATATGGACAAAGGGGGACCTGATTCTAGCTCATCACTCTTACTATCAGACTTTATTACATTTTTTTTCGATTGCTAAACGACAGTGGGCACAACTGGAGTCACATGTGCAAAACTCTAACTACAGTCTGCACTACCAACAGTCACCTGAGCTAAACAGTTCACATCACCTGCAAAACTCATTCCAAGCAACACAACTCTTAACACATGGCTCAAAACACGCTCAGTGCAGCCAAACACTATGCACAACCCTCACTGAGATAACACACACTGTCACTCAGAACACACTGAGAGTAAAAACACTAGCATCAAACACCAATACAGAAAATACAAACTTTTCATCTTTACAGTTTGAACAATTTCAGTGACTTCATACAAAGTAATATTTTCTTCAAAGAAAAGAGTGACATTCTTTCACATGATTTATTAACATTTTTAGAACATAACAATTCTTTAAGGTAAATTAAAATTATCAGTTTGCTTCATTAGTCTGTTGTAATTTACGGAATTACAGTAATGAGAAAAAAAGGTAGAAACTAAAAGTACATACTGTAATTCGAACAAATAATTGAGGGGCTAATCCTGCCTCTCTCTAGCATCAGGCCACAGGTTTTCTTCAACATCACATCTGTTTTCTCTTGCCATGCACCTGGGGAAGAACCTTCTGGAGTGCCTTATCCATCCCTGGCAGTCCTCTGGACTCGTGTCCTCACATCCGGCACGCATGGCTTCCAAAAGAGACATTTGGTCATGTGGGTGGTGACCAAACACTTTCCACCTCCAGGCAGAGAAAAACTTCTCTATTGGGTTGAGGAAGGGTGAATATGCAGGCAGGTACAAAACCATAAATCTGTGATGTGCTGCAAACCAATCTGTGACAGCTGCAGAGTGGTGAAAAGCAACGTTATCGCAAACTATGACAAAAACTTGGGGGTTTCTTACTGGCTCCCCCTGTTCTGCTGGCACTAGCTGAGCATAGAGCTGTTCTAGGAAAGCTATAAGCCTTTCTGTGTTGTATGGGCCAATGAGTGGTGTGTTGAGAAGCAAACCATCATTGGCCATTGCAGCACACATGGTGATATTTCCCCCCCTTTGGCCTGGAACCTCCACAGTGGCCCTTTGACCTATAACATTCCTTCTTCTGCGCCGTGTTTTGGCAAGGTTAAATCCAGCTTCATCGATAAATACAAATGAATGTGGTCTTTCCAGCTGTGTACGTAACCTCAGACGTCTTACCTGGACATATTGGTATCTTTGCTCTTTTACCCGTTCACTGTTTCTCTCGAACGGTACAGTGTATAACTGTTTCATTGTAACTTGGTGTTTCTTTAGGATTCGAGCAATAGTTGTTGTGCTGACATAATTAATATTTTCAAATATATCATTATCAGCCAGCACTCTATCTTGAATCTCCCGCAGTTTTATTGCATTGTTGACAACAACCATGTCAACAATAGCATTTTCCTGCGCATCTGAAAATATTTTTCCTCTTCCCCCTGTTGGGGGCAGCCTTTGGGTCCTGTTGTAAAAATATATTTTAATATACTGTAATATATATCTGTGTAAATATTCTATAATTGCAATACAAAATAGATTCCTGTAATGTTTTCATTTACTGTAAGGATGTAACTCTCACCTGTTTGCATGATGGAAAATTCGCATTACAGATGCCACTGTGGATCTTTGCAGATTTAGTTGCACCCTCAACCCTGCCTCTCTCAATGAGAGACCATGGTTCACGACATGGTCTATAAGTGTAGCCCTTATTTCATCTGAAATAACAGCTCTTTGTCTTCTTTGTCTTCCTCCACGCATCCGCCCTCTCCCTGCCACCCTTCTCCCTCCACGAACCCATCTTCCTTGTTCCATTTCCAAAATGAGTCTTTCTGAGCTCTACCTATATATACTGTAATATGTGTGTGTGTTCACTAACAAGTCTAAAACAAGACACCTGCTTAGCCTTTCAGCTGAAATTGCAATCAGCAGTGTTTGAAAGGCACACAAGGCTGAAATCTATTCCGTTTTGAATGTGTGGTTCACAGTTTTGACAGCAGTGTGTTAGCATTTGAACAAAGTGCTGTAAATCCACAGTGTTGTGCAGGTTGTGGTTAAAGTCATGGGATAAGTGTGTAGAGTTTTGAAAACTGTGTTCAAGCAATGAAAAACGAACTAGAGTTTGGTCCACATGAACTACTGCTGTGCAGACTGTAGTTAGAGTTTTGCACATATGACTCCAGTTGTGTCCACTGTCGTTTAGCAATCGAAAAAAACTGTAATACAAGCCCGATAGTAACAAGAACAAAAACACTTCTGCTTTATTACGGTTTTTCCCAATGGTTTACACACTAAAACTAGCCCATGAGGCACAATGACCTGAATCTGTAACTCATTTGGTAGAACCAGACACCAAATCTGCAATACTACTGGCAAATGTTTTGCTTTACACTCAGATTGTAATTCTGTAACAAACATTTGGCAAAACACAAGACACAATTATTTACCTTTGGCACAACCTAAAATATATTGTGTGTGAAAAGCAACACTGTTCAACAAGCTAAACTCAATTACCAATAGATCCCTTACACTCTTCATATGTGCAAACACTATTTGCGTAAATGTTCACTTTGAAATCAGACTTTTGGTATGGATTACAGTTTTTCTCAATTGCTAAAACACTAAAATCCATTGGCTGAACAAAGTTCTCAGTTGCCTGGACTCATTTAGCTAATTATGCAGTCTGTTGTCAATACCTTAAACCATTTCACATGGTAAAACACAATTTGCAGATCTCACTTAGACTTTTCAGCAAAACTCTAAACACATTCTCATTCTCAAAACACATTCTGCACTCTAATGCACATGTCATCCATACTGGTAAGCACAAGTGGCAACAATCAAATACAAATAGAGAAGACTTGTCATTGATTGAACACAACCACTCAAAATTGATATAACCTGTTTTAAATTATGCAACACAACCACTATAAGCCAGTTCAGAGAGCAAACAGGTTGTTGAAGGTGGGAAGGAGAAAGTCTGAAAATGGATAGAAGAAACAATGTGAGAGGACGAGGACGAGTGCGTATGCAAGGTGGGTGACTAGGAGGAAGAGGAGGAGGAGGGCAAGAAAGAGGAAGAGGACGAGGAGGAAGAGGAAGACAAAGAGTGGAAATATCTGATGAAATTCGAGCAACAGTTATAGACCATGTTCTTGTCCACGGACTGACAATGAGGGAAGCAGGACTTAGAGTGCAACCCAATTTGAGCCGATTTTCTGTGTCCACCATAGTAAGGACATTCAGAGAAGAGAACAGGTACAGTATACTACTGTATTTTTGTAATTGCAAATTTACTGTACTACACTATATGCAGCTGTTTCAATAGACATTTGTAAAGTTAATCACTGTATGTATTGTACTGCATGAATATGTTTTGTAACTGCACTACTACGTTTTGTAGAATTGCAAGGCTGCCACATGCAGGTGGAAGGACAGCTATATTCACTCAGGAGCAAGAGGCCGTTATAGTTGGCATGGTCCTTCAAGATAATGCAATACGACTCAGAGAACTCCAGGAACGAGTGATACAAGACAACACACACTTCCAGGGAATCGACAGTGTGAGCATTTCCACAATTGACCGTGTCCTCCATTGTCGAGAAAGCAGCCTTCAATCTAACAAAGAGGAGAAGGGGAGGCCGAAACATGATTGGACAGCGGGCCATTGTTGAAGTCCCTGGTCAAGTCCCTGGTCAACGAGGTGGCAATGTCACAATCTGTGCTGCTATCAGCAACCATGGTGTTCTACATCACCATGTTACATGGTACACACAGCACCTTCTAACATTTATTGCCAATCTAAGAGATATTTTATTTGAGCAGCAGGTTCAAGAGCAGCAGGGTCAAGAGCTAAATGAGAATCCCATTCCCACCTATGTGATAGTGTGGGACAATGTCAGTTTCCACCAAGCTGCTCAGGTAAGGGAATGGTTTAACATCAATGGGCAGTTTATGAACTTGTACCTCCCTCCATACTCACCTTTCCTGAATCCGATTGAGGAGTTTTTCTCCTCTTGGAGATGGAAAGTGTATGATAGACAACCCTACACCAGAGTGAACCTGCTGCAAGCCATGGATTTAGCCTGTGGCGATATAGGTGAGGAATCATGTCAGGGCTGGATACGGCACACAAGAGGCTTCTTCCCCCGTTGCTTCAGGAGGGACAATATAGCTTGTGATGTCGACAAAGTGCTCTGGCCTGACCCAGCCCAAAGACAAGAAGAAGCACATTGATTACATGTTTACTCCTTTGATTTTTGTCCCTTTTAGTATTGTATACTGTAGTACAGTGCATTGTGGGCTGTATACTGTACAATGGACAAATTGTATGGCCCTGAACATTGTGCTTTCCATTTATTAACAGTACTGACTGCGCAATAGATTTGTACTGGTTGCAGGTTCATATCAACAAAGAACAAGAATTACAGTATCACAGAGACAAAGGACAAGTTTGTGAGATGCAGGGTACAGTACTGTAAAAATAGGGGTACAAGGAGGAGGAAGAACAAAAAACAAAATTGCAAAGAGCAAAGCAGAGTAGTAATTTCTGATAAATTTTGAGCTACTATGACTCATCAAAAGACATTTTATAAAAAATGTACTTCTCCCTGAGAATTGTATGTTTTGAACAATGTGTTTTCTATTTTTCGCTGTATTGTTTACTGACTGCTTGAGAGTGTATATCATTTTGATCACTTTGTTTATGATTTGAGAGCAGTGTTTGATTTTGAACACAGGTAAAACTGTTTTGAGGCGAATGTTTCACTTTGCGAGAGGAGTCAGAGGTTATGGAAATAGTGCTTGAAGATGAGGTTTTGTGTTTAATGTTTTCAGGAAATGGAGCAAGGTTTCAGAAATGGTGTTTTAGCAATTGAGAAAAACTGTAAAAGGTTATAGGTGAGGACTCCTGTGTTTGGAGAACAATGGAAGCAAACTTAGCAGGGAGAAGTTGATGTGGAGATAGAGATAGAGATAGAGGTAGAGGTAGAGGTGGTAGAGATGGAGGTGGAGGTAGAGGTAGAGGTAGAGGTAGAGGTAGAGGTAGAGGTAGAGGTCGAGATAGAGGTGGAGGTTGAGGTAGAGGTGGTGGAGGAAGACCAAGATGTGGTGGACCATGTGGTCAATCATGGTTTGACCTTGAGAGAGGTTGGGCAGTGAGTGCAGCCCAATCTTAGCCGCTTCATCGTAGCATCCATTATTAGCTTCCGGACGTTCCTAAATGATAATAGGTATGTACTGCAGACATTGGACCTATCTACTTCTTTTACTACCTGAAAGTAGTACACCATAAAACATAGTAAAGACTGTAGATTCCAATTCATACTTTAAGGGGAAACAAAGTAAATGTTTCAAGTATAACTGTATGTATGAAATTGTAGGTATACTATTTTGTAACATGTATATCTTGTATACCGTATTACTGTAGTGTTTACTGTACTGTATGCTATTTTGTTTTTGTAGAACTGAAAGACGACCACCACGTGGTGGTACAACATATTTACAAGCAAACAGGAGGCTGCCATTGTGCAAATGGTAGTGGAAAATAATGTCATAAAACTGCAGGAAATCCAAAGACAGATTATTGAAATCCCTGCAATCTTCCATAACATCAGAGTGAGCTTATCAACCGTAGCCCACACCCTTAGGAAATACCATCTCCAGATGAAGCAAATCTGCGGAGTCCCATTTGAAAGGAATTCAACCCCATTAAGGAGGTTTTTTCAGCATGGCAGTGGAAGGTGTATGATCGCAAACACTGTAACGTTCTGGGTGTAGTGGGTGAGAAGTCAGGCGCAGGAAGCAGACAGTTCAGGGTAATGCTAATTTAATGCACAAAACGGCGAACATAAGCCAACCCCACGAAAACACAGGGCGTAAAACAAAACAAACGCCCCAAACACGGGGACTTAAACTGTCCAGCAAAACCCACGAAATGGGAAACACGTAACCCACAGATGTGCACACAAGTTACACAAAACAATCCCGCACAAAGAGCAGGCGGGCCGGCTGGCTAATAAAGCCCAACTAATCAGCAAATATACAACAGGTGTAACCAATAAACAGACAAGGAGGGGGAGAAAAGAATCAGTGGCAGCTAGTAGGCCGGTGACGACGACGACGAACGGGAAGGGGAGCCACCTTCGGTAGGAGTCGTGACAAACACCATGAATGTCTTACCCTTCTCCAGGCAATGGAGGAGGCCTGTGGTGACATTCCAGCAGGGGTGGATGCGTCATGCCAGAAGATATTTCCCCTTCTGTCTGGCCAGGGAGAATTTCACCTGTGATGTTGATGAAAATCTGTAGCCGGACCAAAACAACAGACCTAACTGATTTTGTTGAAGCAATAGAGTATTTTTTTTCTGTGACTTACGATTTTGATTTTACTGTATTTTGACCGTTTTTTTAATCTATTCCATACAATTGATCTAACGTGCAGTACAGTAGTACAAATAGGTCTATTTTTCTTCCTTTGCATATGCAAAATATTGTAGCAACCGGGGGATTGGGCAGGGGGATAGAGCATTGGAAGTTAAGACCATGTTAAGCCATTGAGCTCTCTCTTACGTCTGGTCTTCACAAGAGAAGGTCAAGGTTGTTTTACAGGATATATTTCATTTATTTGGCGTGGGCTACAGCCAGTAGCCTGTGTGGAGTTGGGTTAATAAACCATACATTCGTAAACTCCCCTGTGTGGACAATTGTTTCTTTATGATCTAGCCAGGTCATTACAATGCATTTACTGTATGTGTGCTAACAGTATGCTGTGTGGCATGTATTGAGTCATGTTGAAATACAAAACTAAAATGTTTACATTTGTGTTCCTTTCTGGTTTGAGTACACAAACAATATACGGTATAACAACAAAAACTTAGTCTACACTGAAATAGGTTCTGATAGTAGTGTTTAGAATATGTCACATTAGTGTGATCTCGGTTGTCACTAAGTTAGATTCATTCATAGTGTGTGTATGTCTCATTTGTTTGCAGAGTTTAATTTTGAGCAGGGAGTACATGATTTTGATTGCTGTGTTTCATTTTGCTAGATGTCTGTGGGGTTTGGCAAAAATTGGTAACTGTTTTGAGTTTTGAGTACTTGAGATGTAGTTTCAGCAAACGTGTGTTAACAATTGGGAAAAACTGTCATTAAAACCTGGAGTCGATGTTCACCAGCCTATGAAAATGGAATTAGCATAATACTACGTTTTTCTTTTTAATCGCCTTTTTTTTTACCTCCTGCTGTGTTTAACCCTCCTGTTCTGTTTAACCCTCCTGTTCTGTTTAATCATCCTGTTCTGTTCAACCCTCCTGTTGTGTTTAACCTCCTGTTGTGTTTAACCCTCCTGTTCTGTTTAACCCTCCTGTTCTGTTTAACCCTCCTGTTGTGTTTAACCTCCTGCTGTGTTTAACCCTCCTGTTCTGTTTAACCCTCCTGTTCTGTTTAATCATCCTGTTCTGTTCAACCCTCCTGTTGTGTTTAACCTCCTGTTGTGTTTAACCCTCCTGTTCTGTTTAATCCTCCTGTTGTGTTTAACCTCCTGTTGTGTTTAACCTCCTGTTGTGTTTAACCTCCTGTTGTGTTTAACCTCCTGTTGTGTTTAACCTCCTGTTGTGTTTAACCCTCCTGTTCTGTTTAACCCTCCTGTTCTGTTCAACCCTCCTGTTGTGTTTAACCTCCTGTTGTGTTTAATCCTCCTGTTCTGTTTACCCTCCTGTTCTGTTCAACCTCCTGTTGTGTTTAACCCTCCTGTTGTGTTTAACCCTCCTGTTCTGTTCAACCTCCTGTTGTGTTTAACCCTCCTGTTGTGTTTAACCCTCCTGTTGTGTTTAACCCTCCTGTTCTGTTTAACCCTCCTGTTCTGATTAACCCTCCTGTTCTGATTAACCATCCTGTTCTGTTTAACCCTCCTGTTCTGTTTAACCCTCCTGTTCTGTTTAACCCTCCTGTTGTGTTCCTTTCATGTTAATTCATTCTGTGTTCCCGGTCCAAAATGACCGCCACCATTATAGCTGATTGAAAATCTATAATAATACATATATTATCATCTAATGTTGTGTTAGATCTTTTTATCAACTTAAGTTCTTGTGAACATTACACGTTTTGAACTTCTATTTGCTATTTATGGCCTGTAGGCCTCATTGACCTGAGCTCATAAAAATCGCTTTTGAGTTTAAAAAAGCATAATGTATGGATTATTTTGACAATAACAAATACTCAGATGAAACATATTGTGCTATTTATCACAGACTACTTTGAGTTAAAGTTTAACAAGGACTCTCTCCTCCTCACCAGTGTCATGATCAAAGGTATGATCAACAGCCTCACATACAGTATATCATTTGGTCATTGTGCTGCCACAGAATGAATTGTGAGCAAGGCCTCAAAAAAAACTTATATACCAGAGTTGCGAGAAAAGTTCTATATATTATTGAAACAATGTTGTGATTATTTATGAGAATGCCAACAAGTATGGTTCCCGTAGGGGAAAGATTCTATTGGGGAAAGGTTCCCGTTGGGGTTGCCATGGAAGCCAAGAAGGGGAGTGAGGTGTGTGTGTGTGTGTGTGTATGTGTATATGTGTGTGTGCTCAAACACACATTCATGTGGGGGTCTGGGAGAGGAAGTGTGTCCATCTGATGAATGGGCATGTATGTGCTTGAACTCAATTTTATACACTAATTGTAGTCTCACCCATTCATTTCTAATGACCGGTCATTTTTAACCGGGAACACCACAGGTGAACAAAGTTAAGTAAAACACCAAAAATTCTGGGAAAATCAATAAAAATCATCAACATTTTGTGTGTTCAGATGCCCTGTGTGGACAAAGTCATAGAACCTAATGACAATCAGATTAAATTAACTACATTTTGAGAAAACTTTGTCCAATTCGACTGGAACACAGCAGGAGGGTTAAACTAGACATATCTTGTCTCAATCCACCGCATCCGCCAATGGCCTTCCGCATCTGCAGTGGAAGGTGGCCAAGCTACAGTGGTGTTTGTCAGACCATGAGACATCCCGAGAATCGGTCTTCTCACAAAAACGCCTGTAGCGCCCGAACGGTTTGGCCTACAAATCTAATATCACCCATCTATGGAAAGATGAAAAGACTCATCTGAAGGTAGCCGGTATCAGTTTAAGTACATATGGAAGTAGTTTAGTGCCAAAACAAGTTGGTTAAATATGGGCAAAAAAATTTAATAATAATTTTCTCATCTTTCTTATATCTCCTCTTAAGGATCGGACCGGACCCTTTTTTGAAATTTTTGCCTAAAATGACATACCCAAATCTAACTGCCTGTAGCTCATGCCCTGAAGCAAGGATATGCATATTCTTGGTACCATTTGAAAGGAAAAACTTTGAAGTTTGTGGAAATGTGAAAGGAATGTGGAAAATATAACACATTAGATTTGGTAAAAGATAATACCATCATCTTTGGAATGCAAGAGAAAGGCCATAATGTATTATTCCAGCCCAGGTGCAATTTAGGTTTTGGCCACTAGATGGCAGCAGTGCATGTGCAAAGTTTTAGACTGATCCAATGAACCATTGCAGTTAAAAAATGTGTATCAAGACTGCCCAAATGTGCCTAATTTGTTTATTAACATCTTTTCATGTTCAAAATGGTGCACTCTCCTCAAACAATAGCATGGTATTTTTACACTGTAATAGCTACTCTAAATTGGAGAGTGTGGTTATATTAACAAGAATTTAAGCTTTCTAACAATATCAGATATGTCTATGTCCTGGTAAAACTTCATGTTACTTACAACCTCATGCTAATCGCATACGCCTCCATTAGCTCAACAGTCCCGCAGGGGACCCACCAATCCTGAAGAATATCTTTTAGATATAGGACAGACACTTTAAAACAAACTTAATTAAAATGCATTTATTTTTCCATGTATGAATCGGTTATTCAATGCATTTCTATGGGCTAATAGCAGTAAGGCCAAATTAAAATTTTCATCAAATAAATGTGTTTTATATATATTTTTTAATGCCTAAAGTGGTCCTAAAATTATAAATCAAACACCTAAATGATCCTTGGCATGACCATTTTAAAACAATTCCATGTGTCAGTTTAGTAGAACCCCCAATCCGGTTTAGACTCTTAGGGATTAAGACATGAAAGCAAATGCAGTAGCTACACATTGCATGACTGCCTGTACCTCCAATGTTCTGGCATACAGTGCATTCAGAAAGTATTCAGACCCTTTCCCTTTTTCCTCATCTTGTTATACAGCCTTTTTGATTAAATTACATGTTTTCCTCATCAATTCCTCACCCCATCATGACAAAGCGAAAACAGTTATCTTTGTGTGTGTGTGTGTGTGTGGAAATAACAGAAATACCTTACTTACATAAGTATTCAGTCTGTTACGTCTCTCGTCAGAATGAGGATCGGACCAAAGCGCAGCGTGGTAAGTGTTAATGATTCTTTATTACTCAAAAACACTCTAACAAAATAACAAAGTGAAAAAACGAACAGTTCTGTATGACAACTAAACTTTACAAAAAACAACTATCCACAAACACAGGTGGGAAAAAGGCTACCTAAGTATGATTCCCAATAAGAGACAACAATAGACAGCTGCCTCTGATTGGGAACCACACTCGGCCAAAAACAACGAAATAGAAAACATAGAAATAAAGAAACTATAATGCCCACCCTAGTCACACCCTGGCCTAACCAAAATAGAGAATAAAAGCCTCTCTATAGCCAGGGAGTGACAAAGACCCTTTGCTCTGAGACTCAAAATTAACGTTTTATTTAACTGGGCAAGTCAGTTAAGAACAAATTCTTATTGAACCCGATCGATCGAACATCTCTAGAGAGACCTGAAAATAGCTGTGCAGAAACACTTCCCATCCAACCTGACAGAGCTTAAGAGGATCTGCAGAGAATTGTGACAAGCTTGTAGCATCATACCAAAGTCAGTTAAGAACTAATTCTTATTTACAATGACGGCCTACCCCGGCCAATCCAGGACAACGCAGGGCAAATCGTGCACCGCCCTTTGGGACTCTCAATCCCAGCCAGATGTGATACAGCCTGGATTTGAACCAGGGACTGTATTGATGCCTCTTGCACTGAGATCCAATGCCTTAGACTGCTGCGCCACTCGGGAGCCAAAGAAAATGAGGGGGCACTGAATTTCCATTGATCATCCTTAAAATGTTCCCACCTGTGGTAAATTCAATTGAATGGGCATGATTTGGAATGGCACACACCTGTCTATATAATGTCCCACAGTTGACAGTGCATGTCAGAGCAAAAACCAAGCCATGAGGTCAAAGGAATTGTCTGTAGAGCTCCGAGACAGGATTGTGTCAAGGCACAGATCTAAGGAAATGGTACCGAAAAATGTCTGCAGCATTGAAGGTCCCCAAGAACACAGTGGCCTCCTTCATTCTTAAATGGAAGAAGTTTGGAACCACCAAGACTCTTCCTAGAGCTGGCCTCCTGGCCAAACTGAGCATACCAGGGGAGAAGGGCCTTGGTCAGGGAGGTGACCAAGAACTCGATGGTCACTCTGATAGAGCTCCAGAGTTCCTCTGTGGAGATGGGAGAACCTTCCAGAAGGACAACCATATCTGCAGCACTCCACCAATCAGGTCTTTATGGTAGAGTGGCCAGACAGATGCCACTCCTCAATAAAAAGGCACATGACAGCCCGCTTGGAGTTTGCCAAATTGCACCTAAAGGACTTTTTGGCCTGAATGCCAAGCGTCACATATGGAGGAAACATGGCACCATCCCTACAGTGAAGTATGGTGGTGGCAGCATCATGCTGTGGGGATGTTTTTCAGAGGCAGGGACTGGGAGACTAGTCAGGCTTGAGGGAAAGATGAACGGAGCAAAGTACAGAGAGATCCTTGATGAAAATCTGTTCCAGAGTGCTCAGGACCTAAGACTGGGGGCGACGGTTCACCTTCCAACAGGATAATGACCCTAAGCACACAGCCAAGACAATACAGGAGTGGCTTCGAGACAAGTCTCTAAAGGTTCAAGCCCGGACTTGAACCCGATCGATCGAACATCTCTAGAGAGACCTGAAAATAGCTGTGCAGAAACACTTCCCATCCAACCTGACAGAGCTTAAGAGGATCTGCAGAGAATTGTGCCAAGCTTGTAGCATCATACCCAAGAAGACTCTAGGCTGAAATCGCTGCCAAAGGTTCTTCAACAAAGTACTGAGTAAAGGGTCTAAATACTTATGTAAATGTGATATTTCCGTTTCTTTTTTTTATACATTTGCAAACATTTCTAAAAACCTGTTTTTGCTTTGTCATTATGGGATATTGTGTGTAGATTGATGAGGAAAAAACTATTTAATCCATTTTAGAATAAGGCTGTAACGTAACAAAATGTGAAAAAATTCAAGGGCTCTGAATACTTTCCGAATGCACTGTAGAACATATAGCAAAGCAAAGCATAGCATCATGTCTCCTGTGTCTTCTCCTCTGACGTAGAAAGAACATTCTATTCAACAGCGAGATTATCCACCGAAACAGCTTTTCAATGAGGAAATCTCTCCTCTCATTTCTTCACCAGCCAACCCACCGTGTTATACTACGATACCAGTGGTCTATTCAGGAGAGTGCATCGTTGCGGACCATTGAAATAGAAATGTATTGTGTAGAAAATGCATTATTCTCTGTCATATACAACAATGAATTGTGTCAGCTTTATACATTGTATTTCTATCAGGTTGCACTACACTGAATAATCCCTACGTGTAGATTTGTCATAGTTCACAGGCTGATGTGAAATAACACTGTGCGTGTGTGAGTGTATCGATTGAAGGGGTGCTTACAGCTGAATGCTGATTGTTCTTTTCTATTTTTCACAGTTCTATCTTGGTTCTTTATTTTTGTGGGTCTCTCCACAGAAAGCTGCTTGACACACAGTGGAGGGCTGCGGAACATGCAATCCTCGATCGCCCATGTAGAAATTCACCATGGCAACCATGCCACGAAGACAGTGTAAGCTCAGCAAGTTTGAGCGGTCAACACAACGAGCTCACAAACACATACGCACACACTGCTTGTGCATGCACAAACACACATACAATTTCACAATTAAAGTGTGTGCGTTTGCGTGGATAGGTAAGTATGTGCATGCAAGACAGTTAGAGAGAGAGTGAGTGCGTGCGTGACTATTCAATACAGCATGGATTTAGCTGCGTGAGAAAGTGGTTCTGAGTTGATTAGATGTCAGATTAATGTTCTCCACAGCAAAGAACACAGTATGAGCACAATCTCTGTATGGGGTCTATGCAGGGGTGGACTGGCCATCTGACATTTCAGGCAAATGCCAGATGGGCTGGTCTGTCTCACTTGGGTATTTTGTGCAAAATGATAATTATCTGGCAAATAATGAGGGCCTCAAAGGAAAAAATGGGCCGGTGTGGAACCCTCAACATCAGAAATTGGGCCAGTGTGGGGGCCTAAAGGAAAAAAATGGGTGGTGTGTTAGATATGCCAGGACCAATTTCTGGTCCCAGCCCACCCTGGTTCTGTGGTTGCCTGGTGGTTAACATTCAACCTCCAGGCAATCCCAAATGAACCCCACTCTCCCCTGCAGCCACAGACTCTAATCCCAGGGCTTAATCCCATTTTATTTCAGTTTGACTGAACCCAGAACAGTCAACAACAAGGGTGAGACATTCTCATCAGACAGTGTCAGAATTCACACGCTGATCCACAGACAGACTGAAAGGGAGGATGTACAATAACTGTAGCTATCAGGCTGCCAACAATCTGTCTCCCCTGATAGATTATGTTTTCCTTTTCAAATCAGTTTTGATTGCTATTATGACACAAAATAAGAGTGGTATAAGGGTTCGTTGTTTGTCCCCATAGCAGAAGCCTTTTTTAGTTCCAGGTAGAACATTTGGTGGTGAAAAAGCTTCCACTTAGATCCCTTTAGAGGCGAAAGGGTTCCACGTAGAACCTTGTATTAGTGAAAGTTTCCACTTGGAGCCAAAAAAAAATATTTGCAGAGGTTTCTCGTATAGGCACAACTGAAGAACCCTAAATGGTTCTAGGTAGCACCATTATTTTAAAGAATGAAGCCCAGAGGTATTCAACTTTAAGCCAGCAGGGCTAAAGTGCTGTTGGTTTTCACAGAGTCCACTCCCCTAGCCTCCCAGTTCTAAATAAGTTCCTGATTAGAAACAAAACAAAGAGTGTTTTGGCCCCTGCTCTATTCATTCACCCATGCTGAGTGGATTTATGACTGACACTTTGAGAGGTCTTCTGCCTCTGTCGTATCCTCCTCTCTGGTGTCACTCAAAAGAAAAAACCTCTGGAGATGTGACCTGCCATCCCATATGCCTCACTGGATTAGTCTCACTCTCCAGTTTTAAATTAGATGTATCATACTGCCACCTGCTGGTCCTAAAGTATCACCAATACCTCATTAGATTGAGTTTGCTTCTGAAGGTGACAGCAGCCAAAACGTGTGGCCCAATTGGCAAAGTAGGAAGCTTCAGGGTATGCTTTGAACTTCAGCTTGTGAAAAAAATAACAATCATCCATCATTCTCTCTTAATAAGCAATAATATATGGTGGGGGGGGGTTATTGTGATTTTAGCACAGCTGTGATGCGGTTGGTCATAGGTAGGCTACGAGGTGCTAGGTCATAGGCTACAGCAGCATTTCCATTTGGGATCGCCTGATTTGAAAATGGGGTCGTGTGAGAAACTTTAAAATAAAATGTAAAAATTGTGCTCGTAATAAACTGTAATAAATTGTGCTTGTCATAAACAGAGCGGTTTTTCTTCCTACAAATGTGGCACTATTTCTTTACTGTTTAATCTACAATCACTGAAAGATAAGATTCTCAGGAACATGTATGTGTCTTCTGTTTCCCTCTACAATGCCCACAAGCCTCACAGAGTGGACAAGACCAGGCACTAAATCAGACTGGGGGGAAAAGACCATCAATGGTAATGTACTTTTCTATACAGAAGATCATACAAAATGATTGCCTGAAGATCTTCTGATAACTTTCCAATACCTTTTGGATGCATTTCGGTCACTTCAAACCGTACTTCCTTCAGATTGAAATACTTTCAAAAGTACTGTCCGACTGATTTGTAATAGACTGTCATAGGCCATATTAAAAAAAGTAAACATTGGCCGTTGATTCCATCACTTTTTTTACATGGTGGATCACAAAACAATGTTGATATCAAAATGGGGTCTCGGGCCAAAAAACTTTACAGTGGTGTAATGATGCAACTCTCAGAAGTCACAAGGACCTGTGTCTGACGAAGTAACTAGAAACGTTGCTCAAACGTGTCTCACAAAGTGACATTCACTCACATGTACGGGGCACACACGCAGAAGAACCTGCTAAAACTAGAGCCAGACACTAATTTGCAAACAATAGATTAGTTAATGGTAAGTTGCTAGAATTCAGTATCCATGACAACACAACAGAGCCTACACTGCACATGAACTTGAGGTCGAAAGACACTTATAGACAGTGGAGGAAAAGTACCCAATTGTCATACTTGAGTAAAAGTAAACATACTTTAAAAGAAAATGACTCAAGTAAAAGTGAAAGTCACCCAGTAAAATACTACTTGAGTAAAAGTCTAAACTATTTGGTTTTAAATATACTTAAGTCTCAGAAGTAAATGTAATCGCTAAAATATACTTAAGTATCAAAAGTAAAAGTATAAATCATTTAAAATTCCTTATATTAAGCAAACCAGATGACATGACTTTCTTGATTTTTACATTTACGGATAGCCAGGGGCACACTTCAACACTCAGACATCCTTTACAAATGAGGCATTTGTGTTTAGTAAGTCTGCCAGATCAGAGGCAGTAGGGATGACCGGGGATGTTCTCTTGATGAGTGCGTGAATTAAACAATTTAAAATGTAACTAGTACTTTTGGGTGTCAGGGAAAATGTAAGGGGTAAAAGTACATTATTTTCTTTAGGAATGTAGTGGAGTAAAGTAAAAGTTGTCAAAAATATAAATAGTGTGCTAGCTGTGCCACCAGAGACTCTGGGTTCGAGCCCAGGCTCTGTCGCATCCGGCCGCGCCCGGGAGGCCCATGGGGCAGCGCACAATTGGCCTAGCGTCGCCCGGGTTAGGGAGGGTTTGGCCGGCAGGGATATCCTTGTCTCATCGCGCACTAGCGACCAGGTCGCTAGGTGTACGGTGTTTCCTCCGACACATTGGTGCGGCTGTCTTCCGGGTTGGATGCACACTGTGTTAAGAAGCAGTGCAGCCTGGTTGTGTTGTGTTTCGGAGGACGCATGGCTCTCAACCTTCGCCTCTCCCGAGTCCATGCGGGAGTTGTAGCGATGAGACAAGACAGTAACTACTAACAACTGGATACCACGAAAAGGGGGGTAAAATGTTGTATTTATTTTTAAAATAAAAATATATATAAATAGTAAAGTACAGATACCCCAAAAACCGACTTAAGTAGGACTTTAAAGTATTTTTACTGACGTACTTTACACCACTGCTTATAGACAGTATATAAAATGATCTGATATATACAGTAGATGGCCTATAGATAGTAGAATGTGTCTATTGACTCAACATTTTACTCATTTTCATATGGTTTGTGCGATTTCATTCCATTGGGGTTTACTTCTGCTGCTAGCCATGTAATCACACCAGAACTTTGATTGAGGGATTACACAATTTTGCATGTAAACAGGCAGTCTACAAATAATATATTTCTGTTTAGACCAAATATTACAAATGTTTTATCAGACAACTGTTTCTTTCAGTCCAAAATGTTGCTGCATCATCATCAACAATACAGAGGACGTGCCTGCTTGATGAGGCAACAGAGTGGGCGTCACAGTTGTTACGCAACCCTCCTTAAATTCAGTTAGAAAGAGTCTATTAAAAGACCAGCTTCCAGATGCTGGATGTTTTTATGGGAATGACCACACCATATGGTGTGTGGTCATTCCCACTAACCTGATACATACATCTCTCATTAGGTCAGTCATGACACAAAGCTTTATGGTAAGAGTACTAAGATAGCATTGGGACCTAGAAGCTAGAAGAACCGCGCATCAATTCAATTCAATTCAACTCCCATTACACATTGGTTCAACGTAATTTCATTGAAATGAGGTGGAAACAACATTGATTCAATCAGTGTGTGCCCAGCGGGTAGCAATTGTGGTTCTCAATGTTCAGCAAATTTTTACTATGTACAGGTCATGAAGTAAAAGATTTTTTCAAAATGTACTTCTTCATCAGATATTCAAGCCGAATGGACACATTTGCAACTATGTTGACTTGTCTTCTAGAGCCTAAACCACTGGGATTCTCTGCCTCTAACCCTATTACAGGGGCTGAGTCACTGGCTTACTGGTGCTCTTTCATGCCATCCCTAAGAGGGGTGCGTCACTTGAGTGGGTTGAGTTGAAGATATCCCTCTAGTGGTGTGGGGGCTGTGCTTTGGCAAAGTGTGTGGGGTTATATCCTTCCTGCTTGGCCATGTCCGGGGGTATCATCGGATGGGGCCACAGTGTCTCCTGACCCCTCCTGTCTCAGCCTCCAGTATTTATGCTGCAGTAGTTTATGTGTCGGTGGGCTAGTGTCTGTTTGTTATATCTGGAGTACTTCTCCTGTCTTATCCAGTGTCCTGTGTGAATTTAAGTATGCTCTCTCTAATTCTCTCTTTCTCTCTTTCTTTCTCTCTCTCGGAGGACCTGAGCCCTAGGACCATGCCTCAGGACTACCTGGCATGATGACTCCTTGCTGTCCCCAGTCCACCTGGCCGTGCTGCTGCTCCAGTTTCAACTGTTCTGCCTGCGGCTATGGAACCCTGACCTGTTCACCGGATGTGCCTGTCCCAGACCTATTATTTGACCATGCTGGTCATTTATGAACATTTGAACATCTTGGCCATGTTCTGTTATAATCTCCACCTGGCACAGCCAGAAGAGGACTGGCCACCCCTCATAGCCTGGTTCCTCTCTAGGTTTCTTCCTAGGTTTTGGCCTTTCTAAGGAGTTTTTCCTAGCAAACGTGCTTTAACACCTGCATTGCTTGCTGTTTGGTGTTTTAGACTGGGTTTCTGTGCAGCACTTTGAGATATCAGCTGATGTATGAAGGGCTATGTAAATACATTTGATTTGATTTGGATCCACTCACAATGGCTACAGTTGAAAAGCCTCAGTAGCTTTTCTAGTATGTCAGGCCACTGTAGATTAATGAAGAGGAGAAATGATCAAACACAAAGCCTTTGCCTGACCACATCCATCTGTCTGGACTGGAGAAGGGTCATAGGAAAGGGAAACAAGGTAACAGGCAGAGAGCTAATGGAAGGAAGAGATGGATAGGGAGACACAGGTAGATGATTAAAGAGGAGGATAAGACAGAAAGAGAAATATAAGAGAATTGGAAAAGCAGAGGAGAAACAGAGAGAAGGACGATAGAGAGAAAGAGAAAAGACTGTGTGGAAGAGGGTGAGAGAGAAAAACAGAAGGAAGAGGAAGAGGGCGAGGATCTTGTAAGAGTTCAGACTCCCTGGGAGTAGTCTTGAATAGCGTCTGAGGACTATGGCTTACGGTCTCTCTCACTTGTGGCAGCAGGTAGCCTAGCAGTGAAGCGCATTGGGCCAGTAATGAAAGGTTGCTAGTTCAAATCCATTAGCCGACTAGGTAAAGAATCTGTTGATGTGCCCTTCAGCAGGGCACTTAACCCTAGTTGCTCTGGATAAGATTGTCTGCTAAATAACTAAACTGTCAAATCTCAGTGTCTCCATAGGATCAACACCTCTTCCCATTGGAGGGAAAGAAGACAGAGGCCCTGATTGGATTAAGGCTGTACGTAGGTTAAGTGTCCACATGCCTGAACCACACAAACACAATGGCTCTTTACCTGACACAGGGCTGTAACTCCCAATGATGTCAATTAACTCAAATTATATTTTGTAGCGAGAGAGGAAGATGATGTGATGATGTGTTGAATGACTTGTCTACGACAATAGCCAACCACATTACTTGCCAAAGCAGAATTGGTGTTGACACATACAGTACATAAACAAAAGTATGTGGATGCCCCTTCAAATTAGTGGACTCACGCACCTGACGCACACATACAAACAAACACACACACTCTTTTGGGATCCCTCGTGGGCTATATAATTTCTCTCTAGGAGCCTGAACTTGTGAACTGTGTAACTCTGGTCATGACCTTCTTGCCCTGGGTTGAACGTCAATAGTTAAATCTTGTGATGGTCAGAGGAATGCCCAAGGCTATAGCCGTACCATACACAGGCACAGGAGTTTTTCCTGACAATGTTTCCTGAACAGGAACAACTCTGGGCCCTAGTTATATAGAATATTGCAGGCCCAGTAGTTTTTCCTTGTCAGATTACATGATCAGGTAAAACTCCTGGCCCTAGCTATTTGTCTCTCTTCTTTGTGCTTTTGGGCGGCAGGTGGACTAGCTGTTAAGAGCATTGGGCCAGTAACCGAAAGGTTGCTGGTTCGAATCCTCGAGCTGACTAGGTGAAAAATCTGCCGATGTGCTGTTGAGCAAGGCACCTCACCATAATTGCTCCTGTTAATAACTCTGGAGAAGAGCTTCCGCTAAATTACTAAAATGTTAAAAATAAGTTAAATGGGCCTCCCGGGTGGCGCAGTGGTTAAGGCCGCTGTACTGCGCCAGCTGTGCCATCAGAGTCCCTGGGTTCGCGCCCAGGCTCTGTCGTAACCGGCCACGACCGCCAATTGTGCCGGGAGGCGTCATCCGGGTTAGGGAGGGATTGGTCGGTAGGGATCTCCTTGTCTCAACGCGCACCAGCGACTCCTGTGGCGGGCCGGCGCAGTGCGCGCTAGCCAAGGTTGCCAGGTGCCGACACATTGGTGCGGCTGGCTTCCGGATTGGATGAGCGCTGTGTTAAGAAGCAGTACGGCTGGTGTATCGGAGGACGCATGACATTCAGCCTTCGTCTCTCCCGAGCCCGTACGGGAGTTGTAGCAATGAGACAAGATAGTAGCTACTACAACAATTGGATACCACGAAATTGGGGAGAAAAAGGGGTAAAAATTTTAAAAAATATATATATTAATTGCCTCAGTGATGAGGCAGGACAGGCAGGACAGATGCTCTCTCTGGGTGGTCTGACTGTAGCTGTCATTGAAGAGGACAATAAACCTGCTGGCTAACAAAAACCTTTAGACGTCATTGGAGCATTTAAAGAACACTGTAATGTGATGGCTGTACTTGAATGACCTTTGTTAGAGTAGTGCAACATAGAAAAGAAAGCGTCTGTTGTGTGTGTACAATTATTAAACACATATCAAAAGTTTGGACACACCAACTCATTCAAGGGTTTTTCTTTATTTTCACTATTTTCTACATTGTAGAGTGAAGACATCAAAACTATGAAATAACACATGTAGGAATCATGTAGTAACCAAAAAATATATATTTTAATTTGAGATTCTTCAAAGTAGCTGCCCTTTGCCTTGATGACAGCTTTGCACACTCTTGGCATTCTCTCAACCAGCTTCATGAGGTAGTCGCAACAGGTGTGCCTTGTTAAAAGTAAATTTTTGGAATTTCTTTCCTTCTTAATGCATTTGAGCCAGTCAGTTGTGTTGTTAACTCAATCTCCTCTCTGTGTGTGTGTGTGTGTGTGTGTGTGTGTGTGTGTGTGTGTGTGTGTGTGTGTGTGTGTGTGTGTGTGTGTGTGTGTGTGTGTGTGTGTGTGTGTGTGTGTGTGTGTGTGTGTTTGTGTGCATGCGTGTGTCACTGCCTGTGTGTTCTGATCGCTACTGACGTGTTCCTGTTCATTAGAGGCTGCACTAAGAATGTCTCATGCCACCGAGGGTGACATTTCTTAATGGGAGCACAAACAAGCGCAACACAACATAGGAATGTCTCCCACCTGGGTGTGTTCTGATGCAGTCTGTGAGCTGTCCCATGCCGAGGTGATTTGTGGATGCATTATTGTTTGACCAGCAGGTCTACTCTGTACCTATGAGCTAACTGTTGGACGTTCCACTGAGATGAGAGAAGGAGACCTACAACATAGCCCAAAAATGCATTCCTGGAAATACTCAAACAAAAATAAACACACTGAGCTTAGAGGAGAAAACAGGCAGGGAGAGAAGCCACAAGTGCAAAACCTTATAACATGACTCACACAGACAGACATGGGTATTTGGAGACGTGTGTTGTTGCCATAGCTACACTCCCACTTCCCACACCTGTCCCCACATGCCTGCATGATGGATGTGCTTGGAGCGCGTGTCAGTTATTTATGGAATCTTTAACGACTTGGCCGTAAACATGCATGTGCTATGGGTGTTCAGGACACTGTCTGTCCCATGGTCGAAGTAGTTGATAAAAAACTCCAAAACATTCCCTGGAATGTGACATAATAAATAAATAAATTGTTCAAAATAGCATGACTGTGTTGGATGACTGTTTTAGGTTTCTAATTGTTCTAGGTTCTAGGTCAATGTCTGTCCATGTTTGTCAAGGAAGATCAAAGCAAAGACAGCTATGCACATTTAGAGAAAAGGCCAATTTGGAACTTTGCAAGGAAAGCAAAGAGGAACTTTGTTTCACAGTGAGATGATGAGAGCAAGCACATGGCTTTCTCAAAGCTTCAGATAACGGGTAGGAAGCTGTTTTTACTCACCAATGTAACAACACAGTGTGGTCAGACTCAGTAACTTAGTTGTAGTCACAATCTGGTTACCTATAAGTACAAATGTAGTTATGTTTTTGGGTTAATACATATTTATTTACTTATTTACGGAAAAAAGTCTAAACTACCCACAATGCACTATTTCTCAACGTCATGTGGAGGGTCTACTCTGTGCTATCGAGTTCGTATCCTAGCTCGGTAGCTAGCTCAAGCTGGCTAATGTTAGCCACACCTCATGCTATTCACAAACTTTGTGGCTGTGTTATCTAGTGGTAACCCGTTAGCCTGGCAGGCTTTGGTGCTTTCTTGCCGTGGGCTCAAAATGAAAGAGAAAATCATACCTGTTTGCTCTATTGTGTAGTACCTCGTCTGTTGTCCTTTTTTGTTTTGTCAACTTCTCGGCATGTTCTCTGTGAAGTAGGCTACGGGAGTTTTGTAACTTTTTCTGGAATCTATCTATTTTGGATTTCGGCCTGGTGAAGCGCCCACCTTCCCCTTGCTTTGGTAGCTAAAAGAGCCAGCACTCTTTTAAAAGTTTTTGGATGGGCCCCAACCATCAATCTGTAAATCTCTGCTCGTACCCCTCACATTCTGAAATTGCATTTTTGTCCCCCCCAGTTTTATCATTGGAATGTGGTACAAAGCCAGCCATGGTGTGCTTTAGGACCATGCGGACAACTCCGAGCAGTCGGGTAGGCTGTTTGGGGTGTTTATCCGACTACATAAAAAAAAATATTATTATATTTTATGTCCCCCGCACTTCTAAAACCGAAGTTGTGCCCCTACATCACAGCCTTGAAAATACATGACTTTGGCGTTCTTTCGGAATACTGATCAGTTTTATGTAATAACTCCAAAAATAGAAAAGTGCATTGGGACTTTTGATGTATGTACTAACGCAAATCTGGTTGAATCAACATTTTTCTAAGTCATTTCAACTAAAAAAAAAATCTATGTTATGACTTTGAATCTAGGTGGAAAACTGATTGGATTTGCAAAAAAGTCATCAATGTAAGGGAATTTCTTTTTTTCTTTTTTTTTATCAAACCCAAATCCAATTACATGGTGACATTTTTGGTTGATTTCACGTTGAATTCACGTTAGTGGACAACTCAACCAAATGTGACGTTGGCGTTGAACTGACATCTGTGCTCAGTGGGATACCACACTTGCCCTGTTGCTATTGGTGTAAAGGCAAGCTGCCAATCATGCATTCGCTTGGCTCTGTTCAAGGCACCCGCGCTGTACCTGACTGTCGCGTTGTTTAGGACAGAGCGCTTTAAACTGTCCACCAATAGTGAACTTGGGTCACCAAGGCATTTATAATCCATATCCAGCATTTGTTCACGCACAACTGGTGAGTGTTCTTGCCATTTTCTCAATCCTTTTTTGCTTGGCAATGTTGTAAGATAAGGCTAATAGCCTAACCACCGATCAAGCAACATTATGGACTAAACTTTAAAATCCTGTTGCTGCTCTGTATGCTGCTGTGACAATATAGGTCAAATTAAGATCCTGCATATATTATAACTTTGTATGGGTTTTAGGTTTTAACCTGAGTTCGTTATTTTTAAATCATTTCAACATAAATTCACTCTCATATGTTCAATTTCTCTTTTAGCGTGCATGTATAAAACAATTGGACAGGCGCACTGCGGGGTCTCCAGTGATCTCTTCATTTAAACCACCACAGGTTTTACCGCCAGTGCTCCTGTTCTAACATGGGAAGGCATGGGGATTTATTGTCATTTTATAGGAACTTTTACTTGGGACACTGTTGTTTCACTCATGTGAGAGCTGCAAAATCACAGACGACTATTCCCCAGTCCAATGTTTGGGCAGTGTACTCAAGCGCGTGTTCTCCTTTTGTTTCCTTCGTGTTCACCTTATACTTGTGTGAATAAACTATTCTAATTGACCAAAATAGGTCCAGAATATACAGCATTTATGTCTCATCGTTTGGGCATTCTTTGTGCATCTAGGCTATGGTATTGACAAATACTTTGCATGAGCCCCATACTCATGCAAAGCCCTATATTGGAATGAAATACACACCCATTAAATAATAGCATAAAGCATAAAGAAAATGAAGGAAGAATGCACATGAAATTGTATACTACAAATATGCATACTGTTTTACCATCTTACTGTACATGTGCCCTTTTGAAAACCATGTGTCCATGCAGTTATTGTTGTGGAAGCAGATGCCCCAACAGATTTGCTGCCTGGCTAAATCACCGCAGTGATCAGCTTAGGGCAGGCAGCTTAGAGAAAACCTCCTTCCACTAGAACTGTCAGTCTGCCTGAGGAGGGATTGGAGCTGGGAACTGACCATCACAGTTTGTAGCTGCCACTCTTCACATGGGGACATATTGGGGACATATTGAAACACATCCGATTGATCTGGGCAGGTGCTGATGAAGAAGTAGCCTATAATATGTCTGTAAAGAAAATAAAATAGTCCGCATACTGCAACACTCTATATGCGCCCAAGTGTGATATATCAGGCCAGCTAAACATGTTTCTTAAGTCTTTCATCAGGTCTCAAACCTTATTAGAAGTGATGAACTAAGGGTCAAAGCTGTGTCCAGCCAAATTAGGCTGGGTTTACACAGGCAGCCCAATTCTGAGCTTTTTTTCACTAATTGGTCTGAAAGATCTGATGTGAAAAGATCTGATGTGATTGGTCAGAGAAATGCAGTCTTTGTCACACGTGGGAGGACATATGGCACAGTTCATAATGCTGACCAGGGTTGGGATCAGTGAGTCCTGTTTCAGTTCTTTCTAATCAGGAGATTCATTGAAATTCCCCTTCAAGAACTGAAAAGTGCCATTCATTTTCAATGAGGATTTTTCTAATGTATTCTTGTTTAAAATAATATTTAGCCTTTTGATTTTAAAAAGGAAAATAATTTGAATTTGAATTGCATTGTTTATACAGAGCTGTGTGATGATGTCACTGTAATCATGATAGACATAACTGGCCCTATGCCACCTGGCAATATTTCATCACAAGGGCTTTATGTCAATAACATTTACAACCATAACAGCTGCCCAAATGTTTCTACATCACCCCATTTCCTCCTACAATATCAGAGTAGTGTATCCCCCATGTCCTCATAGAAGAACCCCCAAAAATGTAATAACATGTAAAAGAAGAACAGGAACTGTACTTTAGTTCTATCACCTGTTTGCTTATCTCTGTTTTGGAGACAAACAGACGCATGCTTTGCCGCAGAGTGCAACACTTGTCTATTGTTGTTATCACCTCCTATTTATAGACTCTCCTTGAGTTTACACTGTCTTCAGAAAGTATTCAAACCCCTTGACTTATTCCACATTTTGTTGTGTTACAGCCTGAATACAAAATGGATTAAATATTTGCAAAAAAAGTCTCACCCATCTACACACAATACCCAATAATGTTTGCACATTTTCTTGGAAATGAAATACAGAAATATCTAATTTACTTAAGTATTCACACCCCTGAATCAATATTTTGTAGAATCACCTTTGGCAGTGATTAAAGCTGTGAGTCTTTCTGAGTTAATCTATTAAGAGCTTTCTACACCTGGATTTGCAACATTTAACCATTATTTTCAAACGTCTTCAAGATCTGTCAAATGAGTTGTTGATCTTAGCTAGACAACTATTTTCAGGTCTTACCATAGATTTTCAAGTAGATTTAAGTCAAAACTGTAACTTGGCCACTCAGGAACATTCACTGTGTTCTTGGTAAGCAACTCCAGTGTAGATATGGCCTTGTTTTATAGGTTATTGTTCTGCTGAAAGGTGAATTGATCTACCAGTCTCTGGTGGAAAGCAAACTGAACCAGGTTTTTCTCTAGGATTTTGCCTGTGTTAAGCTACATTCCGTTTCTTTTTTATCCTGAAAAACTCCCAAGCCTTAACGATTACAACCATACCCATAACATGAGGCAGCCACCACTATTCTTGAAAATATGGAGAGTGTGTCACAATTGTGTGTATAGGTGGTAGGGAAGTCAGGCGCAGGAGAATTAAACTTGGTAAAATGGAGTCATTTAATAAAACAAAACATAACTCCAAAAACCATAAATACAAATGAAACAAATTGGGTACGAGGACCCGTCGCGCACCAAATACAAACAACACGAAACTGAACATAAAACAATCTCTGACAAAGACATGATGGGAAACAGAGGGTTAAATACACAACAGGTAATGAATGGGATTGAAACCAGGTGTGTAGGAAGACAAGACAAAATCAATGGAAAATGAAAAATGGATGAATGATGGCTAGAAGACCGGTGACGTCGACCGCCGAGCACCACCCGAACAAGGAGAGGCATCGACTTTGGCAGAAATCGTGACAGAGTGGTACTCCGTAATCTTTTGTATTTGATTTGCCCATGTTGGGCAAATCAAATACAACCATGTTGTTGATCCATCCTCAGATTTGTCCTATCACAGCCATTCAACTCTGTACCTGTTTTAAAGTCACCATTGAACTCATGGTTTCCTTACTCTCCGGCAGCTGAGTTAGGTAGGGTGCCTGTATATTTGTAGTGACTGGGTGTATTGATACACCATCCAAATTGTAATTAATAACTTCACCATGCTCAAAGGGATATTCAATGTCTGCTTTTTTTTACCCATTTACCAATAGGTGCGAGGCATTGGAAAACCTCCCTGGTCATTGTGGTTGAATCTGTGCTTGAAATTCCCAGTGTGACTGAGGGACCTTACAGATAAATGTATGTGTGGGGTACAGAGATGAGGCAGTCATTCAAAAATGTCCATTCAACTTGTTAAGCACATTTTTCTCCTGAACTCATTTAGGCTTGCCATAACAAAGAATTGAATAATTATTGACTCAAGACGTTTCAGCTTTTCATGTTTTATTAATTTGTTACAATTTCAAAAAACATAATCCCACATTGACATTATGGGGTATTGTGTGTAGGCCAGTGACCAAAAATCTCTATTTAATCCATTTTAAATTCAGTCTGTAACACAACAAAATTTGGTCATGGGGTGTGACTACTTTCTGTAGTTAGGGTGGACATTGTAGTTAAGGTTGCAAAAGAGAAACTTTCCCTGAATCCCCTAGTTGTTGTTTATTTCAGAAATTCCAGTTAGAGAATTACCAGAATCAGGGAGAATAAGCAGTTACAGTTGAAGTCGGAAGTTTACATACACCTCAGCCAAATACATTTAAACTCAGTTTTTCACAATTCCTGACATTTAATCCTAGTAAAAATCCCCTGTCTTAAGTCAGTTAGGATCACCACTTTATTTTAAGATGTTTAAATGTCAGAATAATAGTAGAGAGAATTATTTATTTTACTTTTTCTTGTCAGAAGTTTACATACACTCAATTAGTATTTGGTAGCATTGCCTTTAAATTGTTTAACTTGGGTCAAATGTTTCAGGTAGCCTTCCACAAGCTTCCCACAATAAGTTGGGTGAATTTTGGCCCATTCCTCCTGACAGAGCTGGTGTAACTGAGTCAGGTTTGTAAGGCCTCCTCGCTCACACACGCTTTTTCAATTCTGCCAACACATTTTCTATAGGATTGAGGTCAGGGCTTTGTGATGGCCACTCCAATACCTTGACTTTGTTGTCCTTAAGCCATTTTTCCACAACTTTGGAAGTATGCTTGGGGTCATTGTCCATTTGGAAGACCCATTTGTGACCAAGCTTTAACTTCCTGACTGATGTCTTGAGATGTTGCTTCAATATATCCACATAATTTTCTTCCCTCATGATGCCATCTGTTTTGTGAAGTGCACCAGTCCTCCTGCAGCAAAGTACCCCAACAACATGATGCTGCCACCCCCGTGCTTCACGGTTGGGTGTTCTTCGGCTTGTTAGCCTTCCCCTTTTTTTCTCCAAACATAACGGTGGTCATTATAGCCAAACAGTTCTATTTTCGTTTCATCAGACCAGAAGAAATTTCTCCAAAAAGTACGAACTTCCAACTGTGCAGTTGCAAACCATAGTTGTTTTTTTTTAATGGTGGTTTTGGAGCAGTGGCTTCTTCCTTGCTGAGCGGCCTTTCAAGTTATGTCGATATAGGACGCGATTTACTGTGGATAAATATACTTTTGTACCCGTTTCCTCCAGCATCTTCCCAAGGTCCTTTGCTGTTGTTCTGGGATTGATTTGCACTTTTCGCACCAAAGTACGTTCATTTCTAGGAGACAAAACGCGTCTCTTTCCGTCTCCTTCCTTAGCAGTATGACGGCTGCATGTTCCCATGGTGTTTATACTTGGGTACTGTTGTTTGTACAGATGAATGTGGTACCTTCAGGCATTTGGAAATTGCTCCCAAGGATGAACCAGATTTATGGAGGTCTATTTTTTTTCTGAGGTCTTGGCTGATTTCTATTGATTTTCCCATGATGTCAAGCAAAGAGGCACTGAGTTGGAAGGTAGGCCTTGAAATACGTCCACAGGTACACCTCCAATTGACTCAAATTATGTCAATTAGCCTATCAGAAGTTTCTAAAGCCATGACATCATTTTATGGAATTTTCCAAGCTGGTTAGAGGCCCAGTCCACTTAGTGTATGTAAACCTCTGACCCACTGGAATTGTGATACAGTGAATAGTAAGCGAAATAATCTGTCTGTTAAAAATTGTTGGAAAAAATTACTTGTGTCATGCACAAAGTAGATGTCCTAATCCGACTTGCCAAAACTATTGTTTGTTAACAATACATTTGTGGAGTGGTTGAAAAACAAGTTTTAATGACTCCAACCTAAGTGTACAGTGGGGCAAAAAAGTATTTAGTCAGCCACCAATTGTGCAAGTTCTCCCACTTAAAAAGATGAGAGAGGCCTGTACTTTTCATCATAGGTACACTTCAACTATGACAGACAAAATGAGGGGAAAAAATCCAGAAAATCACATTGTAGGATTTTTAATGAATTTATTTGCAAATTATGGGCCTGGACATGTACTGGCTTAAGCAGGGGGACACGTGTGGCACTGCCGTATTTGAGTCCCTGGCGGCGTAGTGTGTTACTGATGGTAGGCTTTGTTACTTTGGTCCCAGCTCTCTGCAGGTCATTCACTAGGTCCCCCCGTGTGGTTCTGGGATTTTTGCTCACCGTTCTTGTGATCATTTTGACCCCACGGGGTGAGATCTTGCGTGGAGCCCCAGATCGAGGGAGATTATCAGTGGTCTTGTATGTCTTCCATTTCCTAATAATTGCTCCCACAGTTGATTTCTTCAAACCAAGCTGCTTACCTATTGAAGATTCAGTCTTCCCAGCCTGGTGCAGGTCTACAATTTTGTTTCTGGTGTCCTTTGACAGCTCTTTTGTCTTGGCCATAGTGGAGTTTGGAGTGTGACTGTTTGAGGTTGTGGACAGGTGTCTTTTATACTGATAACAAGTTCAAACAGGTGCCATTAATACAGGTAACGAGTGGAGGACAGAGGAGCCTCTTAAAGAAGAAGTTACAGGTCTGTGAGAGCCAGAAATCTTGCTTGTTTGTTGGTTTAGCAAATACTTATTTTCCACCATAATTTGCAAATAAATTAATAAAAAATCCTACAATGTGATTTTCTGGATTTTTTCCCCTCATTTTGTCTGTCATAGTTTAAGTGTACCTATGATGAAAATTACAGGCCTCTCTCATCTTTTTAAGTGGGAGAACTTGCACAATTGGTGGCTGACTAAATACTTTTTTGCCCCACTGTATGTAAACTTCCGACTTCAACTGTATGTACAGAACATTTTACCAGTAACTGGAAGGCCCCCATATTCTCCTCACTTATCAGACTGCTATCTCTTTCAGGTTCCTACCTCTATGTGAAGAGCAAATATAGAGGCTGCTGCTGAGTCATCCCATTAAGGGGGCTGTCTGAGAAAATAGCTAGTCTAGAATATCTGTGGAGCATGGTGAGAGACAGGAAGTCTGCGGTAGGGCTCACATTTCGTGGAAAGATGTAAGGAGAGACCAGGGAGATGCTGGCATGCCCTTTCAGGGCCATAGGTCATCACTGTCACTGTCACCACACACAGAAGCACACCCCTAAGGTACCCCAGAGTGCATTCGTTTTTGCACTTTATGATTTTTTAAAGTATGCGTATCGGCATTCCAGTTGGAGACTCTTGCCTTGTAGGTCAGTACATTTCTGTAATATGATATTAGGGGCCTGAATGCTATGCTCTCTCAGACCAAAAATGTGGTGTGTTATTGGCTAGACCAGACTCCTGTTAAAGGGATAGTTCACATAAAAAGGTGACGTATCCCTTTAACTTCCCACTCAATGGATCATAAAGCCCTATTCACTGGATGACTGGTATGTGTGTCTACGCATCACATTTTAGCTGTTGTTTTTGTTCCAGAGTTTCCTTCTCATCGCCATTGTTTTTTCTTTCTTAATTTTTCTTTGGTCCAGGGTCGGTATGGAAGAGGCAGACCTGGTCAAGGAGCGGCTCCAAGCCATAACGGTAAACTGACCTAGAGTTCTGGTTCTCTTACAGCAAATCAACGACTGAATAATATCTGTGTCAAGTACTTTAAGGTTCACAACTTTCTTTTTTAAATACTTTATCTGCAGGATAAGAGGAAAGTCCAAGAGGACATTGCTCATAAAAAGCTGGAGATTGACAAGGAGAAATTAAAGCTTCAGCACTTAAAGGTACAGTTAGGTAATTTGACCATCAATGAAGTGATAACATTACAGTTTATCTTACTGTCATATTGTCAAACCACATTGTTTCAATAATTCGTAACTATCTGATGACAGCGAGAGTTCCAAGTATATCAGCTTGATGACAGTTTTTAGATTTTATGGTCACTGTGGCTGAGCAGTCCATTAAAGACATATGTTAGAGTGCAAAAATAACACGTCATTCATGACAGTTAAGACATAATGCTGTGTCACCCTCTCTTACTTTGAACAGAAAAAGTCATTGAGAGAGCAATGGCTCATGGATGGAGCAGCCACCCAGAGCCCACAGCAGAGAGAGACTTTGAGGGGAGATCAACAACAAACTAAGCTCCTCCAGACCAGCATCCACAGGTACAGTAAGCCAGGACAACTGATACTCCATTTGTTCATGTCTAAACTGATCTACACTACAGTGCCTTGCGAAAGTATTCGGCCCCCTTGAACTTTGCGACCTTTTGCCACATTTCAGGCTTCAAACATAAAGATATAGAACTGTATTTTTTTGTGAAGAATCAACAACAAGTGGGACACAATCATGAAGTGGAACGACATTTATTGGATATTTTAAACTTTTTTAACAAACCAAAAACTGAAAAATTGGGCGTGCAAAATTATTCAGCCCCTTTACTTTCAGTGCAGCAAACTCTCTCCAGAAGTTCAGTGAGGATCTCTGAATGATCCAATGTTGACATAAATGACTAATGATGATAAATACAATCCACCTGTGTGTAATCAAGTCTCCGTATAAATGCACCTGCACTGTGATAGTCTCAGAGGTCCGTTAAAAGCGCAGAGAGCATCATGAAGAACAAGGAACACACCAGGCAGGTCCGAGATACTGTTGTGAAGAAGTTTAAAGCCGGATTTGGATACAAAAAGATTTCCCAAGCTTTAAACATCCCAAGGAGCACTGTGCAAGCGATAATATTGAAATGGAAGGAGTATCAGACCACTACAAATCTACCAAGACCTGGCCGTCCCTCTAAACTTTCAGCTCATACAAGGAGAAGACTGATCAGAGATGCAGCCAGGAGGCCCATGATCACTCTGGATGAACAGCAGAGATCTACAGCTGAGGTGGGAGACTCTGTCCATAGGACAACAATCAGTCTATATTGCACAAATCTGGCCTTTATGGACGAGTGGCAAGAAGAAAGCCATTTCTTAAAGATATCCATAAAAAGTGTCATTTAAAGTTTGCCACAAGCCACCAGGGAGACACACCAAACATGTGGAAGAAGGTGCTCTGGTCAGATGAAACCAAAATTGAACTTTTTGGCAACAATGCAAAACGCTATGTTTGGCGTAAAAGCAACACAGCTGAACACACCATCCCCACTGTCAAACATGATGGTGGCAGCATCATGGTTTGAGCCTGCTTTTCTTCAGCAGGGACAGGGAAGATGGTTAAAATTGATGGGAAGATGGATGGAGCCAAATACAGGACCATTCTGGAAGAAAACCTGATGGAGTCTGCAAAAGACCTGAGACTGGGACGGAGATTTGTCTTCCAACAAGACAATGATCCAAAACATAAAGCAAAATCTACAATGGAATGGTTCAAAAATATACATATCCAGGTGTTAGAATGGCCAAGTCAAAGTCCAGACCTGAATCCAATCGAGAATCTGTGGAAAGAACTGAAAACTGCTGTTCACAAATGCTCTCCATCCAACCTCACTGAGCTCGAGCTGTTTTGCAAGGAGGAATGGGAAAAAATGTCAGTCTCTCGATGTGCAAAACTGATAGAGACATACCCCAAGCGACTTACAGCTGTAATCGCAGCAAAAGGTGGCGCTACAAAGTATTAACTTAAGGGGGCTGAATAATTTTGCACGCCCAATTTTTCAGTTTTTGATTTGTTAAAAAAGTTTGAAATATCCAATAAATGTCGTTCCACTTCATGATTGTGTCCCACTTGTTGTTGATTCTTCACAAAAAAATACAGTTTTATATCTTTATGTTTGAAGCCTGAAATGTGGCAAAAGGTCGCAAAGTTCAAGGGGGCCGAATACTTTCGCAAGGCACTGTATGTTTACATTGCTCGTTTATTAACATGGCTGCCTGATGGAATATAGGCCTTGGTATGTCGAGATGTGTTTTTCATCTTGGATGCTTCATTCGATTAAACCTTACCCATGTTAAATCTGTACCACTTACGGTGAAGTGTTGCTTTTAAATGGGGACGCCTCTTTTATTTATTTTATTTCTATGCTCAACACCCTAGCAACGTGTATTGGACTGTCTGCGGTGAAGGGTAGCCCATCAACTGTCCAGTTAAACCTATATTTGTCTGTAGATTGGTCCAAGTGGCAGTCAGTGCGTTCCCTGAAACCCATAAGGTGCTGGTAATAAGACACCCGTAACTGAGATGGAAGTAACAGAGTTATTTTTTTTACCTAACGAAAACCACCTTGGATTTAAACATATAGGTATTTGTCACTATTAAAGAGTGGTGTTCTGGCCTTTTTGTTTCTTTAGTAAGAGTGAGGGACATCCACAAATAGACTCATTCTGTCCTCCCCCCTCCTGATCCACCCATCTCAACTGAATGGACACTTTTTTGTATTTCACAGGGTAGGTTCCAATCTGTTAGGGTCGTACCACTTTGGGGTATAGCCATTTGAACTGTAGGTGTCAAGTGGCAGGGTTGTGCTATTCTAATGGGGTGATTTAATGCCAGTTGGGTGGGATAGCACAGCATTGATGGGGTTGTCAGAGGTGGGATGCCCTGGTGGTTGACCCTGAGTCTGTCTGCTGCCAGCCATGATCAGTTTGCCAAGTTACACCTCTGACGAGATTAGAGCCAGAAAAGGAAGTCTTCCGAAGATGAGAAAACTGTCAGTTCACTGATCCGTTCTTCATCCCTTCTCCGCTTGTCTATGAGGTGATATGACCTTTGACCCTTTCTGTCTCGGCTTGCAGGATTGAGAAAGAGATTGAGGCTATGGAGAGGGAAGAGACGATGATATCAAAGAACGAGGGCTTCATACTGAAGAGACTGAAGGCTATTGAGAAAACCCCTGAGGAGATAATAAAGGTACTTGGACATAACATAATTGACAGTGAGATATTTCTGGTTTAGATGTTTTGCTTTGGCCACAATGGCCACTGTTCATCTGAGGTTTTGTTGATCTGAGTTGTATCTCTAAAAGTGCTGTATGTATGTTGTCTTACAGGAGGCAAATGAGAATTTCAAAGAAGGTAAGGCCTTTTGCTAACTTTCTGATTGCGTTATTCATTTAATGTATTTGATCAAGCATGTTACACTATACACATAATCATTGGTAATACAAAAAACATAGCTTATTTTTTTTCACAGAGACAATCTATATTTCCCCAGCTACTCTAGATGTCCCAAAGTTCTATAAGCCTCAAATTTCAAGGAAGCAGTCCTTTAAATTTAATAAGGACACACCCAAACAAAGTAAGAAACTTCATAGTAACATTTATTACAACAATAGCGTGTACTGTAGATATGTCAAAACCCTATTTGTATCTAATTTCAACCCATCTCTCTCTCCATCTCTCCCTTCCTCGTACTCTCTGTCTCTCCTCCTTCTCTTCTCCTCCAGCCATGTTTGCAATGGAGATCAACGTCCAGAAGGACCTCCGTACCGGGGAGAGCCGGGTCCTGTCTACATCCACCGTCACCCCCCAGGAGCTACAGCAGAGAGGGGTTAAAGTCTACGACGACGGCCGTAAGTCCGTCTATGCCCTGCAGTCTGATGGGTCTCACCTGGGGAATGGAGTGGATGAGCTCAGCCCTATAGAGGTGGAGGAGCTGCTGCGAGCAGCCACAGAACAGAAGAAGTCTCAGAGAGGACCTCGGGGCCACCAGGGCCATCAGGAATCAGCACCTGCATTCTCCCCCAACTATAGCCCTCGGGGCCACCAGGAACCAGTGCCTGTAATTTCCCCCAACTGTGGCCCTCTGGGCCACCAGAAACCAGTGCCTGCATTCTCCCCCAACTGTGGCCCTCGTGGCCACCAGGAAGCAGTGCCTGCATTCTCCCCCAACTATAGCCCTCGGGGCCACCAGGAACCAGTGCCTGCATTCTCCCCAAACTGTGGGCCTCGTGGTCACCAGGAACCAATGCCTGCATTCTTCCCCAACTGTGGCCCTCGTGGCCACCAGGAAGCAGTGCCTGTATTCTCCCCCAACTGTGGCCCTTTGGTCCACCAGGAACCAGTGCCTGCATTCTCCACCCCCTGTGGCCCTCGGAGCCACCAGGAGCTCAGCCCAATGGAGGTGGAGAAGCTGCTCCGAAAGGCTGTAGTGCAGAAGATGCCTCAAAGCGGAGCTTTCCCACAGGACCATCAGGTTCACCAGGAATCAGTGCCTGCATTCTCCACCACCTCCGGCAGGAGTGCCTCAGCCTCCAACAGGCCCCAACAGAGTCATGCTAAAGTCCTCCAAGGAACCAATGGGAATGGGTATCAGCAGGAGTTGTATGAGCATGACGTCCTCTCCAGGAAGGAGCTCCACTACATTGATGGAGTCCACTACTCAGGGCCGGAGAGTCTCTCCTCCTCCCCTCACATTCCAGTCCCCTCTTTCATCTGCAGGAAGGACGAGGAGTACTACCAGCCAACCAACGGGTACAACCAGAACCCTTTCTCCTATGGCGGGGAGTTTCACCCCACCCACAACTCCTACCATAGCCCTAGAGAGAGCCAGCAAGGCGGGATGTTTTACAACTCGTCGGCTAAAAAGGACCAGAAACCATCTCCGATCTACCAGGAAGACTTGCACTTCAGTATCCTGAACGCCATAGACACATCTGAGCCTATCACTGCGATCTTTATGGGCTACCAAACCGCCAAGGATGACAGTGGACGCGGTCTGGGCTACGAAGGGTCCATCCGGGCTGAGCTTGTCGTCATTGGCGATGAGGATGGGGTGGACGAGAGTAACCCTCAGCTTAACACCTACAACCCGGATGGATACAACAACTGGGGTTATCATCACTCTCAACCTCAACAGAAATTAATACAGTACATGGCAGAGCCCACCGCTAATATTAACGCTAACAATGCGTCACCGTACACAGCGTCAAAGAAGTTGGTCTACCCTGGTCAACAGGCCAAAGAGGCATGCTACCCATATTCAGACGGACAGTTGGACGCGACAGAGAAGCACCCAGCCCCAGGTATCAGAAAGATTCAAAAGATTCAAAAGAGAAAGAAGCCATGCTGCATGCTCATGTAACCAACCTGTAACTGTTGACACTAGCTACCTAACATCACTTCCTTTGCTTTGACTGACAGCACTTTTGAGGTTTCTCATTGGCTGGCTAGTGTGTTGAACTGTATGCTGTATGCTGGCTTCTCTGTTGCATCAGTTTGTTCTTGTCTTAATCATTGTAACACAGACTGACCTGAAACTCTCATTTTAATCACACTCTGTCACTGTTTACATACATAGTGATGTTGTGTATCCATACCAGAGCTTGTTTTGATACTTGAAGTCAAACTCTGCCTCTCTCTAGTGGCTGGAAGACAGTAATGCTGTAACTTCGGTTTCCTACAGGAGGCCAAAATGTGCTCGACTGCTTGTATAATATGTCAAATATTATTGGATATTTTTTATGTTTCTACTTTTGGATAACAAAGCTAGAATGAACTTTTTTACTGACATATTATAAATAACTGGTCTGAAGGTACAGTGCAAATCAAATGTACACTCTGATTAAATCATTGCTTTGCACTAACTTAATATTTATTATTTTGCATGTGTTTTATAGAATCTCTTTTCCACATTGCAATGTTCTTATGCCATGTCTGTACTCTGTATACTTACAGTAATATGCATGATTGCTTGCCCAGTAACTTAAACAATAATTAACTCATTATTGACTGCCTTAATCCTCTTGTGTAACAATGATCTGTTTGATTGTGTGAGTGTGTACGTGCATGAGTGTGTGTGTGTGTGTGTGTGTGTGTGTGTGAGAGGGGGAGAGAGGTTGCGCTTTTTGAAATAAACATGTAACAATATGAACGGAGTATGCAAAACATTAAGAATAATTGATCTTTCCATGACATAGTCTGTCCAGGTGAATCCAGGTAAAAGTTACAGTGCCTTGCGAAAGTATTCGGCCCCCTTGAACTTTGTGACCTTTTGCCACATTTCAGGCATCAAACATAAAGATATAAAACTGTATTTTTTGTGAAGAATCAACAACAAGTGGGACACAATCATGAAGTGGAACGACATTTATTGGATATTTCAAACCTTTTTAACAAATCAAAAACTGAAAAATTGGGCGTGCAAAATTATTCAGCCCCCTTAAGTTAATACTTTGTAGCGCCACCTTTTGCTGCGATTACAGCTGTAAGTCGCTTGGGGTATGTCTCTATCAGTTTTGCACATCGAGAGACTGACATTTTTTCCCATTCCTCCTTGCAAAACAGCTCAAGCTCAGTGAGGTTGGATGGAGAGCATTTGTGAACAGCAGTTTTCAGTTCTTTCCACAGATTCTCGATTGGATTCAGGTCTGGACTTTGACTTGGCCATTCTAACACCTGGATATGTTTATTTTTGAACCAATCCATTGTAGATTTTGCTTTATGTTTTGGATCATTGTCTTGTTGGAAGACAAATTTCCATCCCAGTCTCAGGTCTTTTGCAGACTCCATCAGGTTTTCTTCCAGAATGGTCCTGTATTTGGCTCCATCCATCTTCCCATCAATTTTAACCATCTTCCCTGTCCCTGCTGAAGAAAAGCAGGCCCAAACCATGATGCTGCCACCACCATGTTTGACAGTGGGGATGGTGTGTTCAGCTGTGTTGCTTTTACGCCAAACATAACGTTTTGCATTGTTGCCAAAAATTCAATTTTGGTTTCATCTGACCAGAGCACCTTCTTCCACATGTTTGGTGTGTCTCCCAGGTGGCTTGTGGCAAACTTTAAACAACACTTTTTATGGATATCTTTAAGAAATGGCTTTCTTCTTGCCACTCTTCCATAAAGGCCAGATTTGTGCAATATACGACTGATTGTTGTCCTATGGACAGAGTCTCCCACCTCAGCTGTAGATCTCTGCAGTTCATCCAGAGTGATCATGGGCCTCTTGGCTGCATCTCTGATCAGTCTTCTCCTTGTATGAGCTGAAAGTTTAGAGGGACGGCCAGGTCTTGGTAGATTTGCAGTGGTCTGATACTCCTTTCATTTCAATATTATCGCTTGCACAGTGCTCCTTGGGATGTTTAAAGCTTGGGAAATCTTTTTGTATCCAAATCCGGCTTTAAACTTCTTCACAACAGTATCTCGGACCTGCCTGGTGTGTTCCTTGTTCTTCATGATGCTCTCTGCGCTTTTAACGGACCTCTGAGACTATCACAGTGCAGGTGCATATATACGGAGACTTGATCACACACAGGTGGATTGTGTTTATCATCATTAGTCATTTAGGTCAACATCGGATCATTCAGAGATCCTCACTGAACCTCTGGAGAGAGTCTGCTGCACTGAAAGTAAAGGGGCTGAATAATTTTGCACGCCCAATTTTTCAGTTTTTGATTTGTTAAAAAAGTTTGAAATATCCAATAAATGTCGTTACACTTCATGATTGTGTCCCACTTGTTGTTGATTCTTCACAAAAAAATACAGTTTTATATCTTTATGTTTGAAGCCTGAAATGTGGCAAAAGGTCGCAAAGTTCAAGGGGGCCGAATACTTTCGCAAGGCACTGTATGATCCCTTATTGATGTCACTTGTTCAATTCATTTCAATCAGTGTAGATGAAGGGGAGGAGACAGGTTATAGAAGGATTTGTAAGCCTTGAGACAATTGAGACTTGGATTGTGTATGTGTGCCATTCAGAGGGTGAATGGACAAGAAAAAATATTGAAGTGCCTTTGAACACCGGTTTGTGTTAAGAACTGCAACACAGTTGGGGCAGCAGGGTAGCCTAGTGGTTAGAGTGTTGGACTAGTAACCGGAAGGTTGCAAGTTCAAATCCCCGAGCTGACAAGGTACAAATCTGTCGTTCTGCCCCTGAGCAGGCAGTTAACCCCTAGGCCGTCATTGAAAATAAGAATTTGTTCTTAACTGACTTGCCTAGTTAAAAAAAATAAAAAACGCTGGGTTTTTCACGCTCAACAGTTTACCATGTGTATCAAGAATGGTCCACCACCCGAAGGACATCTAGCCAACTTGACTCAACTGTGGGAAGCATTGGAGTCGACATGGGCAACTCTCTCTCCATGCCCTGATGAGTTGAGGCAGATCTCCTAAATATTAGGAAGGTGTTCCTAATGTTTTTTTACACAGTTTTTTACACAGTGTATAAACAATTGTTGTGTATTTATTTGTTCAATGTTTTCTTTATTTATTATTAAAACATTTCATCACACCGTCACTATGTAGCTAATGAGATTCAAAACAAAGTGCATGGCAATATGTTAAGCTCTCCAGTAGAACTGTAACTGAAGCTAATGTCAGAATAATTTCCCATACATAACCATCACTGTGTTAATACTGATCACTTCACATCTGAGGAGTCAAAGGAAGAGGGAAAAGACATGCGTTCCACCCACCCACCCACCCACACACACACACACACACACACACACACACACACACACACACACACACACACACACACACACACACACACACACACACACACACACACACACACACACACACACACACACACACACACACACACACACACACACACACACCCTCCCTCCCTCCCACACACTCACACACACACGTACACACGCACCCAACAACACTTTCACACCATCTGACAGTGCTAACGACCTTTCTGTCACCTCTCATGATCTCTCTGAGGACAAGGACAGTGGATGGTCTGGACCTTAACAGACTTAACGGTCCAGACATCAATCAGATCATTAGACATGGATGTCTCCCGAACTAAGAGGCTTTTAAAAGGAATGTGTCATCCTGTAATATGTGATTGAGACACACTTATATAACTATAATTTGAGTTACGTAAATGCTGATGACACATGACTGAGGACATACACCAATCTTAGCTCTCCTGGGGTTGGTTCAGACAGTGTTTTTCCTCACAACTTTGTCTGCTTGGTGGGTAGGCTATTGGAAGGGTGGTGTTAATATACTTAACGTAAAGACTTGTCCAATACTTTTGTCATGAGGTTATTTCAGGACACACATTGCTATAAACATAACACAACTAATCTGGACGAATCTTAATTAGTCTTAATTGATGTGATATGATGTTTACATGGTAAATGTGTTTTATTTTCCCTTACATTTCCTACAGCTTCAAGTACGTGTATGGAGAAACCGGAACAGTTTGTGTAGAAATACTCCATGCAAGACTCATCAACCCTTCAAGTTCCATGACGAGGAGGAAGAAACACATCTTTGCGCAACACATTCGACGAACACCGAGCACACTTCTGTGAGGCCATCAACTTTATATTTGGATTCCAAATATAATTCTCAATACAAGGTTCTGTTTAAAAGTGTAAAACATGTTTGTTCATAATGTTTCCTTACACAGAGTATTACAGCTAAAAATATACCAATGATGTCATTTCGAGAAGGAACAACCAGTCTAAAAACAGACTTTTGAAGGGAATCGCTGATCTTAAATGAAATATCTGCTTGTTCAATGTTCCTGAAGATATCAGTGCATTTGATGTTTACTCTCCAGCCTTTACGCCGCTGCCAGATATATTTTCCTCCTCTACTGTAGGCTACTAGCCAGCACTTTTCATATGCTAACAAACCTTTTTAGAGTGCCTTAATGTAATTTGCTGTTGAAACTGTAACCTGCTTGTGTATTGGTATAAGAAAGTCATGCTAACAAAATCATTAAAAAGCTAATTGTCACACAACTGAGTGTTAAGCTGTTATACAAAGGAAATGCCAATAAGTCGTTGAAACTGAGATTTTCTTATTATGTCCCTTGACAAAGGCTTTGATTTAACTAGAGTGTGGTGGTGTGATATTAACTTTCTTTCAGCTCAAGGGGAGGATGCTGCAGATATTTGTCGATATCCATTATAAAACACAGAAACCAATATAAATATACTGTCTCGTGCCCCCAAATATCTCTCACTTAAAATATAATTGTCTTCACTGACCCTATAGAACAGTGTTTCCCAACCCTGGTCCTCGAGTACCCTCAACAGTACACAGTTTTGTTGTAGCCCTTGACAAAAAAAACCTCATTCAACTCATTGAGGGCTTGATGATTAGTTGACAGTTGAATCAGGTGTGCTTGTCCAGGGTTACAATAAAAATATGTACTGTCGGGAGTAGTCAAGTACTAGGGTTGGGAAACACTGCTATAGAGGAAAGATAAATTGTGAAGCCAGAAAAAAATCCATATTCACAGACCTTGATTCTTCTACCATTTAAAATCCCTGACAGGAGTAGTATTTGGTATTTTCTAAGGATCCCCATTAGCTGCAACTAACGCAGCAGCTACTCTTTCTGGGGTCCACACAAAACCTGACAGAGTAGCTAACGGTTAGCTGTGTAGGAGGCTGTGTGGGGGAGTCTTTGTATTCCATCCCAGCTGTTGGTGCCATGCGTGTAACAACAACACATCAAATAGTCCGGTTGTTGTTTTGCATCTTTCTTCTGCTACTGCTGCTGCTCTGAGCTAGTGTGATTAATGAGGATGAAGGAGATTAGAACGTCAAGTTGACAGATGTAACACGTGCCATATGTGATTATGAAAAGTAGTAAGTCCTTTGAAAATGTCATGTTGGTGTGTGTGTGTGTATGCAAGATCTACACTGAGTGTACAAAACATTAGGAACACCTGTTCTTTCCATGACATAGACTGACCAGAGGAAAGTTATGATCCCATTTTGATTACACTTGTTAAATCCATTTCAATCAGTGTAGATGAAGGGGAGGAGATAGGTTAAAGAATCAATTTTAAACCTTGAGACATGGATTGTGTATGTGTGCCATTCAGAGGGTGAATGGGCAAGACAAAATATTGAAGTGCCTTTGAACGGGGTGTGGTAGTAGGTGCCAAGCGCACCGATTTGTGTCAAGAACTGCAACGCTGCTGGGTTTTTCACGCTCAACAGTTTCCTGTGTGTATCAAGAATGGTCCACCACCCAAAGTACATCCAGCCAACTTGACCCAACTGTGGGAAGTATTGGAGTCACCATGGGCCAGCATCCCTGTGGAATTCTTTTGACGCCTTGTAAAGTCCATGCCCCAACGAATTGAGGCAGTTCTGAGGGCTAAAGGGGATGTAGCTCAATATTCTGAATGTTTTGTACAGTCAGTGCATTTACCGTGTAGCTGCCCTTAGCTTGTGATATTCAATGTGTGAGCCTGTGAACGCATGTTGCACACACAACTGTCATCAAAGCTTCTGTTTCGTGATTGGCTGATTTCCACGCACCCGATTTGTGTCGCTGCCTGCCGCTGTGGTGACTGTGTGTGTGTGTGTCAGACAGATGCAGACAGGCACACTCCACTTCATCACTCCACCACTGGACCAGTCCGAGCCCGAATCACTGTGGAAAGACCCTGAGAGGTAAGAGATCAGTAGGACAACATGACGTTTGGTCATCACCTAGTTATTCAGCATCAGGCTGATGACCATTAGCGACACTTTAGAGACGGTGACCAAAGTAGGAAGGTCACAAAAATGTGCTTTGCACTTGATAGTCTTGGTGGTGGTTACCAGTTCATAGTATTGAGTTAGTACTGCTGGGATTGTATTCTGGAAGGCAAAAATAGTGATAAAGATGGAGAGTGTTTGAGAAAAACAGGGAATGAGAGATACAGAGAGAAAAAGTGAGAGAGGGGGAGAGAAAGATAGAGATGTAGGCTAGAGTGTGACAAAAAGAGGAGGAGAGAGCTCTGCTTTAACATAAGGTAGGTTGTGTTATTGGTATTTGGTTGATTCGGTTCTTACTGTGGCTTAAGTGTGTGGTTGAAGTGGAGAGAAACAAAGCTCTGCTCCAGTGAGCCAGCTGAGCTGAGGAGAACATAGAGTGAGGGTGTATTAAACTGTAAAAACACTCACAGCAGCACTGAGCATTCCTGCATACACTAGAGAGGTTGTCAAGCTGACCACTGGTTTAAGACTGAGAGTAGTGTTTTTTTAAATGTGTTTTATAGGTTTTAATGCTGGATGGAGAGCTGAGAAAAGTTGTAGTGAGTTGAGGAAGCGCTTTTGAAAGCTACTCTGACACAGTTTCGGGTATTTTGTACAGCTGGAATGCCTCCCTGGAACTCAAAATGTCAGAGTTTTACAGGCCAGTCACATTACAAGAGACAGATATATATCCAGGGTTGCCATTTTAGCCAATTTGGGCCACTAAAACTAACTGTGCTTTGTATACATTTTGTTTAGCATATGGCGTAGATATGGTGGCTTTTGTTGGGGTTCTCCTCTTATTTTATTTTGTATTTAACCTTTATTTTATCAGGGAGTCATATTGGGAACAAGGTCTCTTTTACAGATGAGCACTGAGTTACATAAATTACAGAAAATACACACATCAATAGAAATAGAAAATGGAAGCAGAAACTAAAACACGGTCATAAAAAACAAACACGTTCAGCAGATCAACTGAACACCTTTAATGGTAGGCATACTGCCTCATTTATCACAGCATGCCCAAAGTGAACAACTGATCCCAAATGTTGGACACAGAACAAAAGTGGAGCATTAAAAGATTAAAAAGCCAGTCCTGCCAAGGCACTCGCATCCACCTCACTTAAAAATCCATCATTGATCCAGATTGGAATGGCTTTTTAACAGCAGTAAGTTAACTGTGTCTTGGGGTTATTCTTCAATACAGTACCCTCACCAGAGACTTCACTCACTTGCACCACTCAGCTCTGGTTTATCCTTGAAATGACTGAAATATTTAGATGTTCTAATTGTCCACTTAGTCACAGAATATTAATACTATAACCCAGACAGCCCAAGCAATGAACTTAGGGGTCAGTCAATTGAAATAATTGTATGGACAAATCCTGACAGCTGGTAAAAACACTGAAGCCCTTTATGGAAAAGGATTTTAATGGACCACAATGAATAATCAGTGAGCTAATGATTTCAGAGCAGCAGTGACGTTGGTCATGGAAATCGACAGGGTTCTAAAAAGTGCAGGCAAAATCAAACGTTCCATAGCTGGTCTCTGAAAGACAAGGAGCCTGGGGGCGATAGCTGGATGCTGCAGTATCCGATGCATACGCGCCCAACGTATCTATCTGTATGGGGATTGGGCAGGATGCTGTGAGAGAAGCGCGGGGGGTCGCGGGCGATGCAATGCATTTCAGTGGCGTTTATGCCAATACTTATTGCGTCTGCTCTAGTTAACTTCAGACAAATTTGCCTTTCGAATCGATAATTCCGACCGACACCTACCACACACACCCACATAAACGCGAATCTCTTCCTCCTTCAAATTAAACCTATGAATTACTCGCAACGGGTGGCCGCTTGGTTGAGTTCTCTACCAGTGAATGTAGTTCAAATAATATGTGGTCGTTTCGGTAAATTGGAGATGATATCCTTCTGGTTGCTCTGTTGGAGGCTGCTGGTAGGTACCAGATATGTTATCCTATCCAAGTATACTGTATATTTTCGCCACAGCCAGCTTGTTTTGATTGGCAGCTCAAGGCTTGGATGGGTACATAAATCGCATGGATTTTGCACAGCTACGGCACGTGAGTTTATCTGTCACTATGCTGGGCATTTGCCTGGTCGGTGCATGTCTGTTTGCTATCTACATCACCCCGCAGAATGGTGGAAATGTCTGTAATTTGCGCAGTGGGGTATCCTAAGCATTTTGCGCGTGACTATTTTATCTGTTGTCCAACATGTCTTTGGTCCTCAGCCATATGACAGGTGGTTTGCCTTTACGAAGATTTTAAAAAATGTCCCTTGAAATTAAGGCATTTTTCACATTATTATCAGCCAAGCAATTCATTCTCATAAACATATTTACTCTCTGAGATTTCCTAGAATTGAATTTTCTCATTCTGTATCACTGCAAATGGTGGATCATTTTCCCATTGGTTGGGTATCCTGGGAAAATTGTGAACAGGTTAGTCAGAGTACATCACTCAACCTTTGATGTAACAAGGGAAGGGGTGTGAGGGACTCTCCTCATACTCAACAATCAAGTCATCTTTCAGTTGTATTTTCCACCTCCCACGTAAACCGAACTGAGGGATTTCATCCTACTGTAACCAGCTGTTGATATCATCCTTGTTGTGTCTGCAGACGATCAAAGCAGTAAACCTATCTTGGCTGTGCAGACCACAGACTCCATTTTGCAATGATTGAGTAGAAACACCTACAGCAGGCCACGTGGTCATGATATAACAGTACACATGGACAACACAAAGATACATGGCCATGCAGGTGAAATGAGTTGCTGATAGCCTGGCAGGTGAATCCATCCCTAGGCTTGTGGTAATTTGACCTTCTGCAAAGCACTCAAAGATTTCCTTCTCATTGAATTTTCAAACTGTACATGTAAACATTCATAATGCTATTCAGTAAAACATTTGTGTGTGTAAAGTAAAGCTTCCCACTGAGCACAACCTGGTTGAATCAATGTTTTTTCAACGTAATTTGTCAAGCTATTGTGACGTGGAATCTAAATGGAAAATACATTGGATTTGCAAAAAGTCATCAAAACTGTTGTTTTGAGGGTGACATTTCAACCACAGAATTATGTCATCATGGTAACCAATTTTCAACCTTATATAAAATATGTTTCGTTTGTACCTTTGAAACAACGTCAGAACTTCAACGTTATGTCCACTATCAGAAAAAAACAATAGGCTTAGCAGTACCTCCTACGGGAGAGCAAATGTATCTACAGCTATTACATTTGGTCTCCCATCCCGGGGTTTAACCAAGCCCAGCTTTGAAATGTGTCACTAACTACTACCAATGTGTTACTGTGATAATGATTATTTAGAGATTTCTTAATAACTAAATATATTTACCATTGCTATCGAAGTAATTCAAAAGGGTAGGTTTAACAGTGCAAATTACATTTAACTATGCTGTATAAGCGTTTGCGAAGAAATCAAAAGCTATTGTTTCAATTCAGCCCAGGGTTCAACAAAAATAAACAATACATATAGGCCCAGGGTTCAACAAAATAAACAATACATATAGGCCCAGGGTTCAACAAAATAATCAATACATATAGGCCCAGGGTTCAACAAAATAAACAATACATATAGGCCTAGGGTTCAACAAAATAAACAATACATATAGGCCCAGGGTTCAACAAAATAAACAATACATATAGGCCTAGGGTTCAACAAAATAAACAATACATATAGGCCCAGGGTTCAACAAAATAAACAATACATATAGGCCCAGGGTTCAACAAAATAAACAATACATATAGGCCCAGGGTTCAACAAAAATAAACAATACATATAGGCCTAGGGTTCAACAAAATAAACAATACATATAGGCTCAGGGTTCAACAAAATAAACAATACATATAGGCCTAGGGTTCAACAAAATAAACAATACATATAGGCCCAGGGTTCAACAAAATAAACAATACATATAGGCCCAGGGTTCAACAAAATAAACAATACATATAGGCCCAGGGTTCAACAAAATAAACAATACATATAGGCCCAGGGTTCAACAAAATAAACAATACATATAGGCCCAGGGTTCAACAAAATAAACAATACATATAGGCCTGGGGTTCAACAAAATAAACAATACATATAGGCCCAGGGTTCAACAAAATAAACAATACATATAGGCCCAGGGTTCAACAAAATAAACAATACATATAGGCCCAGGGTTCAACAAAAATAAACAATACATATAGGCCCAGGGTTCAACAAAATAAACAATACATATAGGCCCAGGGTTCAACAAAATAAACAATACATATAGGCCCAGGGTTCAACAAAATAATCAATACATATAGGCTCAGGGTTCAACAAAATAAACAATACATATAGGCCCAGGGTTCAACAAAATAAACAATACATATAGGCCCAGGGTTCAAAAAAATAAACAATACCTAGGCCTAGGGTTTCAAGCTTTAGTGAATGTCAAATTTAATATGTTGGATTCACGTCTCCATTTCAACCAGAAAATCGAAGTTAAAAGAACAGGAATAAATCAAATCAAACTGTATTTAAAGTGCATTTAAAGTTTGATTTGATAGTCCTGTTTTATTACTTCGATTTTTGGTTGAGATGGAGATATTTGGTTGCGTTGACAACCAAACACAATTTAATCTCACTTTTGCAATATGTAAATAGCCTATTAACTTGTTGGATTCAATAGTCTACATGTTGGATTCACGTCTCCAACTAAAACAAAAATAAAAGCTAACGAATAGGATTAAGACAGTGGCTCAGATGAAACTATCCAAGCTTTAGATACATCTCCTTTCAAATATTGATATTTGTTTGTCAACCAACACAATTCAATATAACTTTTGTAATACAGTAAATAGCCTAAAGTTAAGGCTATGTAACAGTTTTTATTCAACTCATCCATGGCCACATTTAGAGGTTACTGTAACTCTAAAAATCTTATTATGTCATCATAGAAAGTGTGCATGTTCAGGATAGCATGCAAAGATCACAGGTCTGTGGAGATCTTCACAATATTAATGAACAAATATTAACAAATTAATTATATTATATATTAACAAATATAATGAACAAATGAATAAATCTTGTAATATAATCTCAACTACAATCCAGGTCATTTGGTAGTGCTATTAGATGAAGCACAGTGATAACACCTTAAATTGTAGTATAAATACAACATATCTGACATTGTAATCCCATTTGAACTTTGTTGTGTTTTCAAATGGTTGAAATTGAAGTCGTAACACAAACCAAAAATCGGACATTGTTTTTCCATGGGGAATTTGGTTGTGCTTTTAGATGGTTGAACGCATGTGATACCACATTGGGAATTCAACAAACTTCTGGCTGTCTTTTTGAGTGGGTAAATAAAGGTTGACATTTCATTGATCAACGTCTCAACCAAAAAATTAGCTACATTTCCATGTTGAAATGACGTGGTGTGGCCAGTGGGTTAGGCTACACTACTTTTCAACATATGTCCCTGTTGTATCATTCAAGATAAATCTGGTCCATCTGGCAGATCTAGCCATTACTGGTATTGCAGAGAGCTTACTGTACATTTAATACTGCTCTATGAACATTAAATATGACCCAGAGGATAAAACATATAAAAAGGCAGCTCTCTTACAAGCTGCTCCCAGGAGGGCTTGGATTTTCACATCAGCAAGTTTCTAGGCAACCGTTCCAAAGCTATATTTATACCATATACAGTACAGCATGTTTGCTAAGAGATTCACACCAAGTGGACTTGATCTCCATCCAGAGTCAGAAACACCAGTATATTGGAGGAATGGTTTGTATGGTGGTGCACTGGAGAAGCAAAGCTAGTGCAAGTTAAGAGCTTCAAAGAAATCACTCCAACCATCAGCATTAGGATTGATACAGCATTATGGATGAATGATCAGTACATGTTGAATTCAGGTCTTAGTACAGTGTGGTGGATGGAGGCTGGGTTGGATGCCCTGAGGGCTCGAATGTACTGATTCCCTGTACTGCAGTACCAGGACCCAATGTTCAAACGCTATTGGGACACAACCGAAATGACGGGGGCCGAGGTATTTCATTCTTACATAATGCATCCAATTTGTTCTTTCAGATGGGTTTATTCTGTTCTCTGCCCAATGCCATTGTCACAGAATGCAGCGCCACATGTTTGCAACATGTGCGTAAACAAACAAACACACACACACTCAGAAACATGTGCAATGCTTTCAGCATGTTTTTGTTTTTCTTCAGATAAAGAAACTGTTGATTATTTGCAGATATAAGGTCTCCAAGCTTTCAAACAACTTAGGCAATAAGCACGCTACACAGCTTCACTTGAAAAATAAGTGCTGTCCAACTGGTGGACAGTAGCCTATGCCAACTCCAATGGTGTGAATTATCAGTGTTGGTGTGTGGGTGTATTCACTATGCAATAAATGTTGTCTTAGCAATAGCTAGGTATGTTGATTAGGGCAACTGTGTGGGCTGATTTGCTTACATCCACTAATCAAGAAGTCAGTTTTAATCACATGTAAACTGTTATTAAGGGCCTCAGAAAATGGTCTGGTCACCATGTTTTCATGCAGACATGTACTGTATGTAGACAGCTTGCATCTCTTGTATGAAAACCTTATCCAAACGTTCATCTAAAGACATACAGTATGTATGAGAACAAGCCCATCTCCCTTCACCTAGCCATTTTCTGTGTTTTTTTATGTATGTCATGTTTGTTTTGACATCAACATGTTATCCCTGGCAGAATCACATGCTTGGCTGTGAAATGATCAAAATCATGCTAATTCTCACCCACTTACAGCGAAGCCATGCTCTGTTTGAAGCATGTCTCATGGTATTTTATGCTTTGAAAAGATTTCCTCCCACCCTCGGTGAGCACCAGAGTGAAGACGGCGTTTTGATTAAATTAAAATGGCATGGTGAAACCCTGGTGTGTCATATCACAGAGAACCAAAATGATAACCAGTTACTGTGGTGGGTGTTAAAAAGCATAACATTATACCACCTATAAGGATAAACTATATATTTTTACATGGAACTGAGGCTGGTATAGGTGTTACTTAATTTGAGATTCACTAAATAAGGAATTCCACTCGCCATCACACTTCATCAAAAGAGCCATCGAAGAAAGACATTGATCTATTCAGATACAGGTTTTTTTGTGTCTCTGCCTTATTCTACCCTTAAAGTGTTTTATTTGACTTCCATAGAGAGCCACAGCTGGAGTGAAGAGGATAAAGGGGAATGAAGTGAGAGAGAGCTGCAGTGCCAGTGCCAGCGACACTCCACAAGAGAAACAACAAGAACAAGAATCCCACTCTGGGGCCGTAGCCATGGAGACCAGCCAGCTTTCAGAGACGGACGAGCTAACAGACTATAAAATGGATTCTGGGGAAACGGAGGACCAGAGACCCCTGCTTAGTGAGAGCGAGGAAGAATGTGACCAAGAACCTTTCGCAGAATACAGAGGAACAAAAGAGAACATAAAAACGTCAGTGGATGAACCAGACGAGGATGATGAACATGTGGATGGAAACAGAGAGGAGGGGGTCCTCAACTTTGGGACAGGACAAGATGACTTCAGTCTAAAAGAGTTACTCAACTCCTCAAGTATATTTGGGAGTGAACCCGTTTGCAAGGTGGAAGACCTGCTTGCAGAAGATGACGTGGACAACTCTGCTCCATCAGAAGTGATGGTGACACAAGAGTCCATCTTGGAGCAGCTTATCCGAGAGGAGGTCTCCTCTGACGTTTCTACGGGGTCCTGTCATGACCTTGACCGAGACGACCTGAGTGACTGTCTGCAGGTAGAAATGGCCATTGTGTCATCAGACAGCGAGACTGATGACCAATGGAGGTCCACTTTTGCATCTGCAGTCAACAAGGAGGAAAGGTGTGACGGAAATGCTCAAGATGCTCTTGAGAAGGACACATTTGCAGGGGAGGCAGAGAATGGGGCCAAGGATGAAACTGCAGATAGTCCTCACGAGCTTGAACAACCCGTTTGCCCCACAGAATGCGAGATCCAAGACCAAGATATGTCCTCTGGCCAGTTCAAGGTCTTATCAGAGATTCCAGAGGATGAGGAAGAGGCCAGCCAAGGCGGAGCTTGCAAAGTACGTCATTCTACATCTGCAAGCTCTTCTGTAAGCTCTGACCCTGACAAGAAGGTTCCTCAAGACTACTGTGTGATACAAGAAATGACGAGCAAGAACGTTAGTACAGAGCATGTGGACTTCCAGGGGGCTCGGAAGCAGTGGCGCCAAATGGAGGAGCAGACCAAAGGACAGGTCCAGGTCCACCAGCCCACTGTCAGACAGCAGGGGATGTGCCAGGGAGGCCACAGCGCCATGTACACACCCGTCAGGAACATCGACCGACCCAGGAGGGACACCGAACTCGACAGCCTCGCCCTGGGTGACTTTCATCACACCCAGTTCAGCCCATGTTCAGAAGACTCAGGTCTGGATGACCTCAGCTACAGGTCCCCTTACGAGGACTCAGACAACCCTGTCGAAAGGGAGATACGACAGACCATAGAGCGCGAGGAAAACTTCAGGCGGGAGAGAGGGATCGCAAAACAGGGTCAAGCTGGAGAATCATCTGCACATCCCAGACCAACCACTCTCTACCCCGGCAAGTACGGGAAAGGTTTTTGCCAGGAGGTGGAGGAGAAACGGAAGATGTTTGACTCTAGTGATCCCGGATGCAGGCCACTGAGGTCTCCCGACGCAAAAACTCCAACCTTCTCCATAGCCACCTCCCCCTCACCCACACCGAGGTGTGCGACCTACCATGAAATGACCGCCCAAAACGTGATCATCCTGGAGCCAGACTCCTACCCCACCAGCCCAAGGCACCGCACCCGAGGATCCCTGCTCTCCCCGGGTCCCAGCCGTTACAGCGAGTGGCCTTTGGAGACGTCAGCCAACGTCATCATTCTAGAGACGTCCAACCTGATCATTCGGAGCGCCTCAGAGTTCTGCCTGAGCTCGGCCTCCTGCCAGGAGACCCAGGAGAGCACATTTGTCAACAACCCTTTCTTCAAACTGCGCTCGCGGAGCTCCATGTCCCTGGTGGACCAGGAGATTAAGATGGTGAAGCAGAGGGAGGAGGAGTGGAGGAGGCAGAGGAGCCAGATGCACACCAGGGAGAAGTATGACACTGTTGTGGTGTCCCCGAACCTGGAGAACCTGAGCTTTGATACAACAGGTATGTGCTGATGACTGATGAAGAGCACGGTTAATATGGGAAAGAGTTTGTGGTTTGTAGCTGTGTTGTGTTTTCATTGCATCACTAGTGGTCACCACTTGTCCAAATTCGTGATATAGGTCTCTAAGCATATGAATGTATGAGTATTAATGGTTTCTCTTTCTTCTTCAGAAGTGCCACTGAAATGTGTGTCTTCCCCTTCATCACCATCAAGGACTCGAAAGCTGGACCGCTCCACCCTGTCATGTGACCATAGGGTATGTCCTATCTTCTCCAATCATAATTAATCAACGAACAGATGTTAGCCTAGTCACCTGATCAAATGTGTGTGCTTTAGTCAACTCCCTTGTGGTGTTCGTTGTCATGCCAATTGCAAAACATGACCAGTGTAGAAAAAAATCTGATTGCCTCACTAAATGTCATCTGAATGCCTCACTAAATAACATTGCATGTGCTCATGTTTAATTGTGTTCATTACATTTTCTGATACTGTTTTTTCATTACAAACCATTTTATACACCATCCATTTTCACCTTGAAACTGCATGCAGTTTTACAGGTGAAACTCTTTCCCCCAGTTCCCAGAATCACTCTCCACATTACCAAGGAAAAAGAATGTGATGGCTCAGAGATGGGAGGCAAGACTATTTGTCAACCACGAACAAGAGTGAAGAACATCAAACCTGAATAATCCCATTCCATATTACTACAGCTGCCAACTTCCTGAACTTTGCTAGATGTTTCCAGTTCTATTATTGATACAGCTTGAATATATATATATATATATATTCATTACTGGTACTGTACTTTTAAAGTTATTGTGAAATAAAATATGTAATTGGTATTGTAAGAGATATGACACAATGTAATGAACATAGATGGACTACCGGATGAGTACATTACGATATTGTTCAGTTAAGATCTTTACATATTTTTAAGTACCGTCTTGGTTATACAAAAGAAAGATATTTATGGTATTTTCATATTGTATTTTCCTCTAAATAGAGTTTAAACTAAAGAGGCAATAAGAATATTATGATAAATGTGGAAATCCAAAGCAGTAAAAAACGAATCTATCATTGTTCTAAAATAAAGAATGCATATTATGATTACCTATATAATTAACTTCATTTAAAATGTTTAATGTGATAGCCACTTATAGTATAGGATATTCAAAGCTTGACCCGACATTGCCATTTTGAGATGCCTTTTTCAACTATACTACTGTTTTTTATGCTTCACAATGTGATCTTTTTTGTTTGCAGGTGGTCTAGTATTATGTACTAAACTAATGCAAAACACCAAGGTGAATACTTTAAAGTTTAAATTGCATTCTCTGTTATTTTAAGTGTTAAGTTGTTCCATGGAGATTTCGCTTTTGTTTGTTTTTGTTATTCTCAATTGATAATTCTGCATCAAAATAAAGTTGTATTGACATTAAGGAAAATAATTGACTTGTCCTCTTGTTACCTAGAAATGGGTGTGCCTGTAAGTGTGTATGGTTGTGTGTGTGTCACGTTCTAACCTTAGTTCCTTTGTTATGTCTTTGTGTTAGTTTGGTCAGAGCGTGAATTGGGGTGGGTAGTCTATGTTCGTTTTTCTATGTTGCGTTTATGTGTTTGGCCTGGTATGGTTCTCAATCAGAGGCAGGTGTCGTTAGTTGTCTCTGATTGAGAATCATACTTAGGTAGCCTTTTCCCACCTGTGTTTTGTGGGTGATTATTTTCTGTTCAGTGTTTTTCCATTCACCATACAGGACCGTTCGTTTGTCGTATTTTTGTTCAGTTATTTTATTAAAAACATGGACACTTACCACGCTGCGCATTGGTCCTCCTCTTCTTCCACCTACGACGATCGTTACAGTGTGTTGATTGGGTTATTGACTGGGAAGTCCACACTAGCTATAACACCAATCAAATAAAATCACAGGTACAGTAGTCACAGGATGGGATAGTTAACTACAAATTCATGCATGATTAATTCATACAGTAGTATACTACAGGATACATTCTGTTTTGGAAAGATATCTGACATGCAGTACAGAGCTGCTCTGTTCAGATATAGACTAATTATAGTTATCTTTCAACAAAATGTGAAGATTGTAATCATGATAATAGATTTACAGTACTCTGCATTTTCCTGAGAAGTTAGGATAACAACATTACCACAAAATCAATAGTACAAAAATGCTTTTGGTATGTGTGTGAAATTGATAATCTATCCAGTAAAAAATGTTTTGTTTAAATTATTCCCTACCATTTCCTTTCCCTCGATCTAGAGATCGTACATCTGGTTCAGTGCCTTGATCTGCCTGTGGCCTGAATCTGAATAAGAATCACAATCCTTCATCATTCTAACAGCCAGTGACTTGTCCTGTATCATGAAAAGGCCACCCTGACAGTTGTGACAATACACCGATGGTGTAAATAAAGCTGACCAGGAAATCCGCTATTCCCAATAACTAAGGTAACCATTTTGAACCATGCATCCTGTGAAAAAAGGATGACATTATATTAAATTGTCAAAAGTGCACAATTAAATAATATCCGACAAATAAAAATGGTGTCTTTGCACCAATCTGTCAAGACAGCCATAATATGGAACTGTTAATAATTAGCTAAAAACCAGCAGCTGATTAGGTTCTGGGGCCAATATTATACGTTGCACAATCAGTTACTAGTAAATCCCAAATATTTACTCATGAACATGAGCTTCTTGCGATATCTAGTCAAACCAAGACAATTTCATCAAAATATCAAGTTCAGGAGAAGAGTTCCATCCTAATTATCCGTCATTGGCTTTAAACCTGAATTCTTACTGGCCCGTATACTTCAAATCACTTAAAAGCTTCACAGAGATAACTCTTAAGTCTGTGCTTATGGTGTTACCCAAGTGCAGCCCTCTGAGTAGTAAGCAAGAATCCCCTGCTGGTCATTAGGGTCACTCACTGTGGAAACAAGGTCACAACATCACAAAACAGGAAATTGGTGCTGAAAAGCTTTTCACCTTTGAATATGAAACAATGACAGCTCTTTCTACAGAAAGTGTGATCAATCACCTTTAACCTGCTATACATGTTAAAATTAATGGGAAAAGTGCATTGTCTGAAAATAATTTATATATTCAAGTAACAGACCTATAAATCATGAAACAAGTTACGTGTTTTAATGTAGGCTTTTTTATGGAGCCCAAGGAACCTTCTCAAGGAGAAACCCAGTCAGCACCCCCAGCCACCAGACTGCTGACCAATCCCCAAAAACATGGCCGACTGCATCACAACAGGAAAAGAGTATCACAATAAAAGGGTCGTTAGTAGCCCATTTCTACAATTTATCTTCTTAAAATTAGATTTTCAACCTAACCTTATGCCTAACACTAACTTTAAACCAAAAAGCTAATTTTGTAGCTAATTTTGACTTTGTGGCTGTGGAATCTAACTTTGTAGCTGTGGAATCTGACTTTGTGGCTGTAGAACCTGACTCGGTGACAGTGGAACAGGACCTTGGGACGATAGAAACTAGTGAAAACCAATGAAAACTATGGGCCCAAGTTATAGATAGGGTGAAGAGATTTTCCTGTTAAAGTCAGGAAAAACTCCTGGCTCTAAACAACAATTATTCAATGATGGGAAGTGGTCATAATCAGCTAACTGCGCAGTAACAGTGACATGAAATACGACAAAATGAGGATAATGTATGCACTTTAAGTTATTTAGCTTGACTATCAAATAGAAACAAATATGTACTAAGATAACATAAGTTCCAAAGATGGACTAACCAGCCATAATCTCCCCATTGCATCCAGTGAAATACCCACCTCCTGTATCGAGAGAACAGCTAATCAGTGGTAAGACTACAGGTTAATAATAGAAGCACACCTTATATAACAGCCATGGAGAGGATTTACAGAAAACAACAGCACCCCATTAAACACAGCATCCATCCACACATACACAGGTAATAACCAAACATCCATACCAGCAGCTTAGAGAAACCTTATTTTACAGCATCAGCATCTTCAGAGTATGATCATGTATGAGATGTAGATGACAGTTGGGCGTTACCTGGAGAAGGTCTGAGAGGCCATTATGGGCTGAAGTATAGCCAGGGCTGGGACAGTACAAATTCAAACACACCTTTGTTTCATCACAAAACCGGAGAGCAACAGCTGTCTGGTGAAGTCCACAAAGCATGTGGTATTAAATGACCTACAGCAGGTCAAGCAGGTTAATGTTTCCGACATTTTTGGACTAGTAAACAACTATTGATTTAGAACCACAGAGTGTTATCACAAGTCACAAAGAAAACAGGAGCTGCCTCCACTATTCCAGCACCATTTCAACTTTAACATTTCAACATCATCAAATAATCTATGCTTAGTCTAATACAGTGACAACTAAGATACCAAAAACCACTTAGTCCAATAAACGTAAGCTAGATATGATGTGGCTGTCCATGTCACTGATTTCTTTGTGTGTGGGTGGGTGTGTGTAGGTAGAAAAAACATGTTGACTCACCCTACTTGTAGTGAAACACCAAAGCTGTCCTCTCTTTCATGACTCTGCCATACAGTGCACGATTTTAGATTTTGTTGGCCTAGGCTACCTGGCTAAAATGCTTGCTTGCTTGCTAGCTAGCCTAACTTCAGTTCATGGGAAACGATGTGCCAAGCCAGCTAGTTAACATTAGTCTACTACATCTAGCTACATATTGAACTTCCTTCCTCTCAGGCCAGAGGCACAACGTCTGAATTTATGATTAGATCCGAATCGCTGTTATAATCACTGGCCAGTAAGGATAATTAAGTAAAACCAGAAGTCCAAATCCCTATCTCAATTCCTTGGCTAATTTAGGAAAGGGAGGATTTTAACTAGCTAGCTAGCCACCAGAGGACAACAACACAACGAGATACAACAATTACATTTTTTTTCTGTAAATTATTTGTTGATTTTGGTGTAATGTGATTGCTGTGAATCTAAATCCAAACTGGCTTCCCTTGCATTTAATACTATAGGCTGCAGTAACGTTATTCTCTTTTTGACCAGACAGCCTCAGATAATGGCCTACACGTACTGAGACAGAGGGGCGCTGTTTCGCTCCCTCGGATGCTTTCTCCGATGAGATACATTTGAATTGAAGGATAATTAGGGAACACAGAGAGACTAAAAATAAAAAAAATCTTATTTTTCTTGGTCAATTTATTGGGGAAGCCTGGCTTCCCTTGGCATCCACGAATACATGCTACTGGATAAACAACACACTGTACATCAAACCACTTTTCCACTGAGGCCGGCATCCTACAACAAGATATGATGCCCTCTGCTGGCAAACTAAAGTTAAAGCAGGGCATAACAGCAAGAGGGAGGCAGAGTAAGAGGGGGGCCTGTATGTTTGCTGTAGCTCACCTTACTCTATCCTCCTTTGTAGATGAAAGGAAGAGTGAAGGTCAAACAGATAAGCAGCACTGTTAACACCATCAATCCTCAATGCATTTGAACATACCCAGGACACTTACACTGTATCTTTGATGCTTATCACCTTCAAGCAGGGACATATCAATGTGAAGGGACAGCTTATTGTCCATGTACAGTGTATTTCCTGAGCCGTTACATCTACAGCCTTTACATCTGTAACCTTTTACAACAGATGTTACATTTTAGTTCATCTGTTTGTTGTTACATACCTGGAAACTCATTTTCTGACTGAACAGTGTTTGCTCTGGGCAATCAGGTTTGAAGTAGCTGGCTATGAAAGTGTCCGTGCTTCCAGCCAACATTCAAGCAATCAACATGAGAGTGCTTGATATTACAAAAGCGATAATGTAAACAATTTTAGATTACCCTTAATCATTCATAAATCAAGTCAATTCATGCCGTATATATCAAATTGTAGACGAAAGTCTGACATGATATATATATATATATACACACACTGCTCAAAAAAATAAAGGGAACACTAAAATAACACATCCTAGATCTGAATGAATGAATGAAATATTCTTATTAAATACTTTTTTCTTTACATAGTTGAATGTGCTGACAACAAAATCACATGATCAATGATCAATGGAAATCAAATTTATCAACCCATGGAGGTCTGGATTTGGAGTCACACTCAAAATTAAAGTGGAAAACCACACTACAGGCTGATCCAACCTCCACGTGCCTGTATGACCTCCCTACAACGCCTGGGCATGCTCCTGATGAGGTGGCGGATGGTCTCCTGAGGGATATCCTCCCAGACCTGGGCTAAAGCATCCGCCAACTCCTGGACAGTCTGTGGTGCAACGTGGCGTTGGTGGATGGAGAGAGACATGATGTCCCAGATGTGCTCAATTGGATTCAGGTCTGGGGAACGGGCGGGCCAGTCCATAGCATCAATGCCTTCCTCTTGCAGGAACTGCTGACACACTCCAGCCACATGAGGTCTAGCATTGTCTTGCATTAGGAGGAACCCAGGGCCAACCGCACCAGCATATGGTCTCACAAGGGGTCTGAGAATCTCATCTCGGTACCTAATGGCAGTCAGGCTACCTCTGGCGAGCACATGGAGGGCTGTGCGGCCCCCCAAAGAGATGCCACACCACACCATGACTGACCCGCCGCCAAACCGGTCATGCTGGAGGATGTTGCAGGCAGCAGAACGTTTTCCACGGCGTCTTCAGACTGTCACGTCTGTCACATGTGCTCAGTGTGAACCTGCTTTCATCTGTGAAGAGCACAGGGCGCCATTGGCGAATTTGCCAATCTTGGTGTTCTCTGGCAAATGAAAAACGTCCTTGCACGGTGTTGGGCTGTAAGCACAACCCCCACCTGTGGACATCGGGCCCTCATACCACCCTCATGGAGTCTGTTTCTGACCGTTTGAGCAGACACATGCACATTTGTGGCCTGCTGGAGGTCATTTTGCAGGGCTCTGGCAGTGCTCCTCCTGCTCCTCCTTGCACAAAGGCGGAGGAGCGGTCCTGCTGCTGGGTTGTTGCCCTCCTACGGCCTCCTCCACGTCTCCTGATGTACTGGCCTGTCTCCTGGTAGCGCCTCCATGCTCTGGACACTACGCTGACAGACACAGCAAACCTTATTGCCACAGCTCGCATTGGTGTGCCATCCTGGAAGAGCTGCACTACCTGAGCCACTTGTGTGGGTTGTAGACTCCGTCTCATGCTACCACTAGAGTGAAAGCACCACCAGCATTCAAAAGTGACCAAAACATCAGCCAGGAAGCATAGGAAATGAGAAGTGGTCTGTGGTCCCCACCTGCAGAACCACTCCTTTATTGGGTGTTGTCTTGCTAATTGCCTATAATTTCCACCTGTTGTCTATTCCATTTGCACAACAGCATGTGAAATGTATTGCAATCAGTGTTGCTTCCTAAGTGGACAGTTTGATTTCACAGAAGTGTGATTGACTTGGAGTTACATTGTGTTGATTAAGTGTTCCCTTTATTTTTTTGAGCAGTGTATATATTTTTAATGAACCTTTAACTAGGCAAGTCAGTTAAGAACAAATTCTTATTCTCAATGATGGCCTAAGAGTGGGGGTGATAACCCTGGTGTCCTGGCTAAATTCCCAAGCTGTCCCTCATACCATCACGGTCACCTAATCATCCCCAGTTTACAATTGACTCATTCATCCCCCTCCTCTCCCCTGTAACTATTCCCCAGGTCGTTGCTGTAAATGACAACGTGTTCTCAGTCAACTTACCTGGTAAAATAATGAATAAATAAAATTAAATAAATGGAACAGTGGGTTAACTGCCTTGTACAGGAGAAGAACGACAGATTTTTACCTTGTCAGCTCAGGGATTCAATCTAGCAACCTTTTGGTTACTAGCCCAACGCTCTAACCACTAGGCTACCTGCCGCCCCAACCATATTAACATGGTATCACCGAAAGTTCTGTGAAGGGTTCATTCTTATGCATTTGTTTTCCTGCTATTTTCAGTGTTCATTCCACTCACTGTGAAATTTCACGAGGAAGGGTGATTGGGAGCCGGGGAGATTCTCTGCTGGAACATTGATGACCTTCTACCATGAGGATATGAGGGGTTAGGTCATGCTTGTGCACCACCCAGACAAGGCAATAGTCACAGAGGTGGACGAGTTAGTAGTAAGTCACTTACAGAAAGTCGGCTTCTCGTACCATCAGCGACATATACTGTGACTAATATGTCAGTGAAGGTGAGGTGACATTCAACGGGTAGACTCCATCTTTAGAAATAGGGCATACAATTAATAAGATGCATGCTGTTCTATGACAGCATGATTGGAAGCCATTTCAAAAGGCAGAATTACTAAATAAATCCTTTCGCCAACCTTCATCCAAAAAAACTTTAATCTCTATTCTCCATTCTTTGACAGCTTATCATTACCGTCATAAACAGGTCATAAAGTGGCCATTGAGGGGAAAAATGTATAGCTATATAAATGATTGAGGCCTTCTATCAGACCCCCCCCCCCCCCCCCCCCTCTGACACTAAATGTTAAATTAAGGTTAAATAAACAAATGTAGTCAGTAGCAGAAGCTCCGATAAAACAATGAGCCAGATGTTTCACCGGATGTAAATATCTGAAGTAATCAGTTGGAATTTCCACTTACCACCAAATATGGTGATAAGAACAAGCCCAGTGGCCGGCAGTGTGAGAAGATGGATTTTGGCCCACATTCTGCAAATTTTCTCATCAATTAAAAATGTTCTGTTTCCAAAACTAGAATCTCTTACAAACAGAGTGGACTATGTTTTGTAGACTTTGCCCTTTCCCAAAGTAAAAAAAAAAAAGGCGTTGTTTAAAAGAAGTGCAAGCACTAATTGAGCCATTGCACACACGCACTTAAGAGTGGGCGTTTCCTAATGGAAATATGCAAATACATGCTGGGACGCACCAATAGGATCTCGCTAGCTTGGGCTTGTTCTGCCCACTATGATTAATTTGCTCCCATTGGAAATGAGTATATTTTGGGTTAGTTAAACATTTTTGGCTGAAGCGTGGGTGTCATTAAACAATAATATGACATAAATGTTATGAGACTTTACCCCAGGGGCAGTAAGACAAGCCAATATCAAACCACAAACCCCTTGAGCTCATGGACGAAAGAAAACACTGACTGACATTACATTTTTGAGAACTAGGAGATAACTAGTAAAGCCAGGGAGCTGAGAAGATCGAAGTTGCATTTTTATTTTATGTACAAAGAAAGGTGTGTGGAATACCAAATCCACTAACGGATGTACAAAAGCAAACTATTTGAAATGCAGCACATTATGTAAAGTAATCAGATAACTTTTAGAATGTGTTAGACCTTGTTTCCCCCACCAAAATCCATAGACATACATTTGTGTAAACAGTTATGCAACTGTATGCAATTATAGAATGACAAGAGAGATAAAACAGGTTCTGGGGAGGGCAGTGTATTCCCAGGTGAATCAGATACATGGCCTAATCAGCTAAACAAGATAACATGTGAAAGTATAAGAGTGTTTCACTTTCATATCAAAGCCACTCAAGACTATATCACAGACCAAAACCACGTCTTAAAATATTATAGCCTTATCACTGCATTCTCCATTTTTGAGATCTCTCTTATATTGGAGTGGAAACCGACAAGACCACACAATGAACGTATAAATCAGAGGTTCTACAAATGGGTTCCGCGGAGCTATTGCAGGGGTTCCACAGCCAGATCTCAAAATGTATTAAAAAAACAGTTAACAGATTTTGGCCAAGAAATCCATAGAACAAGTTTAGAGAGTGTAATACAATGTAATATTATTAATCTACGATTTATACTCTTAACCCTCGGTAACATGGACATGGAAGGATCACGGGATATTGGTAGCCACAGTACTCCACCAAGGAGGGAATCAGACAGAAGACCTGACCTGGGTACTGGATGTGGAAATGCACCACATACAAGCAGTGGTGTAAAGCACTTAAGTAAAAATACTTTAAAGTACTACTTAAGTAGTTTTTGGGGGGTATCTGTACTATATTACTTATATTTGACAACTTTTACTTCACTACATTCCTAAAGAAAATAATGTACTTTTTACTCTATACTTTTTCCGTTACACCCAAAAGTATTACATTTTGAATGCTTAGCAAGACAGAACATCTTTCCAATTCACACACAACCTGCTATACATGTTAAAATTAATGGGAAAAGTGCATTGTCTGAAAATAATTTATATATTCAAGTAACAGACCTATAAATCATGAAACAAGTTACGTGTTTTAATGTAGGCTTTTTTATGGAGCCCAAGGAACACTCTCAAGAAGAAACCCAGTCAGCACCCCCAGCCACCAGGGGTGAGGCCGACTGCTGACCAATCCCCAAAAACATGGCCGACTGCATCACAACAGGAAAAGAGTATCAACATGAAAAGGGTCATCAGTAGCTTTTATAGACACAGTCACAAACCATGCCCATTTCTACAATTTATCTTCTTAAAATTTGATTTTCAACCTAACCTTATGCCTAACACTAACTTTAAACCAAAAAGCTAATTTTGTAGCTAATTTTGACTTTGTGGCTGTGGAACCTGACTCAGTGACAGTGGAACCTGACGTTGTGACTGTGGAACAGGACCTTGGGACGATAGAAACTAGTGGAAACCAATGAGAAGGGCTAATAATTTTCATGGCTAGACGGTCAGGAAAAACTATGGGCCCAAGTTATAGATAGGGTGAAGAGATTTTCCTGTTAAAGTCAGGAAAAATTCCTGGCTCTAAACAACAATTATTCAATGATGGGAAGTGGTCATAATCAGCTAACTGCGCAGTAACAGTGACATGAAATACGACAAAATTAGGATAATGTATGCACTTTAAGTTATTTAGCTTGACTATCAAATAGAAACAAATATGTACTAAGATAACATAAGTTCCAAAGATGGACTAACCAGCCATAATCTCCCCATTGCATCCAGTGAAATACCCACCTCCTGCATCAAGAGAACAGCTAATCAGTGGTAAGACTACAGGTTAATAATAGAAGCACACCTTATATAACAGCCATGGAGAGGATTTACAGAAAACAACAGCACCCCATTAAACACAGCATCCATCCACACATACACAGGTAATAACCAAACATCCATACCAGCAGCTTAGAGAAACCTTATTTTACAGCATCAGCATCTTCAGAGTATGATCATGTATGAGATGTAGATGACAGTTGGGCGTTACCTGGAGAAGGTCTGAGAGGCCATTATGGGCTGAAGTATAGCCAGGGCTGGGACAGTACAAATTCAAACACACCTTTGTTTCATCACAAAACCGGAGAGCAACAGCTGTCTGGTGAAGTCCATAAAGCATGTGGTATTAAATGACCTACAGCAGGTCAAGCAGGTTAATGTTTCCGACATTTTTGGACTAGTAAACAACTATTGATTTAGAACCACAGAGTGTTATCACAAGTCACAAAGAAAACAGGAGCTGCCTCCACTATTCCAGCACCATTTCAACATCATCAAATAATATATGCTTTCCGTTACACCCAAAAGTATTACATTCTGAATGTTTAGCAAGACAGAACATTTTTCCAATTCACACATAACTAATCCCTGGTCATCCTTACTGATCTAGCAGACTCACTAAACACAAATGCTTCCTTTGTAAATTATGTCTTGAGTGTTAGAGTGTGCACCTGGCTATCCATAAATAAATAAAAAGAACAAGAAAATAGTGCTGTCTGGTTTGCTTAATATAAGGAATTTTAAATGATTTATACTTTTACTTTCGATACTTAAATATATTTTAGCAGTCATTTACTTTTGATACTTAAGTATATTTAAAACCAAATACTTTTAGACTTTTACTGAAGTAGTTTTTTATTGGGTGACTTTCATTTTCTATTAAGGCATCTTTACTTTTACTCAAGTATGACAATTGGGTAATTTTTCCACCACTGCATACAGGATTATCACCCAAATGTATTTTTATTTTATTACAATTAATATTAAAATGGTACAAGTATGCTGGCAGGCTTGGGTTACCACAAAACCCAGCTCTCAAAAATAAAATATTCTGGGAAAAAAAACCAAAAAAAACAGACTCAACACATATATACACACACACACACTGCCATCCTCCGGCACCCTAGGCTCCCTGCCTACAAGCAATCTCACTCCACACTCAGTTTGGCAAACATGGTTCTTCGCATGTGTTCTGTAAATCTGCATGCTGTCCTACACTGTCGGTGAAAGGTTGCGATGCTCCCTGGGTTGGTAGGGTGGCCATGTCCTCCTCAGCCTTTCTCTTCCTTGGGGAAAGGGTCAGTGTGAGATCTTTATCCTGTGGGACAAGTCCTTTCATTTCCTGCAATAGGCTTTGCAGATGTGAAGACAGGCCAGCCATATACTGTTCATCTTGAAGATGATAGGTGAGGTCTGTGATTTCTTTTAGATAGCCTGCACATTGCTTCTGCAACATCTTCAAGTTCTTCTTAGAGGACCTCTTTGGGATAAAGAACATGGGTTTATCACAGAGTAATTTATTTTTAAAAAAATGTATATCATTCTTAGGTAGGACAGCTTGCATATACATACACACATACCTCACCAACAAGTGCGTGTGAGCTATGCTCAGAGAGAGAGGGGAACCTGACACAGTAGACAACCTCTGCCTTCACAGAGCTTGGTTTTTCACTTAGAGCTGCCTTCAGATCTTTTGAGGCCTCCTTTTTAGAGCGCACAGTACTCTCCTCAATCTAGACAGGAAATAACATGCTTGTTAAATGTGTACTGTTATGTACAGCATTAGACGGTCAGCTACAGGGCTAAACCATGATAGTTCTTCATATTTACCTTAAAACCAGGAAAGCGGATAATGTGGGCGATGTTTATTAAAGCCTTGCAGTCCACCTTCTTTGTATTTTGTTTCCGTCTCTTTAAGGCATGGTCTTCAAGCTATGGAAGGTGGCAAAACATTTAATAATAATTGATTGGACTTATATAGCAATTTGAGACAACTGAAGCACTTTACTGTGTAGGGGGAACTCACCTCATCCACCAATTTATATGTAACTGCCAAAATAAAGGAAACACCAAGTTTCTTAATAGGGCATTGGGCCACCAGAGCCGCTTCAATGCGCCTTGGCATAGATTCTACAAGTGTATTTGGAGGGAGGCAACATCATTTGGTGGTGGTGAAAAACGGTGTCTCAGGCACCGCTCCAGAATCTCCCATAAATGTTCAATTGGGTTGAGATCTGGTGACAGAGACAGCCCCTATACCTCTTTGAGACCCCTCTTTCAAAGTTGCAGATCTCTTTTTCTAATCATGCTAGCCAAAATAATGGGCAACTGGGTATTTATTATACATGATCTTAAGCATGATGGGATGATAATTACTTAATTAACTCACAAACCACATCTGTGTGGAAGCAACTACATTCAATATACTTATTATCCCTCATTTACTCGTGTTTCCTTTTATTTGGCAGTTACCTGTATCTCGCCCACTACCATTTTGAGCCAGACTGCTCACCACACATTAGCTATCATGGTGGAGAGACGAGGAGTGATATATATATATATATATGCCAATTACAAGAATGATAATGGAATGAGGCCTGGTTGGGAATTGGATTTTAGCCAGAGGCTACTCTTGCAATAAGTGCCATGGGATCTTTCTTTAGTGACCACATAGGGTCAGGAAACCCATTTAACGTCCAATCTTCTATTTCATTGAGTTACAGTCTATTGTTAGTTAGCCTAGTACACTTCAACATTATTGAAATTAAATTAATGTTGCAAAAGTGTATGGTAGAAATGACAGCAATCCGACTTTGAACTTACCGCCTTCTTGTTCATTTTAGCAGCATGTTTCTCTTTAGCTTTTACTTGTCGGTCTTTCCCCTGATGGCATTCATATGTGCTTGTTCCCACAACCTGAAATGGAACTCCATTGAATGGGTGACTTTTTACCTCCCAGCTGATCTTCTTTCCTTCCAAAGGGTGTGCATCTGTCGAAGGACAAGAAACGGATATATTACTATTGGGAAACTAACGTAGGGCGGCAGGTAACCTAGCAGTTAAGCACGTTGGGCCAGTAACCGAAAGGTTGCTGGTTCGACGCCCCGAGCCGACTAGGTGAAAAATATGTGGATGTGCCCTTGAACAAGGCACTTAACCCTAATTGCTCCTGTAAGCCGCTCTGGATAAAAGCGTCTGCTAAATGCAAAAATAAATAAAGTAGCAACGTTTCTCTATCCAAGAACTCCTCTGTGCTTGGAATATAATCCCATATGCTAGCAACTATTAAAAATATTGTCTGTTCCAGCTGGCTGGCTGAGTGTTATTAGATAGGTAATGTTTGGTGTGACACAGATCATTTGACCAACCTTAACGTGTTGATACTTCCTGACTCAGACAACCAATGTCTTCTAAACGTCCATGTCTAGCTGCAGGGGGTTTGTATGAATTTAGAAAATGATCGGGAGTCTGCAACAGCTCAATACAATGGAGGTGACAAAGAGGCATTTTTTTAGGTTGTATGTAGCTTGATGATAGCAATCTAAACTCCATACCTGGTGACTATCTAGCATATTTTCTCATTATTAAACTTGAAAAGCTGGTGAATGGCTGCTTCCTTGGATCCTGAGAGGTGCAGCGGTCTAAGGCTAGAGGCGTCACTACAGACCTGGGTTTGATCGCGGGCTATATCACAACCGGACATGATTGGGAGTCCCATAAGGCAGTGCACAATTGGCCCAGCATCATCCAGGTTAGGAGAGGGTTTGGCCGGGGTAGGCAGTCATTGTAAATAATAATTTGTTCTTAACTGACTTGCCTAGTTAAATAAAAAGGACTTAAAAGGAGATTCACCATATCAACAGCTCCTGTAAGGCTAGTCCTTGATCATGACTCTCAGTTCCATTACATTACAGATAATTCATTGGATGAAGGTGTCTTCTATACAAGGAAGTTTTGTTAAGAGCACGCCGCTCAATCTGAACATTAACATATCACTTCCAGTACAGTTTTGGAAGCATAAGGACCTTATCTTACATATCATTGATAAGGTTTGGTTTAGCATTCCCATACGGCCATATCTCCATGTTTCAGCGCATGTTTACGGAAAACAGACAGAAGACGAGGCGACCACCTATTCTAATTACAGTGCCTTGCAAAAGTATTCATCCCCCTTAGCGGTTTTCCTATTTTGTTGCATTACAACCTATAATTTAAATTGATTTTTATTCAGATTTCATGTAATGGACATACACAAAATAGTCCAAATTGATTTAGTGAAATGAAGAATTTACTATAAAATAAAAAGCTGAAAAGTGGTGTGCGCATATGTATGCACCCCATTTGCTATGAAACCCCTAAATAAGATCTGGTGCAACCAATTACCTTCAGAAGTGACACAATATGTTAAATAAAGTCCACCTGTGTGCAATCTAAGTGTCACATGATCTGTCACATGATCTCAGTTTATATACACCTGTTCTGATAGGCCCCAGAGTCTGCAACACCACCATGAAGACCAAGGAGCTCTACAAACAGGTCAGGGATAAAGTTGTGGAGAAGTAAATATCAGGGTTGGGTTATAAAAAAGTATCTAAAACTTTGAACATCCCACAGAGCACCATTAAATCTATTATTTAAAAAAATTAAGAATATGGCACCACAACAAAACTGCTAATGGAGGGCCACCCACCAACCAAAACTCACGGACCAGGCAAGGAGGGCATTAATCAGAGAGGCACCAAAGAGCCAAAGATAACCCTGAAGGAGCTGCAAAGCTCCACAGCGAAGATTGGAGTATCTGTCCATAGGACTATTTTAAGCTGTACACTCCACAGACCTGGGCTATATGGAAGAGTGGCCAGAAAAGCCATTAATTAAAGAAAATATGCAAACATGTTTGGTGTTTGCCAAAAGGCATGTGGAAGACTCCCCAAACATATGGAAGAAGGTACTCTGGTCAGATGAGACTAAAATTAAGCTTTTTGGCCATCAAGGAAAACTGTCAGGCACAAACCCAACACCTCATCACCCTGAGAACATAATCCCATGGTGGTGGCAGCATCATGCTGTGGGGATGTTTTTCCATCGGCAGGGACTAGGACACTGGTCAGGAATGATGGTTGCCGCTAAATACAGGGAAATTCTTGAGGGAAACCTGTTTCAGTCTTCCAGAGATTTGAGACTGGGACGGAGGTTCACCTTCCAGCAGGACAATGACCCTAAGCATACTGCTAAAGCAACACTTGAGTGGTTTAAGGGGAAACATTTAAATGTCTTGGAATGGCCTAGTTATGGAATGGCCTAGCCCAGATCTCAATCCAATTGAGAATGTGTGGTATGTCTTAGATTGCTGTACACCAGCGGAACCCATCCAACTTGAAGGAGCTGGAGCAGTTTCGCCTTAAAGAACGGGCAAAAATCTGTGGCTAGATGTGCCAAGCTTATAGCGACATACCCCAAGAGACTTGCAGCTGTAATTGCGGCAAAAGTTAGGGGGGGGTGAATACTTTCACAAGCCACTAGCTATCTCACATGCTCTAAACACGTGTGTAAGCGTAACTCGAAGTTTAGAGGAAGTGTAGTTTTGTCAACTAAAGGCACCCATAGCTGTACGGATCTGTGCAAAACTGCTACAGTAAGTATAGATTTTTTTTATTTGAAGGATTCTTTCTCGCTGATGAAAGAGGCCATATGTTTTGAAAGCTGTATCGCAAGTGATGATTATTGCCGTTTTCTAACAAAAAAAACTAACAAGTATGTCTTTGTGGCTGTGGTAACTAGTGACAACCTCTAGCCCATTATCAAATGGACATAGCTAGAAGGCATCGCGCTTTTGTCAAATTAACTTAAAGTTGAAATGTTTAGCATTTTAGTTTACCCTTTTCTGAGCCTAATTCTCCTAACCTAGGAGCCAGTCTAGTCATGACCATTAATCAGTTTTGCCAGGTCCAACTAAAATTTCCTGCCCAATGACCCCTGAAAACCTTCCCACAAGGCCTGAGAATTAGCCCCCCCCCCCAAAAAAAAAATTGCAGCATGAGGTGTTGCCACATTTATCCATGAGACCCTTTTGCCATAACATTATTGAGCGAAATAAGGAATATCGACAATTTAACCACGTAGGCAATGAAGGAAAATGTTGTTTTCCACCAGAAAAAAAATATTGCAAGTTTAAGAATGTCACAAGAAACTTCCCTTATTAAACTCCCCAGATAAGTTGACATCCCATTGATGAAAAATTAACTTGTTTTGACTGCCATGATTAAACAATAAGGTCCTAGGACATGGTAGATGGACAATATACCACAGCTAAGGGTACATTCCTTGGAAATAGCCCTTAGCCATGGTATATTGGTCATATACCACTAATCCCTGAGGAGCCTTATTGCTATTATAAACGGGTTAACAATTTAATTAGAATTGTAAAAATGTTTAAATGGTCATTCCCATAGTACACCGTCTGATATGCCATGGCTTTCAACCAATATGAATTCAGGGCTCAAACCCAGTTTCTAATTGTAAATAAGTCTAGTTTGTGCATGCGCATAACTATAGATAAATCCTATGGGAAAGTGAGTGATAACTTGGACAGAGGGTCTCAATCTCTGTGCAGGAAACACTTGTAAGAACTTCAAAAAACCAATGTTAGGCAATTTTCTGGCAATTGTGCCTTCATTATGTGCCAGATGTTAAGACTACAATCTGTTATAAATGGCCTCTTTGCGAGATTGACTTGTTATTTCAATAGGCATAGGCTAATTACTAAAATATGGGGTTATAATTGCAATTCAACTTTGACATGGTTTACTGAGCTAGATGCAGATGTCCTTCCAGGGGCTATAGGCTCTCATTTCAGGGAAAAGTCCACAATGAAACTGACATTAAATGTGGACAGATATATTCGCGATAGAGCTGTAACCATGATCACAATTGATAACTTCCAATTTAATTAACTAAACATGGCCATAAATAATTGCATAACACAAGGCTACAACAACAAAAACGGAGTTATAGGCTATTAATTCTGTTTGCCAGCTCCGGCTAGGCTACACAAGTGACAAATGGATTTGCAATGACTCCAGTGATTTCAACATATTTATTGTACTGTATCAAATGGTAGGCTACAGTAGCCGAATGGCATTGCAATTAATAGCCTCCAACAGATCCAAATGTAGCCTATCATTCTCAACATTCAAGGTCATTTTCATTGGACTTTTCTCCCATAACAGAAGCACGTGAGGGAGTTCGATAATATCACATTTCCACTCGCGCAGCGCTCCAGACCCTGGAACTGAACATGACTAAATGGTTAACCATGAGAAAAGTCGACATTTGAATGTAGTTTACTTTAAACCACATTTTTTAGTGAATTTATCTAAAGAGCTTTGTCGCTGTTATAGTTTTATGGAAAAAGTGTCATTGTGGAGACATTCTTAGCCTACCAACTGGTAAAAAAAAAAAAAGTAAGTTGTGTTGATGTGCAGCACTCTCAGTTGCAGCACTCTCAAAGCGCGCGCACCCCCCTCTCTCTCTCTCTCTCTGGCTATCAACCTGCACATTGCCTGATAGTCAGCAGCAGCTAGTTACAAATAGATATCTAAATAAGATGCCGCGGTGCCAATTAGAAGTAGGCCAAAAACCCGCCACCAATACATTTATCCGCGACATCGTTTTCAAGTAGCCAAATTTGGCAAAAGAAGCGGGGACATGGCAACCCTGGTTACAATCTGCTAGCTAGCGTTAGCTCATTTTAAGATGTGGAGGAAGAGGCAGTCCTTTACTAAATAACCAGACAAAAAGCTACAGACCTAGTTTGCTAGTTATTCCCACAGCATGTCTACATCGTTATTTGTTACTGTATACCCCAGTGGTCTACCTACACCAGCTCAGCATGGCCACAGTGTACTAACTAGCTAACGTTAAACCATATTGATAACGTTAGCCACTTCGCCCCGGGAGTAAGTAGCCTAGTACATCAGACGGTGATAGGCAACTAGCTTACCCTTTCGCCCAAAACGTTTGTCTTTGCGCAATATTATGTATTTCAACGACGTTGTCTCTTCTTGTTTTGCTATTTCTTTAGTTATTTGGTCTTCACTATCAAACTCGCTTATTTGCAATGTTGCTGCCATTTTGAAAATGACGGGGCTATCACTGCCTCATCTGATTGGTTGGATGATGGTGCTTCCTACTTTGCAACTACTTGGCCGAATAAAGCAAGTCAGCGTGTTCTTTGATTTGATAACACCAAAAATGTTAACTCATATTATTTGGGGATTTATCATTTGACACATGGACAGTGAAAATAAGACAACCATTCCAGTTGAGTCTTTTGTTTTTGTATATGCTTCTCCTGCACAGCAGGTGGTGCTATGCCTATTGTTGACAGTGGACATGCAGCAGGCAAGAAATTCCCGAAGAAGATTGTTTACACTCCTTATATTGTTACCCAACCAAACACCACCCAGTGTGGACTTTCAAGATCATCTATCGACTAGACTAGCCAGTTATCTAGATACACTGTAGCTGGTGTAGTTAAACAATAATGGAAGATGGAAGCCTTCCTCGTATTGTGGTCATTGCACTGTCTGTGCTGATCTACATTTCTGCTTTAGCAATTAATGCTATGGCAGGCGCTGGAAAGGGTGAGTCTCATGTAACTTAACTAACGCTAACTCATGTGAACGCAGTGTTGTGTAACTTGCTATGTTTTAACTGTGTAGCGCTTCCTATATGGCTTTTCATACTAAACTGTAGGACAGGAAATAACATTTTATTGGCAGCACAGCTGCACATTATTCTATTCTTAAGTAGAAGCATTAAAAGTTTCTAGCTTTGTGTTTAGCAGGGGACATGCAGAAGCCACCCTATTACACAAAGTCAATGACAACCTTGTCCTCAGGGGAGGAAGTCTGGTGCTTGAGACTACATAACTGACTGATGCAACACTAGTTTCCCTAACAGTTTTGCTGTACTTGTTTTGCAATCTCCTCTCTCCTAGGACCATTCCATTCGAGTACAGGGAACATTTCCAAGAAGTATGAAACCGACATAACTCCGGCCGGATGGACCTTTTCTATCTGGGGGCTCATCTACACCTGGTTGTCTCTCATGCTCATCTATGTCATCTCCTTCCTCTACAGAAGGTACAGACACAATTATTCACCCTACCTATATCAGTCAATCAGTCAATAGCTCAACCATGCAGCCATCTATCTTTTAAGCTACTATTCTATAGTATTCTATTATTTTAGGACCCCATCCTTCTGCTGTAGTATCAACACGTAGACAGTGAAATGCAGTAATTAATGTATTAGATGTATAGTTATGTAGGTATTACAGCACAACCGGCCGTCATTGGGAGTCCCATAGGGCGGTGCATAATTGGCCCAGCGCCATCATTGTTGATAAGAATTTGTTCTTAACTAACTTGTCTAGTTAAATAAAGGTTACATTTTAAATAAAACATTTTTAAAACCTACAGTAGAATGTTTGTTCTGATGCCAACTTTATTTTCAATTCCTCAGGAGCTGGACCCTCTCTGTGCTGCCGTACGGTTTCTATGTGTCCTGGATAGTCAACATGGCCTTCAACATGATCTGGCTTGTCCTATGGGTTCAAGAGTGCGTAACAGTCTTTTAACACCTAAACTAATGAGTTCCTGTTGCCTGACTAACCTGTTTTAAGTAGATGGGTGGAAGCAAAATACTGCATCTCCACTTCCACCATGGCTAGACCAGCCCTGCGCCAATGTTCGCGTGATCATTTTGCCTATCTCCACCAGGCGCAATCATTACATGTAGGTTAAAATATCAAAATCAATATTTATTTCCAGGCAGGTTGAAACATGCATGTTGCTAGCTCGTTTGTTTTGGGAGATTAACATTGGGTTGTTTAACCTGACATGCATATGGTCCTCTTTATAGTTGGTTAAAAAGGACCCAGATTCATACAAAATTATGTTTCTCTACTCAGACGATTAATCAACAGATAAAAAGGGAAACTTAGTTTGTTTTTTTGTTATCTCTGATGAATCACTCCTCGTTTGTCTTTGTCATCCACGTGGGTTTGTATCTTCCTGATAACCAATAAGGAGGGCATTTGCAGCCCGTCGAGTATCTTAAATAGAACCAAGTTATATTTACCGCCTTGCTACGCTACACAGACACTGACGCGTGATTAGTTTGGTTGAAATTATTGAATAACATCTGTGTAAATTTATTTTGCAATGCTCGCACACGTAATGTGGACGGTGTGGTCAAGGTGTTACTATAACCATACCACACCTACCCACACTGTGGGCCCCGGCCAGTCTGTAGAGAACATTGAGAGAAGTTGAACCACATAGGCCTAGCATTCCCCCCCTTAACTTCTTTACTTTACAATTAAAATAGAAATGCATAATGTATGAATACAATGTTACGACACAAGGTTCATATAATTGGACCCATTGAGATTCATCGTATTTCTGTGGGTCTCTATCATGCTGTGATTAAAAACCAGGCCTATAGATTGTAGGACATGAATTCTGTATACCTCTGGCCCTTTGGACACTGTGTTAACTAACCTCCAGACGAGCTTCAATGCCATACAACTCTCCATCCGTGGCCTCCAACTGCTCTTAAAGGCAAGTAAAACTAAATGCACGCTCTTCAACCGATCGCTGCGCACCTTCCCGCCCGTCCAGCATCACTACTCTGGACGGTTCTGACTGAGAATATGTGGACAACTGCAAATACCTAGGTGTCTGGTTAGACTGTAAACTGTCCTTCCAGACTCACATTAAGCATCTCCAATCCAAAATTAAATCTAGAATCGGCTTCCTATTTCGCAACAAAGCATCCTTCACTCATGCTGCCAAACATACCCTCGTAAAACTGACTATCCTACCGAGCCTCGACTTTGGCGATGTCATTTACAAAATAGCTTCCGACACTCTACTCAACAAATTGGATGCAGTCTATCACAGTGGCATCCATTTTGTCACCAAAATCCCATATACTACCCACCACTGCGACCTGTATGCTCTCGTTGGCTGGCCCTCGCTTCATACTCGAAGCCAAAACCACTGGCTCCAGGTCATCTACAAGTCTCTGCTAGGTAAAGCCCCGCCTTATCTCAGCTCACTGGTCACCCAGCAGCACACGCTCCTGCAGGTATATCTCACTAGTCACCCCCAAAGCCAATTCTTACTTTGGCCGCCTTACCTTCCAGTTCTCTGCTGCCAATGACTGGAACGAACTGCAAAAATCACTGAAGCTGGAGACTCCTATCTGCCTCACTAGCTTTAAGCACCAGCTTGTCCAACTACCGCATCCCCATACTGTATTTATTTATTTATCTTGCTCCTTTGCACCCCAGTATCTCTACTTGCACATTCATCTTCTGCACATCTACCATTCCAGTGTTTAATTGCTATATTGTAATTACTTCGCCACCATGGCATAATTATTGCCTTACCTCCCTTATCCTATATAATTTGCACATACTGTATATAGACTTTTCTACTGTATTATTGACTGTTTGTTTATTCCATGTGGAACTCTGTATGTGTCTAACTACTTTGCTTTATCTTGGCCAGGTCACAGTTGTAAATGAGAACTTGTTCTCAGCTAGCTGACCTGGTGTTTTGAGCAGACAATTTATTTATTTATTTATTATTATTTTTTCTTCACCAAGGTAACTTGTGGATCAATGAAGTCTTTTTTTTTTTTTTTTTACTGTTCCGCACAGGCAGATGACTGCTGCGTTGATTATACTGGGGATCATTGCTGTCACCAACTACTCTATGATATTTTTCTCCTGCTATGGGCTGAGTGTTTACGGAGCCTGGCTCAGCCAGAACCAACCTAGTGATCTTTGGTGCATCCGGGTGCTGGTGAGTTTAATTTGAGGCTTAATTGAGTTAGTTGTTAGACTCACACCGTCCTCATGATTGTAGCATGGTCACAGATGTGCTTTAGCCAACTCAAGTCGGAGTATTGTTTTTCATAGAATTCACTTATCCCATTTAGTTTTATGGCAACACTTACAGTTGTTAGGTTCTAAATAACAGGGTAAAAACAGGGTAAAAACAGACAGATAAAAGCTAAAACCAAGTTAATTCACCCAGACAGCTGAACACGCAAAGACATGTTCCCACCAGCGTGTGTGCATGTACAGTTGAAGTCGGACGTTTACATACACTTAGGTTGGAGTCATTAAAACTTGTTTTGCAACCACTCCAAAAATGTCTTGTTAACAAACTATAGTTTTGGCAAGTTTGTTAGGACATCTACTTTGTGCATGACACAAGTCATTTTGCCAACAATTGTTTACAGACAGATTATTTCACTTATAATTCACTATCACAATTCCAGTGCGTCAGAAGTTTACATACAATAAGTTGACTGCCTTTAAACAGCTTGGAATATTCCATAAAATGATGTCATGGCTTTAAAAGCTTCTGATAGGCTAACTGACATAATTTGAGTCAATTGGAGGTGTACCTGTGGATGTATTTCAAGGCCTACCTTCAAACTCAGTGCCTCTGCTTGACGACATGGGAAAATCAAAAGAAATCAGCCAAGACCTCAGGAAAAAAAACATTGGAGACCACATGTCTGGTTCATCCTTAGGAGCAATTTCCAAATGCCTGAAGTTACCACGTTCATCTGTACAAACAATAGTACGCAAGTATAAACACCATGGGACCACGCAGCTGTCATACCGCTCAGGAAGGAGATGCGTTCTGTCTCCTAGAGATGAACGTACTTTGGTGCGAAAAGTGCAAATCAATCCCAGAACAACAGCAAAGGTCCTTGTGAAGATGCTGGAGGAAACAGGTACAAAAGTATCTATATCCACAGTAAAACGAGTCTTATATCGACATAACCTGAAAGGCCACTCAGCAAGGAAGAAGCCAGCGCTCCAAAACCGGCATAAAATTGCCAGACTACAGTTTGCAACTGCACATGGAGACAAAGATCGTACTTTTTGGAGAAATGTCCTCTGGTCTGATGAAACAAAAATAGAACTGTTTGGCCATAATGACCATCGTTATGTTTGGAGGAAAAAGGGGGAGGCTTGCAAGCCGAGAACACCATCCCAACCGTGAAGCACGAGGGTGGCAGTATCATGTGGGGGTGCTTTGCTGTAGGAGGGACTGGTGCATTTCACAAAATTGATGGCGTCATGAGGCAGGAAAATTGTGGATATATTGAAGCAACATCTCAATACATCAGTCAGGAAGTTAAAGCTTGGATGCAAATGGGTCTTCCCAATGGACAATGACCCCTTGCATACTTAAAAAATGGTGGCAAAATGGCTTAAGGACAACAAAGTCAAGGTATTGGAGTGGCCATCACAAAGCCCTGACCTCAATCCCATAGACAATTTGTGGGCAGAACTTAAAAAGCGTGTGCGAGCAAGGAGGCCTACAAACCTGACTCAGCTACACCAGCTCTGTCAGGAGGAATGGGCCAAAATTCACCCAAATTAGTGTGAAGCTTGTGGATAGTTACCTGAAACATTTGACCCAAGTTTAAATTGTTTAAGGTCAAGTGCTAATTGAGTGTGCAAACTGACCCACTGGGAATGTGAAAGAAATAAAAGCTGAAATCATTCTAATATTATTTTGACATTTTCACATTCTTAAAATAAAGTGGTGATCCTAACTGACCTAAGACAGATTTTTTTTTTTGTAGGATTAAATGTCACGAATTGTGAAACTGAGTTTAAATATATTTGGCTAAGGTGTATGGAATATTCCAGACTTCAACTGTATTTACAGAGGGGAGAACAAGTATTTGAGACACTGCCGATTTTGCATGTTTTCCTACTTACAAAGCATGGATTTTTGTTTTAGATTCCGTCTCTCGCAGTTGAAGTGTACCTATGATAAAAATTACAGACCTCTACATGCTTTGTAAGTAGGAAACACTGCCAATTTTGCAGGTTATCAATTACTTGTTCTCCCCACTATGTATCCACCCACTCCAATTTGTGTTAAGTCTCCTCCTTCCCTCTAATGACCATGTCATTAACTTCTTGCCTAGCAATAAAGATGTAAGTGATGCGGGTAATAAACTGTTCCTTCTCCCTTAATGTGACTTGACCTCAGCCCCCATTCCTCACTAATCCATAGTTCTCCACCCTTATCAGTGACCGCAACCATATACATTCCTCCTACAGATAACCATTAACTTCTGGTGTAGAAATCAGACTGTGGCCCTCCTCCTTTCCATAGGATACCTGATGATTAACAATATTTCAAGTTTAGAAGTCAGAACTCATCACAGTGCCTTCAAAGTATTCACACTCCTTGACTTTTTCTACATTTTGTCATGGTACAGCCTGAAACTTAAAATGGATTAAATTGAGATTTGTCACTGGCCTACACACTACCATAATGTAATAGTGGAATTATATTTTCAGAAATTATTACAAATTAATTAAAAATGAAAAGCTAAAATGAGTCATTACGTATTCAAACCCTTTGTTGGCAAGCCTAATTTAAGTTCAGGAGTACAACTTTGCTTAACAAGTCACATAATAAATAGCAAGACTCGCTGTGTGCAGTAATAGTGTTTCTTTTTTTTTTTTTATTGACTACCTCATCCATGTACCCCACACATACGGTATAATTATCTGTAAGGTCGAGCAAGGGATTTCAAACAGATTCAACCACAAAGACCAAGGAGGTTTTCCAATGCCTCGCAAAAAAGGGCACCTATTGGTAGTGCGTTCCCCCCCAAAAAAATCAAGGCAGACATTGAACGTCCCTTTGAGTATGGGAAAGTTATTAATTACACTTTGGATGGTATCTCACAACACCTAGTCACTAAGATACAGGTGTCCTTCCTAACTCAATTGCCGGAGAGGAAGGAAACCACTCAGGGATTTCACCATGATGCCAATGGTGACTTTAAAACAGTTACAGAGTTTAATGACTGTGTTAGGACAACTGAGAATGGAGCAACAATATTGTAGTTACATCACAATACTAACCTAATTGACAGAGTGAAAAGAAGGAAGCCTTTACAGAATAAACATATTCCAAAACATGCATCCTATTTGCAACAAGGCACTAAAGTAATGCTGCAAAAAATGTGGCAAAGCAATTCACTTTTTGTTCTGAAAACAAAGTGTTAATTTTGGAGCAAATCCAATTCAACACATTACATGTTATGTCTATGCTTGTAATTGTTGTCAGGATAAAAAGCAAACGGATTGGAATCCTGGAATCCTGGTTCAGTCTGCTTTCCACCAGACACTTTCAATAACAATAACCTAAAACAAGGCCGGAGTTGATTACCAAGAATGTTCCTGTTTGGCTGAGTTAGAATTATTTATTTTTTTACCCCTTTTTCTCCCCAATTTTGTGGTATCCAATTGTTGTAGTAGCTACTATCTTGTCTCATCGCTACAACTCCTGTACGGGCTTGGGAGAGACGAAGGTTGAAAATCATGCGTCCTCCGATACACAACCCAACCAAGCCGCACTGCTTCTTAACACAGCGCGCATCCAACCCGGAAGCCAGCCGCACCAATGCGCCGGAGGAAACACCGTGCACCTGGCCACCTTGGTTAGCGCACACTGCGCCCAGCCCGCCACAGGAGTCGCTGGTGCGCGATGAGACAAGGACACCCCTACCGACCAAGCCCGCCCTAACCCGCGCGACGCTAGGCCAATTGTGCGTCGCCCCACGGACCTCCCGGTCGCAGCCGGTTACAACCGAGCCTGGGCGCGAACCCAGGGACTCTGATGGCACTCTGATGGCGCTGCAGTACAGCGCCCTTAACCACTGCGCCACCCGGGAGGCCCCTGAGTTAGATTTTCAAGCGGATTAATTATGGAAATACCTGAGAATACCAATTTGACAGATGTTGCACAACCCAGGTGTGGAAAGCTCACAACTGTAATCACTGCCAAAGATGACTCTAACTTGTATTGACCCAGGTGTGAGATTTCATTTTCAATACATTTTTAAAAACACGTATTTACTTTGGCATTATGTGGTATTGTGTGTAGTAGGTTGAGGAAAAAGAAAACAATTTTGTATTCAGGCTGTAACGCAACAAAATGTGGAATAAGTCCAGGGGTATAAATACTTTCATACCCCTTGAGATTAGTTTCATAAAGCACATACAACTCTGGCCATCCTACTGCATTTTACTTTACATAATCATTCTATTGTAATGTTTTAGGTAATCCACTTTTTCAGTTGCTCTATCCCTTCCTCTGTCCTCTTATGAGTAATTCTACAGTCTTATACAAGTAACCTTTTAAATCTTAGGTGCTGAATGGCATTGCCCTGTATGCCACATGGACAACCATCGCCACTCTGATCAACTTCACCCTGGTGTTGGACCTCTCTGGAGTGGCAAATAGCACTGCAGCCACCGTGTCTCTCTGTATCCTACTGGTGGAGGTGATCGGATGGTAAGCACAGTTTAACAACGTCTGTCTTATGAGAATCAGGCTCATCGTCTTTTGATTACATTTTTGGGCATGTGATGCATATGTTTTATTTGTTAATTATATAGACGTTACCAATGTAAATTCACACTCAGCACACAGCCACACACTTTCAATGGTATCATAATGTGTTTATTGTAGGTTTGGTATTGAGAACTTCCTGCTGGATCAGCATGTGAGGTACATCCTGACTATTTACCCTGTGGTGATCTTTGCTCTGGTTGGGAATGTGTTCAAACACTATGACCCTGCAGCACCAAGCGCAAACGCTATCTTCATGGGTGAGTAGGCCTCATCTCTCAGACTAGAGATCTATTACCAAGTAAAACTTCAACCTTTGTTTCCTAAACCTGAAAACATATTGTAGATCTGAAAGGATTGGATGTGTGTAAGCAATAGCTCCACGAGTCATGTGATAGGCTAAATGGCGTTCCCACCATATTGCTTAGACCCAACAGATTCTTTCAGATCTACAAGAAATGTCTAGCTTCGTTTTGGACTGGGCTCAATTCTCTTCATGTGAAACACTTAAACGTTTTAGAACCTCCCTCGCTATTCTCCGTAAATCATATTAGAAACTAATATACATGTTAAAGATAAATAGGATCATCTTCTATCACTTCCAGTTTGTCTCTTGGTGGTTTCCTGTGTGCTCCTGGTGGTGCGAGTCGCCTTGGTGTTCAGGAGAAATCGGAACCAGCCCCTGTACGCTGGCATGAGCCTGGAGGCTCTGATCTCGCCCAGCAGCCTGAACAAGAAGCAGAATAAGATATTAATGTAGAAGACTGGTACATACCACAATACCATCTTTTCACAAAGTGTCAAACCGTAATAATCTATAACATAACACATTGCCTATATTAAACCATACACATTCATTATTCAGTTTGGACAAGAAACAGATGAAGATATTCATGTAGAAGACTGGTAGTCTTCTACATAGTACGATCTGTAAACGATACGAAGTGTCAAAGCCTATGCTTCCCATAAAACATATAATCCTGTATTACGCACACTGTATTAAAAAACCTGTTCATCCAATCATAACATTCCACTACACTGTAATGCATAACACTTTCTATGTTTATAATACATGTAATAAGAGATATTTGTACACTAATCAATGCACTGAATAATCATACAATTCAAGTGTAAGTAACTTTTTTTTTTTTTCTACTTGATTCTTACTCTTTTGTATTGATCTGATACATAAACATATTTTGCCTATCCTGTATTGACAATGCTATTTTCACTTGATGAAACTATTAGTCTAAACACTGAGTTTGAGTAGAAAGATGGAATGCTAAAATAAAATGGGATGTTAATGTTTTATTATATGGTTGATGTGGGGCTAGGACATTTTTTTTCCCCCTATGATTACATACAGTTTAAGTCAGAAGTTTACATACACCTTAGCCAAATACATTTAAACTTATTTTTTCACAATTTCTGATATTTAATCCTAGTGAAAATTCCTTGTTTTAGGTCAGTTAGGATCACCACTTTATTTTAAGAATGTGAAATGTCAGAATAATAGTAGTGATTTATTTCAGCTTTTATTTCTTTCATTACATTCCCAGTGGGTCAGAAGTTTACATACATTCAATTAGTATTTGTTAGCATTGCCTTTAAATTGTTTAACTTGGGTCAAACGTGTCGGGTAGCCTTCCACAAGCTTCCCACAATAAGTTGGGTGAATTTTGGCCCAGTCCTCCTGACAGAGCTGGTGTAACTGAGTCAAGTTTGTAGGCCTCCTTGCTTGCACATGATTTTTTTTCAGTTCTGCCCACAAATGGTCTATGGGATTGAGGTCAGGGCTTTGTGATGGCCACTCTAATACCTTGACTTTGTTGTCCTTAAGCCATTTTGCAACAACTTTGGAAGTATGCTTGGGGTCATTGTCCATTTGGAAGACCCATTTGCGACCAAGCTTTAACTTCTTGACTGATGACTTGAGATTTCGCTTCAATATATCCACAATTTTCCATCCTCATGCCATCTATTTTGTTAAGTGCACCAGTCCCTCCTGCAGTGAAGCACCCCCACAACATGATGCCACACCCATGCTTCACGGTTGGAATGGTGTTATTCGGCTTGCAAGACTCCCCCTTTTTCCTCCAAACATGACAATGGTCATTATGGCCAAACAGTTGTATTTTTGTTTCATCAGACGAGAGGACATTTCTCCAAAAAGCAAGATCTTTGTCCCCATGTGCAGTTGCAAACTGTAGTCTGGCAATTGTATGCCGGTTTTGGAGCACTGGCTTCTTCCTTGCTGAGTGGCCTTTCAGGTTATGTCGATATAGGACTCGTTCTACTGTGGATATAGATACTTTTGTACCTGTTTCCTCCAGCATCTTCACAAGGTCCTTTGCTGTTCTGGGATTGATTTGCACTTTTCGCACCAAAGTACGTTCATCTCTAGGAGACAGAATGAGTCTCCTTCCTGAGCAGTATGACCGCTGCGTGGTCCCATGGTGTTTATACTTGCGTACTATTGTTTGTACAGATGAAGCGTTTGGAAATTGCTCCCAAGGATGAAACAGACTTGTGGAGGTCTACAATATTTTTTTCTGAGTGTTTGGCTGATTTCTTTTGAATTTCTCACGATGTCAAGCAAAGAGGCACTGAGTTTGAAGGTAGGCTTGTTAAATACAGGTACACCTCCAATTGACTCAAATGATGTCAATTACCCTATCAGAAGCTTCTAAAGCCATTACATCATCTGGCATTTTCCAAGCTATTTAAAGGCACAGTCAACTTAGTGTATGTAAACTTCTGGTCCACTGGAATTGTGATACAGTGAAATATTCTGTCTGTAAACAATTGTTAGAAAAATGACTTGTGTCATGCACAAGGTAGATGTCTTAACCGACTTGCCAAAACTATAGTTTGTTAACTTCTTATGGCTGCAGGGGCAGTATTGAGTACATTGGATGAAAGGTGCCCAGAGAAACGGCCTGTTCCTCAGTCCCAGTTGCCAATATATGCATATTAGTATTGGATAGAAAACACTGAAGTTTCTAAAACTGTTTGAATGATGTATGTGAGTATAACAGAACTCATATGGCAGGCAGAAACCTGAGAAAAAATCCAAACGGGAAGTGAGAAATCTGAGTTTGATCGATTTTCAACCCAGCCCCTATTGAATTCACAGTGGGATATGAATGAAGTTGCACTTCCTAAGGCTTCCACTAGATGTCAACCGTCTTTATAAACTTGAATGAGGCTTCTACTGTGTTGTGGAGCTGAATGAGCCAGGTGTCTGGCAGAGAGCCAAGGGCTGGTCATGCGCAATTCACATGATAGCGACCTGCGTTCCATGGCTTCTCTACACACAAAGGAATTCTCCGGTTGGAGCTTTATTGAAGATTTATGATAACAACACCCTAAAGATTGATTTTACACTTAGTTTGAAAAGTTTCTTCGACCTGTAATATAACTTTTTGAAGTTTTTGTCCGACGTTCGGATGGACCTGTACGAGCGTTTGGATATGTATACCTAAGCCCTAACAAAAGGAGCTACTTGGTCATAAATAATGGACATTATCGAACAAATCAAGCATTTATTGTGGAACTAGGATTCCTGGGAGTGCATTCTGATGAAGATCATCAAACGTAAGGGAATATTTATAATCTGATTTTCTGTTGACTCCAACATCGCGGATAATTGTATTTATTTTCTGAGCGCCGTCTCAGATTATTGCATGGTTTGCTTTTTCCGTAAAGTTTTTTTGAAATCTGACACAGAGGTTGCATTAAGGAGAGGTATATCTATAATTCCAAGTGTATAACTTGTATTTTTCATCTACATTTATGATGAGTATTTCTGTTGAATTGATGTGGCTATGCAAAATCACTGGATGTTTTTGGAACTAGTGAACATGTAAACTCAGATTGTTTTTATAGAAATATGAACTTACAAAACATACATGTATTGTGTAACATGAAGTCCTATGAGTGTCATCTGATGAAGATCATCAAAGGTTAGTGATTAATTTTATCTCTATTTGTGCTTTTTGTGACTCCTCTCTGGCTGGAAAAATGGCTGGGTTTTTCTGTGAGTTGGTGGTCACCTAACATAATCGTTTGTGGTGCTTTCGCTGTAAAGGCTATTTGAAATCGGACACTGTGGTGGGATTAACAACAAGATTACCTTTAAAACGGTATAAGATACATGTATGTTTGAGGAATTTTAATTATGAGATTTCTGTTTTGAATTTGGCGCCCTGCACTTTCACTGGCTGTTGTCATAGCTGTTTAAAGGCACAGTCAACTTAATGTATGTAAACTTCTGGTCCACTGGAATTGTGATACAGTGAATAATAAGTGAAATCTGTCTGTAAACAATTGTTGGAAAAATCACTTGTGTCATGCACAAAGTAGATGTCCTAACCGACTTGCCAAAACTATAGTTTGTTAACAAGGAATTTGTGGAGTGGTTGAAAAACTAGTTTTAATGATTGTATGTAAACTTACGACTTCAACTATACATCTTTATCAGATAATGACACAGGGCTCGTTTGAATGGTGAGGCTGAAACAACCGACTGCAGACAAAACTCGAAGAGAGTAGTCGGTGAGAGGTGCATCTCCGACAGTTGAAAGTCAGACACTGATGTGGTTTTCCAACAGCAAGGCTCAGTGCAACATGGCAGTGTTGCAGTTGTTTATTCAAGTTTTTCTTTGTAATGTCGAGAAACACTTCAACCCCCATATCACACACTGACATACTAAAATATGTGTTCAATGTGTTCAATGAGACAGCCTCAAATAACACATTCATTTGTATGTATCCACTATACATGAATCTCTGCAAAGTTTGTTTCTGTCATGTCTTTGGTTATGTTTGGGTGTCAAACAAAAACAAAACATGATTGGTTGACAATAGAGCCTTCCACAATTCAGTCAATGGCCGCAGGATGAAGTTGATGCAGTTGACATGTAGGCGGAAGTCGGGACAATTTCTATCCCCATAATGCAACACATTTTGAAAGGAGGTGACTGACTTGAAAAAAGTGATCCGTTCCAACGTGCCCACAGTCAACGTGCCCATAAGTAAAATTGGAAATGTTCTTGTAGTGTGAAATGAGCTGCAGAAAATAATACATATATACCACATGATTAAATAGAAAACACAGTAATATTGGGCGTGTTAGAGCGGATGACTTTTGTCAATTTGGTGACAATCAGTGGACAAAGAGTTATGTGGACATGAAGACTGCATGAAATTGACAAAAAACATTTGATCAAAGGTCATTCAGTTTTGACTGCAGTGGACTGCAAATTTTGGAAGTTGCTCTTCACCAACTTCCTCCTGCAGCCATCACCTGCATTATGGGAAGCTGGGTTGTCAACCAATCATTAGGGTGTTTTTGTTTGACCCATGCGAACGTTACCAAAGACATTACCAAAGATTTAATCAGGAACCAAGGGGATATGTACAATTGAATGCAATATTTGAGGCTCTCTCTCACCAATTGATACTACAATATACACCGGTGGAGGCTGCTGAGGGGAGGACGGCTCATAATAATGGCCGGAATGGAGTATAATGGAGTGAATGTAATGGTATCAAACATGGTTTCATGTGTTTGATACCATTACATTCACTCCATTCCAGCCATCATTATGAGCTGTCCTGCCCTCAGCAGTCTCCATTGATATACACACATATATTTTCAGTTTGTGATATGAGGGTTGGAGACTTGTTTATTTCGACATTATAAATAATATTTTTTATAAACAATGGCAACACTGCCATGTTGCACTGAGCCTTGCTGTTGGAAAACCATCTCCCCGACTTCACACCTTGGATTTCGTCTACAGCCACGTCTTCTCGGACTGCTTTCACCTTACTACTCCATCGTGAACGTTCTTTATAGCGCGTGAACTCTATTGAGTTCTGCAGTGCAGTCATGTTTCCTACATGTTACCTAACACACGTCCTCTTCATGTAGAAGCAGCGCAATCATGTTCGCGGTTCTATATTGTATCGTTTCTTATTTAATAAATTATATTGCAACATTTGGTGTTTCAGTCGAATGGTGCGCTGTAATAAGGCCATATAATGTTGTCAAACAGGTAAGATTTGTATTGCACCTGTCTACAAGAAAGTATGATAATACAGCTTATATTCGTAAATGTACGGTAGTCGGGTTAAAGGTTGATGCAAATCGACACGCCCCCCTGCTCAGATGCCAAGCCTATTCTTCAATACAGGAAAAATACCGATACTTTGTATTTTTGCAAATTACATGAAAGCAACTTTTCACGATGCGTTGAGTATTTAAAGTTTGGTGTTACAGGTGCATAACTTTTTATTTTCGATAGTTTGTAAGCTACGCATAATGTTTCAACACAATTGTGTGTACAGTTTTCGCATCTTGCAGATTCAGGTTTTTGTGGTTGTCTGCTTGGTCCTTATACTTTAGTGAGTGGCCGACAGACTGGACACGGTAGATCGAGTATTTAATAGCCTGGTTGGCCTTTTAAGCGACTCAATTCTGGACCTTATCCAGAATGAGTTATGATTTAAATATGGACACTCATGCGCTGCGCAATTTCAAGTGGGCGTTTGTTGACAGTGCGTGTTGGTGATGCGCGCATTGTGGACGCGAGGAGCCGTGGGATACATGCAGTGAACAACTGAAAAAGATTCAAAATTAGGTCTGCCGAATTTAGTTGATAATGGACCGGATTTAAACTGGACCATTGGCTAGCTACATGGTTTCCAATTCTGGATAAAAGGCTGCCTGCCAATTGCCTCAAGTGACAGCTCCACTTCTAAGAACTTCACCATTGTAGTGACTATTATCACATTCAAAATGCATTGATCTTTAAGAACTGGATCCAGTTGTCCAATTTCAACCACACCATTCAGCTGTCACAACGTGTCAACAATATTATGTTAGAAACTGCAATAGGCTGCTAAAATGTAACTATTTTTAGACAGCTGAAATATGTTGTTGATGGCTGGTGACATATTACATTTTTTTTCAACAGGAGGTTCTCGGAAAAAGAAAATCCATATCATCATCCCCAGTACAGTAAAGGACGACCTATATAGGCAAAGTCAAAATGTCCCTCCAGACAAAACAAGTCAGAGTCCTGGTCCTCAACGATATGGAACAGCTGGGAAGGACACTCTTCCGCCTGGACCAAGGTACCTAGACATTATTTCCCTTTTTATGCATGACTTAGGCCACCATGGTATTGATTAATTGAGAATGAGAATAACGTTACAGTTAAGGTGGTATTTAAACATGAGACGTGTAGAAATATTTGCTAGTGTGCTGTTTCTATAGATAGCCCATGGGGAGTATGGTTGCAGGCAGACACAGGCATGTCCCTCCCTGTATTGTTGCATTGCAGTTTTTGAACATTTTGTTATTTTGTCGTTTTTTTGTTGTTCTTGTGAGGTGAGTGTTGCCTTGTTTTAGTTTAATATAGACCAAATTATTGCATGAATTCAGACATCTGTTGGTCATCCAAGATTTCCAGTATACAAATGCATCAACGTTTTCTAGATAACACTGATGTTATACACAATCCGTAATAGCCTCATCCCAGCCATTATTAATTTTAATTCAGTGATATCTGGTAACATGATACTATTATGAGACAAAGCCAACATAGTTTTCGTCCTTAAGAAGAGATTCTGGTTTAGATGATTCAAATAATCTTGTTCATTGCCTAAATTATATTCATAAACCACAAGTACAGTTGCAGAGCAACAGGAAATAGTGGAGATCCAGTATCACTCCACTTCTCCAGTTGAGCAACTGCAGCGTTGCAGTCTCAACCATACTTGATAAGGCAGCTGCTGCTGAGCTTATCAGCAGAATCTATTTTCAGAGATCAGACAACTCATTGTTATTCCTATATCTATCAATAACTTATAGTCTAGGGCAGGGATGGGCAACTTTAAAGGGGTGGGGGCCACAAAAAACTCATCGCGGGAGGGGGCCGCAGTGGCTCTCGGGTCTGCGTACCTACCCACATTCATACCCACACATGCAATCAGAGCCGGCCCTAGCCTTTTGGGGGCCCTAAGTGAAGTATTTTGTTGCCCCCCTCTCCCCTCTTGACAGTGGAGAAAATAACTTGAAGTTTTAGAGTTCATTTCTGAAATTGTACATAGTTTGCCATGGGACAGAGAGATTTGGAAATGTTCTAACTAATTTCATAGAATTCTACTTGTTTTGCCATGGTGGTGGTGAGAAAAATGTGCCGCCCATCCCTGGTCTCTGGCAACTAGACTTTAAGGTGTGGTTTACACCGATTAAGGGGTGGTTTACACAGATTAAGCCAAGTACTAGACTGAAAATCAAACTCAATGTAGAGTTGAAGATTATTTGTATTCCGGGACTAGGCAAAATATGTGTCTGGGAAACTGGTCCCAAATGTGTTAGCTGGTTCATTAATAGCAATGTGCAAAATCTCCTTTCTTGCATTTTTTGGAGAATGAGTAGCAAATGTTGGTTGAAACGGATTGTAGTCAGTTTGTGGTGCATTCAAAAGCATGGCGAAAGGGGGGACGTAACTTGATCCATGTGCCTTGCAGCATACAATCATATAAATATATTGTATTCTCAGGCCTGTTTGTACTATATGTTTCTTCTAAGGCTTTGAGCTCCAGTTCCGTCTGGGCCCTACTCTCCAGGGAAAACATGTGCATGTGCACACTAACTACCCTGCTCCGGGCAAACACTTTGATCGTCACACCTTCCAGGCCCTGGCCTGGCACAACCCCATGGGAAGAGAGGACGACTCTGACAAGTTTTGCACCCTAGACCTACAGATCGCTGGATCATACCAATACTACTTTGGTCACGGGTGAGAGTTAAGCACTATTGTAATAGAGACCAGTATTCATATTGCATTTCTACATGAGCCACAACATCACTGAGCAACTATAGCTTCGTGTTGTATGTTCAAGTTGGACCATTGTCCAGATTGTCTTCATATAATAATTTATTGTCCTTATATAATGCTTGATATCACCACTATAATTAAATATTCTACATGTTTTCACCCCCAGCCATGAGGAGAAGTCAGGCGGTGGCTACATAGTGGTGGACCCAGTGCTGCGTGCCGGGGCTGACAACCACCACGTCCATCTGGACTGTATCACCATCCAGACCTACCTGTCCAAATGCCTGGGACACCTGGATGACTGGCCAGCCAGACTGAGGGTGGCCAAAGAGTCTGGTGAGAGAGAAGGGTGACGTCTTTATGCCAGCCTGCTTTTACCTGTACTTCTCTTCCATCCTTGTCCTGGAGGGCTGTCTAGTCTGTGTAGGGCTTTAATTGTTCCAACCCAGGACTAGAGTACCTGATTCAACTAGTCATCAACTAAATTAGCTGTACAGTATTAGGTGTGTTATGCCCGCAGTTTTCCTGGATCAAGAGCGAAGATTTGTCTTGTAAGTCCGTCGTCTCACCAGGAAGTTTGAATCCCATTTAACAGGTTTGGCAGAATTTGTTTTAGGTCATCTACGGACACCAGTTCAGTTCATGGTTCCAAGTCAATGTTTACACTACATTTTCATCTTGTCATTTTGCAATATCCCAGGCTTGTCCTCACTAAACAATAGAAAGAGTGTTAGTTTAATCATTAACAAGCTGGTTCCAAAACACATACTGTATGTAGTAGTAATAACCGTACATGCATTAAAGTGACATGGAAAGCATAGCTATCATGCCATGCGAGGACGCCATTCCCTGAGTTTTTCGTATGAAACTTAATCAACTAAGTAAACTGAGAACATTTAGCTCCAATGCTTGGATATTAACAAATTCATTTTGTTTGTTTCACAGGCTACAACATGATCCACTTCACCCCACTCCAGACTCTAGGGATATCCAGGTCCTGCTACTCTCTAGCTGACCAACTAAGCCTGAACCCAGAGTTTTCACCACCGGGAAAGAACTACACCTGGACAGAAGTGGGAGAGTTGGTGCAGAAACTGAAGAAAGAGTGGAATATGATCTGTATCACTGATGTGGTCTACAATCACACAGGTGTGTAGGTGGAACGTGGGTTGAACGTGTGCCTATGCGAGTGCGTGTCTCCGTCTGTTTGGTTGAAGGGTCATTGCAACAGCTGCGTATTAGGTTAGAGATGTTGCTTCACAGTCCGTAACTGTGAGGCCATACCTAAAGAGCAGTTCCTCTCAAAGTCCTGAGAACAAGTACCAGCATTGTCAAAGAGCCAGGCAGGTCTCACAATTCATAGGTTAACAGTCTTATATCATTAAATAACCTCTACATCTACAACATTTTTAATGTCCCACTCTAGCCAATGTTTGCATACTGCATGTCTCTTACTGAATGTAGACTAGGGAAAGGTCACTAGGAAAAGGCCACAGTCTCTAAAATAATGACGAGTCATGGTCCTCGAGTCTAGAGCGAGCTTTAAAGATGAGTGGCGTGTTAAAAATACCCTCCCTAGATAATTCTGCACCACTTGGTCATGGCTGCTGGTGAACCCAGTCTGTGTGTGTGCAGCCCTGCAGCCAAGCTGTTGCATAACAGAATCTATGTGACTAGCATGCTAAGCTAAAAGAGAGAATGCTTTCACTGACTCCAGCTCCTATTGATTAGATGTGTTTTGAATGGAACCTGCGTCAAAGTGGCTCCTTGCCATTGGTTCAGCGCTGGTTTCTTTTGTCTTCAGTGTTTGAGTGTGGTGTTTGCATGGAGGTAGTTGAGTTGTTTTTCTATTGTCTACTAGTTTATATTCAGGGCAGTTGTATCCTTTATGGTTTGCAAGTGTCTGAAATAAGGTTCAGTGTACTGTAGGTAGCCTGCTTCAGAAACCTAGGTAAGGCTTGGAGAGGATGAGGTCTTGAGAGCAGCACTCTATGGCCAAGACCCAGTATTGTGAAAGGTCAGATGGTCAGAGAAACCTTATCTCCATGGCAGCTTAAAGGCCATGTGCTGACTGATGTCCAGAAACCTGCTGAACTCTATGATCTGTGGTCAGTGTATTATCTGAGAAATAACCTAGATCAAAAGTGAAAATGTTCAGTGTTTACATTAAAAACAACATATTTTTCATGCAAAAAAAAGTCTCTAGGGTTTACTCGAGTGCAGAGATACTACCGCTGCCATTTTGGTCATGTGCCCAACGATTATCCTACCACTGATAGAAGGTTAGTTCTCAGGGAGTGTCTGCATAGAATCAATGAACCTTCATTCCCCTCTGTAATATTCCTTGACAAAGGCCTCAATGTCCTCCATAACTGAGGATTTCAGTGTGGTAACTGTTGCTTTGTGTGCTTTCCCTGCCTGTGCAGCCGCCAACAGCCCGTGGATCAAGGAGCATCCTGAGTGTGGTTACAACCTGGTCAACTCCCCCCACCTGAGGTCAGCCTGGGTGCTGGACCGGGCCATATGGCACATGACCTGCAACATGGCTGACGCTAAGTACGCTGCTATGGGCCTCCCCGCCCAGGTCCAAAACGAGGGGCACCTCAATGTGAGTGTCTTGAGGTTTACTTTCTCAGCTAGGATTGTGAAATTCCAACCTTCCCAAAATTCCCATGTTTAAAAAAATAATACATCCCGGTTGGAGGATTCTTGGAATCAGGAGGGAATAAGCAGGAGGGAATCCTCAAACTGGAAACTTAAAGGCACAGTGCAGTCAAACATCTTATATTTCTGTGTTTTATATATATTTCCACACTGAGGTTGGAATAAAATAGTGAAAAGATGATAATCCCCTTTTAGTGTAAGCTGTTTGAAGAGACTGCCTGGAATTTCAGCCTGTTTTGGTGAGATGGATTTTTGGCCTGCCTGGTGACATCACCATGGAGTAAATTTGTCAATAGACCAATAAGAAAGAGTTACAAATCTCTCTACCAATAACATATAGTTTTCAGTTTTCCCCTCTCCACTCAGGACACTCCCAGACAGTCATAGAAAAATTCTTACTTGAGAAATTGCTCTTTTTTTTTTTACCATTTTAATGAAAACAACCACAGTAAGGTGTCTAATTTTTATCCAGAAATGATTTGATATTGAGATAAAAATGGCTGCATTGGACCTTTAAGGAAAGCTTACTTAATTTTTGTACCCTGGCAAAAGCACTATAATGGTGGTCTAGAGTTTTTCCTGGTCATGTCAGATGTGGTCAGGAAAAACTCCAGGGCCTTATACATAACACCTCGTTCGGTTTGTCTTAATGAAATTGTGACCTAAACCTTTATTTTTTTATTTTACCTCTCTAAGGCGATCCGCAGTGTTTTGTGGGAGCAGGTGTTCCCCAAGGTCAAGCTGTGGGAATTCTTCCAGGTCAAAATCGAGAGCACTGTGGAGGAGTTCAGGACCCTGCTCACAGAAGGTGGGAGCATTCAACTGAGCACTGTACAGCACTGTTTTTATCTTTCTGTTCATGACATCTGCTGTGTCATTATAATACATGGTGTGTATTCACAAGGAAGCAAGCAGGCCAAAACGTGGAGAGACCTACCTACTTACATGAACTTGTCCAATAACAAACTCTCATTTTCATTGCAGAATGTTTAATACGGTTTGCTATGGTGTGCACTAATGAATACACCTTTGATTTATAAACACCTTATGCCAGACTGTTGTTCAAAAGAGTAACCATCTCCTCTTCTTATGAGCTCCACCTGTCCAAACAGTGACCGTGTATGGATTCGCATGAGAAGTAGAGCCAAGTCACAGTCAAACAGGCACCTACCTCCACCTCAGTTAGTCCATGTCTGATGTGAAACAAATGACTCCATAAAAAAGAAACATCATATAAATGAGGAGAAATTGCTAAAGTGTTGTTGATTTATCATTATCCAATGTTCTTTTTTTGATAGCTATAATTTCTCAATCAGAGAAATTGTGATTTGGTATTGAGGATATGCTTGAATGTGTTGGTATTGATGAAGTCATTTATATGTTGTGATATTATGTGATTGGACTCAGGAGCGAAACCAGACCAGAAGAAGACTGAGGGTAAACAGGGACTTAAGATCATCCAGGACCCCAAGTTCAGGCGGTTCGGAAATAAAGTGGACATGGACTCTGCTCTGGAAACCTTTGTGCCTCACAGGTTTGTGTGTGTGTGTGTGTGATGAAACGATGATCGTGACTTAACATCAGTTCATTGAGTAGATTCTCTTGAATGAATCGATCCCCAAATCTAAAGCCAAGTCTCATCCTACACATTGTCGATTCTTTGTCCCTGTCCAGCCGCAGTCCTCAAGCCATTCTGGAGGCCTGTAACTGGCTGTGGGGGAGATTGGAGGAGATCAATAAAGAGCAGTACCAGCAGATGTTACAGCACCAGGAGCAGGTAGGGCACACTCCCGCCACCCCCAGCAGTAGCTCTGGTATGTACCATACGTGTTTCTGGGTAATGTAGTCTGTCCATTTTACAATTCTTTGTTCTGCTTATTTTTTTCCAAACAGGCTGCTAACTGCATCGTGGGAAATGTAGTTTATGAGCGCCTGGCTGACCACGGGCCCAAGCTGGGCCCCGTCACCAGGAAAGACCCTATTGTGACCAGGTATGCTGTGTGTGCTAACTGTATGTAGATTTTAAAAGGCTTGATTAATTAGTTTACTTCACTCACATTAATATAAAAACAGATTTAGAAACAAGGTCTACAGTATTAAGACTGTAATGTTAAAGAAGGAGATTAACTTTATTTCCTGGCATTGAGAAAATGGGGAGTTCCATCTGTGACATCAGCGATTATATCATGCTAAGCTTATTTAAACAGGAGTGCCTTCCTTAGAGCCGAAGCAGTCATGCACATCTAAATACAATTTGGGTCATTTGTTTACACCTCATTCTGGATCCAAATAAATAAATGCGTTTGTATGTTGACAGATACTTCACCTTCCCATTCGAGGAGAAAAGCCTGGAGGAAGACCTGCCAATGATGGACCAGCCAGACAAGGCCAGTCACTTCCTGGCTCACAACGGCTGGGTGATGGGAGATGACCCTCTTAGGAACTTTGCTGAGCCAGGTCCATACTTTTTATTTTACATTCATTCATTCCTGCCCATTGTGCCGGCTGGCACTTAGACAGCAACAAAATAATATTCACTTCTGATCTTCGGCTGTTTCTCCACTGTTCCCCAGCTCTGGGAATGTTGGAGCTCAGTCAATTGTTTTAAATTGTAATAATTCAAACATGTGCTTTTATCTAGAACAACTTGCAATAAGCGCATTCAGCTAAGGAAGATAACTTTATGCTCACTTTTTTCTTCAGGGCAAAGACCAGTGTCTCTCTATGGGTCAATGACATGCAAACAGTGTAGAGATGCGTGATCAAGTCACTCTGATTAAGAACAACTCCTATATTACCAAACATATTTAGCCTAAGTGATAGAGATGAATATAAAGATACATTTTTAGTTCAGACTTTAGACACAAAAAGCTGGAAATGGTGATGCTGGTTCTGTGGAATGATCAGGTTACCACAAGGGGGAGCCAGTGTGATGTAAATATAATTCCCAGTGTTGCTAAAGGCCAAGTCTGAGAATTGAAAGAAAACAAATGCCTCTCCATCTTTCCAGGCTCCAACGTGTACATCAGGAGAGAGTTGATCTGCTGGGGAGACAGTGTCAAACTTCGCTACGGCAACAAGCCCGAGGACTGTCCCTACCTGTGGGCCCACATGCAGAAGTACACCGAGATCACGGCCAAGCACTTCGCTGGGGTCCGCCTGGACAACTGTCACTCCACCCCTCTGCATGTCGCTGAGGTACTGTACACAATTCCATTCAGTCTGAGCCATTGAGTTTGTTATTACACTCCATGTAGGCCATGCTATCTATGAAACCCATAACGTTACTGTATGGCCAATTAATACGATTCAGGTATCTTCCAAGGTAATTGATACAGTTGATGTATGAGTAAAGTTAGTGATAATTCGCTGTAAAGTGACAAAACAATGTCATTACTGAAACCACTCTCCTTCCGTAGCACATGCTGTCTGCAGCCAGGGCGATCAGGCCCAACCTGTATGTAATCGCTGAGCTCTTTACGGGCAGCGAGCTGATTGACAATGTGTTTGTTAACCGCCTGGGGATAACCAGTCTTGTCAGAGGTACTGGACGTTGACATGTAGTAGATACAGCACTGGAGTGGTGGGGGTTAAATCCCAGGTCACACTTTATTTGACGTATCTGGTGTTTACTAGACATTCAATTGAAAATGTTTATTTAAATGTCATAATAATTGCATTTTGGTGTCTTTGAGACTAATTGTAAAACAGATATATTTGTAACATCTGGTACCAGTTTCTTCAAAGCACATACCAGAAAGCATTGTTGGTTACAACATCATTTTTGAGTAAACACCAAATACCATCTTAGGACTGTAAAATAAAGTGTTACCTAAAATGTTTTGTTTTGGCATGACACTAAATCTAGTCTCTGTTTTTGTCTCTTTCTGTGTGTCTCTTGTCTTTTAATATCTCCCATTTTACAATCCTCATTTCATCATTCCTATACCTCACTTTACATACTATCTCGCTCTCTGCCAAACATTTTTGCATTAAACATATCACCTTTCTTTTACTTCCTGGTCTAAACACCTCATTGACCTTTTGACCTTTATCATTGGCGTCCTCCTCACCCTGTTATCGGTTCCCTTCTCATATTTCTGTCTCTTTGTTTGGTTTGTGTTTGGTGTTTGGCTTGTTTTCTTTTGAACCTTGAACCCCCTCTTCCATACTAACCTGGTTTCCTGCTTAGCTTCGCCGTACCTCCCTACATTTCGACTTCTCCTTCCTCTACCCTCTACCCCCACGCTCTCTGTGCTTTAACCCACCGTTGACTGACCTGTGGATGTGGACATGTAGTACATGTTGGACGTGGCTCGTGTGTTGAGGCCCAGTCTGTACGTGGTGGCTGAGCTGTTCACGGGCAGCGAGGACCTGGACAATGTCTTTGTAAATAAGCTAGGCATTACCTCGCTCATCAGAGGTAGGATTGCACACCACTAGCTTGGTCCCAGAATGGTTTGTGCCGTCTTGCCAACTCCTTTGGTTATTGTCATTAATGACCATAGGAGTTGGTAAGACACCACAAACAGATCTGAGACCAGGTTAACGCATCACTGCATCTGTGAATGAAACATTGTACCAACGGGCGTTCTCAATTCCAGTATGTTGACACCATTGTGCATGTTGACACCATTGTATGTGATTGAAAAGACTACAAACTAATACAGTGGTGTAACTGTGAACCCCTCCCTCCCTCTCTTCCTGGCCCCTCCAGAGGCAATGAGTGCAGGGGACAGTCACGAGGAGGGCAGGCTTGTGTACCGGTACGGAGGGGAGCCTGTCGGGGCCTTCGTCCAGCCCAGCCTCCGCCCCCTGGTGCCCAGCATCGCCCACGCCATGTTCCTGGACGTCACCCATGACAACGAGTGCCCCATCCAGGTACTTTATTCTTAGCCTATCCTTGACTTCCGCTATTCAGGTACATCACAGTGTTATAGTGGCCATTGCTATTTCATTGCTGTAAATAAAATATCTAGGCACTATTTCAATATGCACAATAGCTGGCATACTGCTGCTTAGAATGAAGCAATTATATTGGCCATGCATTCTAAGTGGTATGCTATTGTGTGCATTGCAGGAAAATTATCCTGCAACAAGGTGATCTGTTGAGAGCCTGGTTGATTTCAGTATGAACTTTTGGTTTAATTCCAGCACAATATGAAATTCCAGTGAGGTGTGTGTGCTGTTTCCATGTTTACTCTCTGGGAACATTTCCCCTAGTGGCAAAAAAGAGACAATCACAAACCTTGATGTGTGTCAATTCCTTTGTTGTTGTCTATGTTCCAGCTCCGCTCTGCGTATGACTCGCTCCCCAGTTCTGCCATCGTCTCAATGGCCTGCTGTTGCTCTGGCAGCACCAGGGGATATGATGAGATGGTGCCTCACCAGGTAACTCTCACACCTTTTCTTGGTCAGAACAGTATAGTGACTTTTAGACAGATATACAAATATCTTAAATGCATATACACCACTATAGCGTCACAATATCTTAAATCACTAAGTATAAAGCCAAGTAGTTTAGAATGATGGTAGCTAGTAACCCCTGGTATCATTTGTAGATTTGCAGGAAATTATGTTTAAAACTGCAAAATGTTCTCTACTCCAATAAGAGGGGTGTGAATTTTTTTTTTAAATTTACATTTTTTAATCTTTATTTAACTAGGCAAGTCAGTTAAGAACAAATTCTCATTTACAATGACGGCCTAGGAACAGTGGATTAACTGCCTTGTTCAGGGGCAGAACAACATTTTTACCTTGTCAGCTCAGGGATTCGATCTTACAACCTTTCGGTTACTAGTCTAACGCTCTAACCACTAGGCTACCTGTCGTGGGGGTTTGTTACTATGCTGATTAAATGACAATATCCATCTGGACCTTTGCCATCTAGGAAATGTATGTGACTGGACCTTCTCAAATAGTACTTGAGCACCGCTGCCTGGACTAGACTCTTTAGTGACCATCTCTCCTGCCTGGTCTAGACTCTTTAGTGACCATCTCTCCTACCTGGTCTAGACTCTGTAGTGACCATCTCTCCTGCCTGGACTAGACTCTTTAGTGACCATCTCTCCTGCCTGGACTAGACTCTTTAGTGACCATCTCTCCTGCCTGGACTAGACTCTTTAGTGCCCATCTCTCCTGCCTGGACTAGACTCTTTAGTGACCATCTCTCCTGCCTGGACTAGACTCTTTAGTGACCATCTCTCCTGCCTGGTCTAGACTCTTTAGTGACCATCTCTACTGCCTGGACTAGACTCTTTAGTGATCATCTCTCCTGCCTGGTCTAGACTCTTTAGTGATCATCTCTCCTGCCTGGATTAGACTCTTTAGTGACCATCTCTCCTGCCTGGATTAGACTCTTTAGTGACCATCTCTCCTGCCTGGACTAGACTCTTTAGTGACCATCTCTCCTGCCTGGACTAGACTCTTTAGTGACTATCTCTCCTGCCTGGACTAGACTCTTTAGTGACCATCTCTACTGCCTGGATTAGACTCTTTAGTGACCATCTCTCCTGCCTGGACTAGACTCTTTAGTGACCATCTCTCCTGCCTGGACTAGACTCTTTAGTGACCATCTCTCCTGCCTGTCTGCCTGTAGATCTCAGTGGTCAAGGAGGAGCGTTTCTACCCCAAGTGGAACCCTGAAGCCAAGGCCTCGTCACCCGGGGAGGTCAACTTGAAGACGGGTATCATCGCTGGCAAGCTGGCCCTCAACAAAATGCACCAGGAACTGGCTTCCAAGGGCTTCAACCAGGTGGGTGTGTGGGGGAATGGGTGTTCCTCTGACTCAATCTAAAACCAATTTCTTGCCCATATCCATAGGCCTTTGAATGGGTATTGGCAACATGGTGAATGGTAATTGTAGACTGGATTAAATAGATATGACATAGCAGTTACTCCTATTTAGTCCTTTGAGAAGTGAAGAGGAGTCAATAATAACCAAAGGATCATTTTGACATTGGCCCTACAGTATTCAGGTCAGCATGTGTGTGTGAATGTGGAAATGTATTTGCCTGATAAAAGTTGTTTGTAACACTGCTTGTCCCTTGGCCCTCTCCTAGGTGTACGTTGACCAGGTGGACGAGGACATTGTAGCGGTGACACGTCACTGTCCCAGCACCCACCAGTCTGTGGTGGCCGTGTGTCGCACTGCCTTCCATAACCCCAAACACCACCAGTACAGGAAGGAGGTTCCCCCCATGTTTATCCCTGGTGTGATGCTTCACTGTTACCATAAACAAGACACTGTCCTCAGAATGGGCTATCTATAAAAATACAATTATACTTGAGTGGCCTATGTCATTCATCTTAAGAACTCTAGAATGTGCTGATAATGGCAGCCATCTTAGTCAGGGATCATTTAAAACCAGTATAATTGGAGAGAAAAAAATGTCAAGAGAGGCACAGGAGAACACTACTGACCTGGATGCACCTACTATTTTAACACAATCCCCTTCATCTCTCTCCATCTCCAGGTAAAATTGAGGAGGTCATTCTGGAGGCGCGTATCATTGACCGGCAAGCCGGCACCTACAAGAAGTGCGAGAAGTACATCAACGGCATGCCGGAGTACACCGTGGAGATTAAGGAGCACATCCAGGTGACGTGACGCTGGGAATGTGGGTAATAATTAGTTTAGGCCTCCTGTCACAATGGGCTTGAGCAGTAAAGATTGCCTTGTGAAAAATATTTCCTCTCAAACCAAACAAATCCATTTTCAGACTGGGTCTTGAAAAACAAGAAGCTTCAGTGGCATCTGGTTACATTTCACAAGCTGGTATTGTGTCTGTATTCTGTCTGGAATGTTTGTCAGTTTCTGTTGAATGCCATTTAGTTTACAGTGCATTTGGAAAATATTCAGACCCCTTGACTTTTTCCACATTTTGTTACGTTACAGCCTTATTCTAAAATGTATGAAAAATAAAATCCTCCTCAATCTACACACAATATTTGGTTATATACAGTGCCTTGCGAAAATATTCGGCCCCCTTGAACTTTGCAACCTTTTGCCACATTTCAGGCTTCAAACATAAAGATATAAAAATGTATTTTTTTGTGAAGAATCAACGACAAGTGGGACACAATCATGAAGTGGAACGACATTTATTGGATATTTCAAACTTTTTTAACAAGTTCAAAAACTGACAAATTGGGCGTGCAAAATTATTCAGCCCCTCTACTTTCAGTGCAGCAAACTCTCTCCAGAAGTTCAGTGAGGATCTCTGAATGATCCAATGTTGACCTAAATGACTAATGATGATAAATACAATCCATCTGTGTGTAATCAAGTCTCCATATAAATGCACCTGCACTGTGATAGTCTCAGAGGTCCGTTAAAAGCATCATGAAGAACAAGGAACACACCAGGCAGGTCCGAGATACTGTTGTGAAGAAGTTTAAAGTCGGATTTGGATACAAAAATATTTCCCAAGCTTTAAACATCCCAAGGAGCACTGTGCAAGCGATAATATTGAAATGGAAGGAGTATCAGACCACTGCAAATCTATCAAGACCTGTCCGTCCCTCTAAACTTTCAGCTCATACAAGGAGAAGACTGATCAGAGATGCAGCCAAGAGGCCCATGATCACTCTGGATGAACTGCAGAGATCTACAGCTGAGGTGGGAGACTCTGTCCATAGGACAACAATCAGTCGTATATTGCACAAATCTGGCCTTTATGGAAGAGTGGCAAGAAGAAAGCCATTTCTTAAAGATATCCATAAAAAGTGTGGTTTAAAGTTTGCCACAAGCCACCTGGGAGACACACCAAACATGTGGAAGAAGGTGCTCTGGTCAGATGAAACCACAATTGAACTTTTTGGCAACAATGCAAAATGTTATGTTTGGCGTAAAAGCAACACAGCTGAACACACCATCCCCACTGTCAAACATGGTGGTGGCAGCATCATGGTTTGGGCCTGCTTTTCTTCAGCAGGGACAGGGAAGATGGTTCAAATTGATGGGAAGATGGATGGAGCCAAATACAGGACCATTCTGGAAGAAAACCTGATGGAGTCTGCAAAAGACCTGAGACTGGGGCGGAGATTTGTCTTCCAACAAGACAATGATCCAAAACATAAAGCAAAATCTACAATGGAATGGTTCAAAAATAAACATATCCAGGTGTTAGAATGGCCAAGTCAAAGTTCAGACCTGAATCCAATCGAGAATCTGTGGAAAGAACTGAAAACTGCTGTTCACAAATTTTGCACGCCCAATTTTTCAGTTTTTGATTTGTTAAAAAAGTTTGAAATATCCAATAAATGTCGTTCCACTTCATGATTGTGTCCCACTTGTTGTTGATTCTTCACAAAAAAAATACAGTTTTATATCTTTATGTTTGAAGCCTGAAATGTGGCAAAAGGTCGCAAAGTTCAAGGGGGCCGAATACTTTCGCAAGGCACTGTAGACCAGCAAAAGCCATTTCATAATTGTCCTCAACTCTCCTCTCAATCGCCCATTGTGGACCTTCATCCTGTTTTGTGTGGTAGTGAAACATTATTCACCCCTGGTCTTCTGTGTCCCCTGTCACCCCAGCTGAAAGATAGTGGCGTTGTGAAACACGCAGGCGTGACGTCTAAGGGCAGCAGTGAGTTTGTCCAGGAGATCATCTTCGAGCGCCTCACCCCTGGCAGCGTCATCGCTTTCAGGTCAGAGGTCATGATGAGCAGACCAATATATACACCCATTAAATAGAATTTCAAAGCATAGTCTATTGTAACACACACCAATGAGGGATATTTTCTGGCCAGTTTGGCCCCCTATTGTACACGGTTGTTTAGTCCCTATTGTCCACTCACAACTCACAGATAATACTGTTGACTCTGCACCCCTTCGATAGCTCAGTTGGTAGAGCGGAGGACTGTAGATAAAATAGCAGTGGTCCTTAGGTCGCGGGTTCAAATTCGGCTCGAAGGAAGAAACCTTTCCCTCTAGCTTTTGGCTGACCTTTCATGGCATAAATCCAGGAATCTCTCCAGCCTTGAAGAGCCTGTACAGTATGTCTCCTAGCCTGACCCCAAATCGGTTAGGTCGGGGGATTGTGGACGCCAGGTCATCTGATGCAGCACTCATAACTCTCCTTCTTGGTAAAATAGCCATTACACAGCCTGGAGGTGTGTTGGATCATTGTCCTGTAGAAAAACAAATGACAGTCCCACTAAGCCCAAACCAGATGGGATGGCGTATCACTGCAGAATGCTGTGGTAGCCATGCTGGTTAAGTGTGCCTTGAATTCTAAATAAATCACAGACAGTGTCACCAGCAAAGCACCCCCACACCATAACACATCGTCCTCCATGCTTTTTGGAAGCAAACCACTCGATTTCGTCTCTGCGTTATATTGGCATCGAACATGTCACCCACTCTAGGAAAGGGGGTGACCTTGATAATTTATTGTTAAAATGAGAGGCTGCTTGGATCTTTAATTTAAAGACCCTTGCTCCCTTTGGTCTCAAAAACGTAGACTTTGATCTGAAGCCATTCTTGTGCTTATTGTGACTTTGCCATTGTAATTGTTTGTAAGCTTGTGTAGTCTAAAATTAATCTATGATCGTATGCTATCCATTTGTTTTTTTTATGCTGTTCTTTGTATGCCATTTTAATATTTGAGAATTAACCAATGATATTAGGCCATTCTTGGCCATGATTACAGACACCTGTGTGTCTTTTGACACCATATAAACGAGTCACCCTGCAGTGTTTGTGATTATACCCTGATAAAGACAGCTTGCCTGTCGAAACGTTAAGTGTGAAATACACATGCAGAGATCATCCGCTCACCCACAGCATTTCACAAAGACATTGCAGTTGGAACCAAAAATCTCAAATTTGGACTCCAGACCAAAGGACAAATTTCCACCGGTCTAATGTCGATTTCTGGTGTTTGTGGGCCCAAGAAATTCTCTTCTTATTATTGGTGTCCTTTAGTAGTGGTTTCAATGCAGCAATTTGACCATGAAGGCCTGATCACTGCAGTTTCCTCTGAACAGTAGATGTTGAGATGTGTCTGTAACTTGAACTCTGTGAAGCATTTATTTGGGCTGCCATTTCTGAGGCTGGTAACTCTAATGAACTAATCCTCTGCAACAGGGGTAACTCTGGGTCTTCCTTTCCTGTGGCGGTCCTCATGAGAGCCAGTTTCATCATAGCGCTTGATGGTTTTTGCAACTGCACCTGAAGAAACGTTCATGTTCTTTATGTTCTGTATTGACTGGCCTTCATGTCTTAAAGTAATGATGGACTGTCGTTTCTCTTTGCTTATTTGAGCAGTTCTTGCCATAATATGAACTTGGTCTTTTACCAAATAGAGCTATCTTCTGTAACCAAACTGACGTTGTCATAACACAACTGATTGGCTGGAAAACATTAAGAAGGAAAGAAATTCCATAAATTCACTTTTAAGAAGGCACACCTGTTAATTGAAATGCATTCCAGGTGACTACCTCATAAAGCTTGGTTGAGAGAATGCCAAGAGTGTGCAAAGCTGTCATCAAGGCAAAAGGGTGGCTATTTGAAGAATCTCAAATCTCATATATTTTTGATTGGTGTAACACTTTTTTGGTTACTACATGATTCCATATGTGTTATTTCATAGTTTTGATGTCTTCACTATTAAAGAAAAACCCTTGAATGAGTAGGTGTTCTAAAACTTTTGTGTATATGTGTTTCCCTCACCAGGGTGAGTCTGGACCCTAAGGCCCAGGAGCTTGTGGGAGTCATCAGACATCACCTGATCCAATTCAGCCCCAAGTACAAGCCTGGCAGTCTGCCTGACCAGCACACACCACCCATACTGGAGACACCACTGGCACAGTGAGTATACATCACACAAAAACACACAAATGTGCCTTTACACACACTGCATTGCAAACATGTACAGTGCATTCGGGAACGTTATCAGGCTCCTTGACTTTTTCCACATTTTGTTACATTACAGGCTTATTCTAAAATGGATTAAACAATCTACACATAATAATGACAGCGAGAACAGGTTTTTAGACATTTTTGCAAATGTATTAAAAATAAAATATGTAAATATCACATTTACATAAGTATTCAGACCCTTTTACTATGAGACTCGAAATTGAGCTCAGGTACATCGTGTGTCCGTTGATCATCCTTGAGATGTTTCTAGAACTTGATTGGAGTCCACCTGTGGTACATTGATTGGACATGCTTTGGAAAGGCACACACCTGTCTATGTAAGGTTCCACAGTTGACAGCGCATGTCAGAGCAAAAACCAAGCCATGACGTCGAAGTGGATTTGTCCGTGGAGATCCAAGACAGGATTGTGTTGAGGCACAGATCTGGGGAAGGGTACCAAAAAAGTTCTGCAGCATTGAAGGTCCGCAAGAACACCGTGGCCTCCATCATTCTTAAATGGAAGAAGTTTGGAGACTCTTCCTAGAGCTGGCTGCCTGACCAAACTGAGCAATCAGGGGGATAATGTCCCTTGGTCAGAGAGGTGACCAAGAGCCTGATGGTCACTCTGATAGAGTTCCTCGTATGGAGATGAAAGAAACTCCCAGAAGGATAACCATCTCTGTAGCACTCCACCAATCAGGCCTTTATGGTAGAGTGGCCAGACAGAAGCCACTCCTCAGTAAAAGTCACATGACATCCCGCTTGGAGTTTGCCAAAAGGAACCTAAATGACTCTCAGACCATCAGAAACAAGATTCTCTGGTTTGATGAAACCAAGATTGAAACCTTTGGCCTGAACGCCAAGCATCCCGTCTGGAGGAAACCTGGGACCATCCCTACGATGAAGCATGGTGGTGGCATCATCATGCTGTGGGGATGTTTTTCAGCGGCAGGGACTGGGAGACTAGTCAGGATCGAGGGAAAGATGATGAGGGGAGTAAAGTACAGAGAGATGAAAACCTGCCAGAGCACTCGGGACCTCAGACTGGGGGCGAAGGTTCACCTTCCAATAGGACAACAAAATGGTTGTGCAGCGACGCTCCCCGTCCAACCTTACAGAGCTTGAGAGGATCTGCAGAGAAGAATGGGAGAAACTCCCCAAATACAGATGTGCCAAGCTTGTAGCATCATACCCAAGAAGACTGGAGACTGTAATCGCTGCTTAAACAAAGTATTTTTTATGTATTTTTTTATTTAACCAGGTAGGCCAGTTGAGAACAAGTTCTCATTTACAACTGCAACCTGTCATGGGTATAGGGTACAGAGTATAGGGTCTGAATACTTATGTAAATGTGATATTTCAGATATTCCAAATCTGGTTTTGCTGTGCCATTATGGGGTATTGTGTGTAGATCGATGAGGGAAAAAAAAACAATTTAATCAATTTTAGAATAAGGCTTTAACGTAACAAAATGTGGAAAAACTGAAGGTCTGAATACTATCCGAATTCACTCACCAAGTGTATTGGAAAAGCGTTATGCTTACAATGGCTTGAGAGGTATAGTATGTTTGGTTTTTCCTGGTGGCTATATATTTGTATAGTGATGAATTGTGTCCATAAAGTACGTGTTGAAATACTGATCAGCAGGGCTCTGTCGTCTCCAGTTGTGTTGAAATACTGATCAGCAGGGCTCTGTCGTCTCCAGTTGTGTTGAAATACTGATCAGCAGGGCTCTGTCGTCTCCAGTTGTGTTGAAATACTGATCAGCAGGGCTCTGTCGTCTCCAGTTGTGTTGAAATACTGATCAGCAGGGCTCTGTCGTCTCCAGTTGTGTTGAAATACTGATCAGCAGGGCTCTGTCGTCTCCAGTTGTGCTCAGGTGGGTGTGTTCTAATGTTATGTGACTCCATCTTCTATCCCCGTTCAGGATCATGTCTAAGCTGACTCTGGGCGACATGAACATGCTGCTGTTCCGCTGTGACTCTGAGGAACAGGAGGACGGAGGAGGCTGCTACAACATCCCTTCCTGGACCAGCTTCAAGTACGGTGGCCTGCAAGGTACAGTAAAAACAAAAGTATTTAACCTTTATTTAACTAGGCAAGTCAGTTAAGAACAAATTCTTATTTACAATGATATCCTACTGTACCCCAGCCAAACCCGGACGATGCTGGGCCAAATGTGCCCCACCCTATGGGACTCCCAATCATGGCTGGTTGTGATACAGCCTGGATTCAAACCAGGATGAGATGCAGTGCCTTAGACCGCTGCGCCACTCGGGAGCCCAATTTTGCCCCAGTGCACAGTGAGGTGGTCCAGTCAGCACCAGGATTGGGGTCAATTCCATTTCAATTCGGTCAATTCAGAGTAAATTGGAATTTTACACTTTACTTCCTGAATTGACTGATTTAATCCTAACCCTGGTCAGCACACATTGTGGAAGTTGCCCCAACCACTGATACAGGGTCAGATATTTTTCCATCCCCCACAATGGTTAAGGTTAGGATTTGAGTTGGTTAGCTTATCCTAGAGCTGTGTCTACAAGCAGCTGTACACATATTGTTGAATGAAACTGGACTTCGACATTGAAAACGGGATTCATTGTGTTCATACAGGTCTTCTGTCAGTGATGGCGGACATTCGTCCCAAGAACGACCTGGGCCACCCGGTGTGTGACAACCTGAGACAGGGGGACTGGATGATCGACTACGTCAGTAACAGGCTGGTGTGCCACAGTGGCGCTCTAGGAGAGGTGAGCGGTTTGAGTGACAGTAATTTAAACTGAATGAATGAATCCCAGGTTTGATTTTTTTTTATAGGCCTTATGATGGTAAGAAGTAGACTAACAAGATGGTCTGAACTTGACAATGATTATTGTAAATATAAATTAATCCTACAACTCAGCCCAGCTAAGGTCAAAGACCTGAGTTTTAAATCAACCACTGTGGTAGCAGTATGATAATAGGAAGATGATTATAATCATTGTCAACATTTTCCGTTGTCATAATCTTTGAGTTTGGTGTTATCCAGATAACATGTGTTGTTTCCAGGTGGGGAAGTGGCTCAAGGCGATGTTCCATTATCTGAAGCACATCCCTCGCTATCTCATCCCCTGCTACTTTGATGCCATTTTAGTGGGAGTCTACACCACGGCTCTTGACACCACCTTCAACAAGATGTCCAGGTACAAATTTAGGATCTTAATTTGATCACCCTGTTGCAGGAAATGTCCTGCAGAGCAGGAAATGCAAACCCCTAGTGTATTCAAGGTTTTAAAAATATTCTAAAGTTTGAAATTTACACTTACACATTTCAGACTTGATTTGTTCTAATTATGTAACAACCCCTACAAAAATCTCCATTAATTATAAGCCACACAATAATTCAGATTTCCTGAAGTTGCAGGATTATTTTCCTCCTATGAGAAACTGGTCAAATTAAAATCTTGCACCTGGATGTCTCACACAAACAACCCTATAAAGTTTATATCATACCCAACATGCATTGAGGAAATGATGCAATAGAAGAATGGAATATTGTTAAATGATTACATTTAGTGAGAATATTTGTATTAAAAAGGCCCTGCACCTTTAAGGGTATTTATGCCGAAACCCAGAACCATACCATTAAATGTTTTTGACTATCTTTTAACCTCTATCCTTTTTTACAACATATGTATTGTCTCGTGGCGTCTTCAGTTTTGTCCAGTAATGGTGCAGAATATTTTTTTATGTAAAACCATGTTTTTTTTCTGGTTTCTGTCTCTTTCAGTTTCGTCCAGAACGGCTCGACCTTTGTCAAACTGCTGGCTCTGGGCTCGGTCCAGATGGGTGGTGTGGGAAGTTTCCCGGCTCTGCCCCCCTTGTCCCTGGAACTACCCGACGTCCCCTACCGCCTCAACAAGGACACCGGCAAGAAGGAGCAGTGCTGCATCTCCCTGGCCGCAGGTCTGCCTAGCAACAACCAATTTCTATTATATATTCTATTCTACTTCTGTAAACAGTAGTCGGATGCCAACCTAATAACCATAATTCTTCTCTGTTGATATTCACGAAACCAATAAGTGTGTTTAAGTCTATTGTTGGTCAGCAAAATGGTCTATTGTAGTCAGTCGCTTGGTATTTTTAAGCTGACACAATTCTACAAGCTTCAGTCCAATCCAGTAGCTGTCAGCTGACAAAGTCCTATTTGTATCTCGGTACCGTTTTGAGAATTGGTGTTAGAAATTCAGCTGCATTTGAACGTCTTCTTCCTTTATTCATCTCTGCCTTCCTGTTTCACAGGTCTGCCTCACTTCTCCTCTGGAATCTTCCGCTGCTGGGGCCGAGACACCTTCATTGCTCTGCGTGGACTCATGCTGGTCACTGGTCGTCACCTGGAGGCTAGGTGTGTATTCTGACTGTTCTGTAGTAGTATCCTAATTGAACTTCTTAGCTATTAGAAAAGATATAACCAGTGGTGTAAAGTATTTAAGTGAAAATATTAAGTAGTTTTTTGAGGGTATCTGTACTTTACTATCAATGTTTTTGACAACTTTTACTTCACTACATTCTTCAAGAAATAATGTTATTTTTCCTGCATATATTTTCCCTGACATCCAAAAGTATTCGTTCCATTTTGAATGTTTAGAAGGACAGGAAAATTGTGAAATTCACACACTTATCAAGAGAATATCCCTTGTCATCCCTACTGCATCTGATCTGAAGAACTCACTAAACACACATGATTGTTTGTAAATTCTGTCTGTGCCCGTGGCTATCCGTAAATTAAAAAAACAAGTAAGAAAATGATGGCGTCTGGTTTGCTTAATATAAGAAATTTAAAATGATTTATACTTTTAATTTTAATACTTAAATATCTTTTAGCAATTACATTTACTTTTGATACTTAAGTATTTTTAAAACCAAATACTTTTAGACTTTTACTAAAGTAGTATTTTACTGGGTGACTTTCACTTGAGTCATTTTCTATTAAGGTATCTTTACTTTTTTTTATGACAATTGGGTACTTTTTCCACCACTGGATATTACACTGGAGTACAGTTGATATATTCATTGAATGTCTCTTTTTCCTACAGAAACATCATCCTGGCATTTGCAGGCACCCTGAGACACGGTCTTATCCCCAACCTGTTGGGCGAGGGCATCTGTGCCCGCTTCAACTGCCGTGATGCCGTGTGGTGGTGGCTGCAGTGCATCCAGGACTACTGTACCTTGGTGCCCGAGGGCATTGCCATCCTCCGCTGCCCTGTGGTCAGGATGTACCCCCGTGACGACTCTGAGCCCCAGATCTCTGGCACTCCGGTAGGTCATATCTATACATACACATTATGCATACACACACATCCCTCTCTCTCTCACACACACCCACGTGTACACATCAGACACGAACACACATGCATAAACACATACATACACTCTCCATCTATCTCTCTTTGTCACCCACACACTCTCACATGCACAAATATAGACACACATATTCATAAACACACACACTCCTTCTCTCTCCCTTTCCCACCCACACACTCTCACATGCACAAATATAGACACACACATCCATAAACACATACAGGTCCACACACACATACAGTGCCTTCAGAAAGTAGTCTTACCCCTAGACTTATTCCACATTTTGATGTTACTGCTTGAATTCAAAATTGATTGAAAAAAATGTTTTCTCTCAGCCATCTGCCTTATAATACCCCATAATGACAAAGTGAAAACATGTTTTTAGAAATTGTAGCTAATTTATTGAAAATGAAATATAGAAATATCTAATTTACATAAGTATTCACACCCCTGAGTCAATAGATGTTTGGGGTGTAGACGAGCTTTAATATTGCAAATAGATTGTAACTTCTATCAATGTAATTATCTGCATCATTTTCAATCCCCCATATATTTTTTGTTAAATATTCTATTTGCTATATACAGTATTTTTCAATTGTGCTATGACGGTTCTGAACCTTTCTATTCTCAAAGATTCTACAGATTGTAAATTAAAGATCAAATGTTTTGCTAAGAGTATTATTATATTATTGATCAATTGACTAGGAGTTTTCATATCACACAGCAGTGCTATTTGCAGAATTGGCTCCAGATAAATGTTGTAATTCTTCAGCCATTCCTGAACCTGTGACTGAAAACAAGCTACATATGGGCAGTACCAAAACAAGTGATCTAATGATTCTGTCTCTTTGCACCAAAATCGAATGAAAAAACTCAACATTTTTTGTGTATCAGTTCATTAACCATGTGCCATGGAATCGGTACATCGAAAATCTCTTTCCAACTGTTTTGCAATCTGTATGGCACAGCTGTCATTTTTTGGGTCCTTAAATTAAACTTGTATACTTCTTTATTTATCACAATTTTCTTTAACCAGTTTTGTTTTTTAATCTAGGGCCGACAGACAAGTTCCTTCCTTCCTCCCCTTTCCACTTTCCTCTTCCATTTTTGTGGAAATGCTGCAATTATATACTGAACAAAAATATAAACGCAACATGGTCCGATGTTTCAGGAGCTGAAATAAAAGATCCCTGAAATGTTCAATATGCACAAGGGGCTTATTTCTCTCAAATGTTGTGCACAAATTTGTTTACATCCCTGTCAGTGAACAAGTACATTTATTTATTTCGGGATATGAATACCTATTATGTCCACTTCACCGTCAGACCATTTTATTGGTAAACTACATGGTAATGTAAAAAAAATTGTGATCCAATACTTAATTAGGTTGTAATCCAGAGGTTAGGGAAATTATTTAGATCCTCTGAGGCTGTGGACTGATCCAAATTGTGGATTTAAAAGAACATAACATGACTCATCAGTGTACAATGACACATTTGTATAAGCACCTTTGGCAGCGATTAAGTCTCTAAGCGCTTTCCGGCCTCCCGAGTGTTGCTGTGGTCTAAGGCATTGCATCGCAATGCTAGCTGTGCCACTAGAGATTCTGGGTTCGAGTCCAGGCTCTGTCGCAGCCGGCCGCGACCAGGAGACCCATGGTGTGGCACACAATTGGCCCAGCGTCGTCCAGGATAGGGCAGGGTTTGGTCGGCAGGGATGTCCTTGTCCCATCGCGCACTAGCGACTCCTGTGACGGGCCAGGTGCAGTGCACGCTGACACTGTGGCCAGGTGCACTGTGTTTCCTCTGACACATTGGTGCGGCTGGCTTCCTGGTTAAGTGGGAAGCGATGCGGCTTGGTTGGGTTGTGTTTCGGAGGATGCACGGCTCTCGACCTTCGACTCTCCCGAGTCTGTACGGGAGTTGCATCGATGAGACAAGACTGTAACTTCCAATTGGATACCATGAAATTGTGGGGGAAAAGGGGTAAAAAAGAAAGTCTCGCTTTCCTCATCTGGATTGTGCAACATTTGCCCATTTATTATTTTCGAAATTCTTCAAGCTCTGTCAAATTGGTTGTTGATCATTGCTAGACAACCATTTTCAGGTCTTGCCATAGGTTTTCATGTAGATTTAAGTTAAAACTGTAACTCAGACGTTTAGGGATAGTCAGTCTTCTTGGTAAGCATCTCTAGTGTAGATTTGGCCTTGTGTTTTATGTTATTGTCCTGCTGAAAGGTGAATTAATCTCCCAGTGTCTGTGGGAAAGCCAGGTTTCCCTTGTGAACCAGGTATTCCTCTAGGATTTTGCCTGTGCTTAGCTCCATTCCGTTTCTTTCTTATCCTACAAAACCCCCCTTGTCCTTAATGATTACAAACATACAGTGCCTTGCGAAAGTATTCGACCCCCTTGAACTTTGCGACCTTTTGCCACATTTCAGGCTTCAAACATAAAGATATAAAACTGTATTTTTTGTGAAGAATCAACAACAAGTGGGACACAATCATGAAGTGGAATGACATTTATTTGATATTTCAAACTATTTTAACAAATCAAAAACTGAAAAATTGGGCGTGCAAAATTATTCAGCCCCCTTAAGTAAATACTTTGTAGCGCCACCTTTTGCTGCGATTACAGCTGTAAGTCGCTTGGGGTATGTCTCTATCAGTTTTGCATATCGAGAGACTGAAATTTCTTCCCATTCCTCCTTGCAAAACAGCTCGAGCTCAGTGAGGTTGGATGGAGAGCAGTTGTGAACAGAAGTTTTCAGTTCTTTCCACAGATTCTCGATTGGATTCAGGTCTGGACTTTGACTTGGCCATTCTAACACCTGGATATGTTTATTTTTGAACCATTCCATTGTAGATTTTGCTTTATGTTTTGGATCATTGTCTTGTTGGAAGACAAATCTCCATCCCAGTCTCAGGTCTTTTGCAGACTCCATCAGGTTTTCTTCCAGAATGGTCCTGTATTTGGCTCCATCCATCTTCCCATCAATTTTAACCATCTTCCCTGTCCCTGCTGAAGAAAAGCAGGCCCAAACCATGATGCTGCCACCACCATGTTTGACAGTGGGGATGGTGTGTTCAGCTGTGTTGCTTTTACGCCAAACATAACATTTTGCATTGTTGCCAAAAAGTTCAATTTTGGTTTCATCTGACCAGAGCACCTTCTTCCACATGTTTGGTGTGTCTCCCAGGTGGCTTGTGGCAAACTTTAAACAACACTTTTTATGGATATCTTTAAGAAATGTCTTTCTTCTTGCCACTCTTCCATAAAGGCCAGATTTGTGCAATATACGACTGATTGTTGTCCTATGGACAGAGTCTCCCACCTCAGCTGTAGATCTCTGCAGTTCATCCAGAGTGATCATGGGCCTCTTGGCTGCATCTCTGATCAGTCTTCTCCTTGTATGAGCTGAAAGTTTAGAGGGACGGCCAGGTCTTGGTAGATTTGCAGTGGTCTGATACTCCTTCCATTTCAATACTATCGCTTGCACAGTGCTCCTTGGGATGTTTAAAGCTTGGGAAATCTTTTTGTATCCAAATCCGGCTTTAAACTTCTTCACAACAGTATCTCGGACCTGCCTGGTGTGTTCCTTGTTCTTCATGATGCTCTCTGCGCTTTTAACGGACCTCTGAGACTATCATAGTGCAGGTGCATTTATACGGAGACTTGATTACACACAGGTGGATTGTATTTATCATCATTAGTCATTTAGGTCAACATTGGATCATTCAGAGATCCTCACTGAACTTCTGGAGAGAGTTTGCTGCACTGAAAGTAAAGGGGCTGAATAATTTTGCACGCCCAATTTTTCAGTTTTTGATTTGTTAAAAAAATTTGAAATATCCAATAAATGTCGTTCCACTTCATGATTGTGTCCCACTTGTTGTTGATTCTTCACAAAAAAATACAGTTTTATATCTTTATGTTCAAGGGGGCCGAATACTTTCGCAAGGCACTGTACATATAACATGATGCCTTCACCACTATGCTTGAAAATATGGAGAGTGGTATTCAGTCATGTGTTGTGTTGGATATGCTGCAGATATAACACTTTGTATTCAGGACAAAAAGTGAATTGCTTTGCCACATTTTTTGCAGTATTACTTTCATTGTTGCAAATAGGATGCGTGTTTTGGAATATGTTTATTCTGTAAAGGCTTCCTTTTCACTCTATTGATTAGGTTAGTATTGTGGAGTAACTACAGTGTTGAACCTTCCTCAGTTTTCTCCTATCACAGCCATTAAACTCTGTAACTGTTTTAATGTCACCATTGGCCTCATGGTGAAATCCCTGAGCGGTTTCCTTCCTCTCCGGCAACTGAATTAGGAAGGACACCTGTATCTTTGTAGTGACTGGGTGTATTAATACACCATCCAAAGTGTAATTTAAAGGTTCAATAAAAATAAACAATGAATGAATAACTTCACCATGCTTAACGGAATATATTTTTAATGTATGCTTTTTTATTTTTACTCATCTACCAATAGGTGCCCTTGTTTTCGAGGCACTGGAAAACCTCCCTGGTCTTTGTGGTTGACTCTGTTTGAAATTCAACTGAGGGACCAGTGGGGTACAGGGATGAGGCAGTCATTCAACAATGTCTATGCAACTTATGTGATTTGTTAAGAAAATGTTTACTCTTGAACTTATTTAGGCTTGCCATAAAAGGTGTGAATACTTATTGACTAATTTTTTATTAATTTGCAAACATTTCCACATTGACACTATGGCGTATTGTGTGTAGGCCAGTGTCACAAAATTTCAATTTAATCCATTTCAAATTCAGGCTGTAACACAACAAAATGTGGAAAAGTCAAGGGGTGTGAAACATTTCTAAAGGCTCTGTACATCAGGTACAGTCTAACTTGATCCTTGTGTGTTTCAGTCCCTGCTCACACAGCCCTTGTGTGATGTCATCCACGAGGCCATGCAACGTCACATGCAGGGTATCGACTTCAGAGAGCGCAACGCAGGACCAAAGATCGACATGCACATGAAGGATGAGGGTGAGTTTGCCAGTCTAGTCACCTCTCGTTTCGGTCACACTTTGAGATAATAAGTAGTACCAGGAGTTTTTACTGACCAAGTTACCTGACGAGGAAAAACTCTGGGCCACCTGTTATTCCCTTCAAGTGGCTCTTTTTGGTTTTTAAGGTTTTTGTTATGAGGTGCACATTGTCTTGTTGTCTTGCTTCAGCAAATATGGTATATTGTTATTATTCTCCTTGCTCCCAGGCTTCAATGTTGTGGCCAAAGTGCACCGTGATACTGGCTTTGTTTACGGTGGCAACCGCTTCAACTGCGGAACATGGATGGACAAAATGGGAGAGAGTGACAAAGCTCGCAACAAGGGCATGCCTGCAACACCCAGGTAAGACTCTATCCACTTTACCCCTATTTCTCAAAGATCCAATTCAGCTGTTTTTATCTCAATATCAAATCATTTCTGGGCAACATTTAATCACCTTAATGTGATTGAATTAAAATGGTCAAAATTAAACTAAAAATGGCTTCTTAGCAAAGAGTAATTTCTCAAACAAGAATTTTGCTAGGACTGTCTGGGAGTTGTCTGAGTAGGGAGGGGACAACTGAAAACAAGCTGTTTTTGGCTGAGAGGTTTGGAACGGTCTTTCTTATTGGTCTATTTACTAATTTACCAGCAGGCCAAAATTCCATCCCACCTAAACAGGCTGAAATTTCAGCCGGTCTTTTCAAACAGCTCTTACAGTAAAAGGGCATTACCATAATTTTCACAATTTCACAGTATTATTCCAACCTCATGGTGTGGAAATATAGTATATCAAATATAGGAAAATCAAGTTTTTGACTGCTCTGGGCCTTTAAACCTACAAAACAATACAATTAAACCAAACTAGGGAAAAGCCAGTGTATGTTTAGTTGGGTGTCTTTCCTGCTTCTCCTGAAGTTTGTAAAGATGTAAAATGCATATTAAATTGATTTGATGTGACTTGTCTCCCTGGTTGTGTGTCTCCAGAGATGGGTCAGCGGTGGAGATTGTGGGCCTCAGTAAGTCTGCCGTGCGCTGGCTGGTGGAGCTCCATAAGAAGGGCCTGTTCCCCCACAGCTCCATGAAAATACACCGGGATGGTGAGTGCTGCCTGGACACACACACACACACATGCACCAGCAGTGCTGGCATAGACACACATTGACATGTATGCAAACATACATGTGCAATGTCCCTCCCTCAGAGACAATTGTTTCACTAATAAGACATAATGAAACATGTTTTATTATATGATTGTTTTCCCTTGCAGGTAAGGAGGTGAAGGTTTCCTATGAGGAGTGGAACCATAAGATCCTGGCCAACTTTGAGAGGAACTTCTATGTGTCCCACGACGAGAAGGACCCCAACGAGAAGCACCCCGACCTGGTCCACAAGAGAGGCATCTACAAGGACAGCCACGGAGCCTCCAGCCCCTGGTGTGACTACCAGCTCAGGCCCAACTTTTGCATTGCCATGGTGGTGGTGAGTTGCCATCAGTGTGGCATCAGCCCATGCCCCGTTCCTTCAATCCTTTGCATGTTTTTTCTCATAGAGAAGCATTGGAATTTCAGTTTACTTCCAGCATTGACTGAATTGAAATGGAATTGACACCAACCCTGGTCCTTAGCCCATATACTACAAATCTACAAGTCCATGCTAGGTAAAGCTCCGCCTTATCTCAGCTCACTGGTCACGATGGCAACACCCATCCGTAGCACGCGCTCCAGCAGGTATCTCACTGATCATCCCTAAAGCCAACACCTCATTTGGCCGCCTTTCGTTCCAGTACTCTGCTGCCTGTGACTGGAACGAATTGCAAAAATCGCTGAAGTTGGAGACTTTTATCTCCCTCACCAACTTCAAACATCAGCTATCTGAGCAGCTAACCGATCGCTGCAGCTGTACATAGTCTATTGGTAAATAGCCCACCCATTTTCACCTACCTCATCCCCATACTGTTTTTATTTATTTACTTTTCTGCTCTTTTGCACACCAATATCTCTACCTGTACATGACCATCTGATCATTTATCACTCCAGTGTTAATCTGCAAAATTGTAATTATTCGCCTACCTCCTCATGCCTTTTGCACACATTGTATATAGACTCCCCCTTTGTTTTCTACTGTGTTATTGACTTGTTAATTGTTTACTCCATGTGTAACTCTGTGTTGTCTGCTCATACTGCTATGCTTTATCTTGGCCAGGTCGCAGTTGTAAATGAGAACTTGTTCTCAACTAGCCTACCTGGTTAAATAAAGGTGAAATAAAACATAAAAAAAGATATACACTACTGTTCAAAAGTTTGGGGTCACTTAGACATGTCCTTGTTTTGGAAAGAAAAGCACATTTTTCAGTGTAGACATTGTTGATGTTGTAAATGACTATTGTAGCTGTAAACGGCAGATTTTTTATGGAATATCTACATAGACGTACAGAGGCCCATTTATCAGCAACCATCACTGCTAGGCAGAGTTGCAAAGAAAAAGCCATAGCTCAGACTGGCCAATAAAAAATAAAAGATTAAGATGGGCAAAAAAACAGACACTGGACAGAAGAACTCTGCCTAGAAGGCCAGCATCCCGGATTCGCCTCTTCACTGTTGACGTTGAGACAGGTGTTTTGCGGGTACTATTTAATGAAGCTGCTAGTTGAGGAGGCGTCTGTTTCTTAACCTGTTGGGGCTAGGGGGCACAAGGAGTTCCCTAAAGGGATCCCATTCAGCTGAAAAAATATTATTTAGAAATATTTAACTTTCACACATTAACAAGTCCAATACAGCAAATGAAAGATAAACATCTTGTTAATCTACCCATGGTGTCCGATTTAAAAAAAAAAAAAAAAAATGTTTTACAGCGAAAACACAACATATATTTATGTTAGATGACCACCAAATTCAAAAACACACACAGCGATTTTTCAGTCACAAAAGCATAAATATAGATAAAATGAATCACTAACCTTTGATTATCTCCATCAGATGACACTCATAGGACATCATGTTATACATGTATTGTGTGTTTTGTTCGATAATGTGCATATATATATTTTAAAAATCAGTTTTACATTGGCGCGTTACGTGCAGTGCAATGAGACCGAGGCTTTCTGCCAGACCACCCACTCAAAGAGCTATTATGAGCCCCACCTTTTATAGTAGAATCATACAACCAGAATCTAAAGACAGGGACATCTTGTGGAAGCCCTAGGAAGTGCATGCTCATCCATATCTAAGATGGACATCAAATGGCACTGTTTTCTAAATTGAGTTCTCACTTCCTGTTTGGATTTCTTCTCAGGTTTTTGTCTGTCATATGAGTTCTGTTATACTCACAGACATAATTCAAACAGTTTTAGAAACTTCAGAGTGTTTTCTATCCACCAGTAATAATAATATGCATATATTCCTATCTGGGAAAGAGTCGGAGGCAGTTTACTCTGGGCACGCCTTTCATCCAAAAGTGAAAATACTGCCCCCTAGCCCCAACAGGTTTCTTAAACTAGACACACTAATGTACTTGTCCTCTTGCTCAGTTGTGCACTGGGGCCTTCCACTTCTCTCTCTATTCTGGTTAGAGCCAGTTTGTGCTGTTCTGTGAAGGGAGTAGTACACAGCGTTGTACGAGATCTTCAGTTTCTTGGCGATTTCTTGCATGGAATAGCCTTCACTTCTCAGAAGCAATTTTGAGCCTGTAATCAAACCCACAAATGCTGACGCTCCAGATACACTACTTTTCTAAAGAAGGCGAGCTTTATTGCTTCTTTAATTAGTACAATAGTTTTCAGCTGTGCTAACATAATTGCAAAGGGTAATGGGCTGACAATGGGCCTCTGTATGCCTATGTAGATATTCCATAAAAAATCTGCCATTTCCAGCTACAATAGTCATTATGATCAATTTGGAATTGGTCCCCCCTTTGCTGCTATAATAGCCTCCACTCTTCTGGGAAGGCTTTTCACTAGATGTTGGAACATTGCTGCGAGGACTTACTTCCATTCAACCACGAGCATTAATGAGGTTGGTTTTCGATGGGGTTCAGATCAGGGCTCTGTTGAGGCCAGTCAAGTTCTTCCACACTGATCTCGACAAATCATTTCCGTATGAACCTTGCTTTGTGCACGGTGCCATTGTCATGCTGAAACGGGAAAGAGCCTTACACAAAGTTGGAAGCACAGAATCGTCTAGAATGTCATTGGTAGTCCGTCGGACTGCGAGATGGTGAAGCTTGATCACAATCCAGAGAACGCGTTTCCACTGCTCCAGAGTCCAATGGCAGCAAAGCTTGTGTGTGGCTACTCGGCCATGGAAACCCATTTCATGAAGCTCCCGATGAACAGTTCTTGTGCTGACGTTGCTTCCAGAGGCAGTTTGGAACTCAGTAGTGAGTGTTGCAATTGAGGACAGATGATTTTTACGCGTTATCTGCCTCAGCACTCGGCGGTCTTGTTTCTGTGAACTTGTGTGGCCTACCACTTCGTGGCTGAGCTGTTGTTGCTTCTAGACGTTTTCACTTCACAATAACTCTTATGGGTTAATAAGTTGACCTGAATGGTGTTCTCTATTCTGTCCTTGAGGCTCCGGAGTTGTTCACTGTGGAGAGAGCCTGGAAAGCCCTGGGAATTGCTGAGAAGAAGCTGCTAGGACCTCTGGGAATGAAGACGTTGGACCCAGAGTAAGAGACCTCATTATCCCTCATCACCATGGGACCTGACCAGGAGAACCTAGGGCCCTGAGTTTTTCTTATTCAGGTCATATGTTCAAGAAAAACTCCTGGCCCCACTCATACTTGTTCATTAACTGATTCATTTTCAATACTTATTTTCCTGGCACATATACTGACATCAAGTTAATTTCTCCCCTAGTGATATGGTGTACTGTGGTGTCTATGACAACGCCCTGGACAACGATAACTACAACGTGGCCAGAGGTTTCAACTACCACCAAGGACCGGTGAGTGTCCCTTACTGAGGAATTGAGTTGTATTATACCTTGAATTAGGAGTTATTGTTAACTTTATTATGTCAATGCTCCCGAGGGTATAAATAAAGTTGTATTAAATTGATCTGATTGGTTTAATGACTTTTTGTTTGTTTTTTAGGAGTGGCTATGGCCAATTGGGTACTTCCTGCGAGCAAAGCTCTATTTTGCCAAGAAGCTTGGGAAGGAGACCTATGAACAGACAGTGTACCTGGTGAAGAGCATTCTCTCTCAGCATTATGTCCACCTGGAGAGGTAAATACACACACTAACACACACATTTGCACATGTGCACACACACACACACTTTGAACTTTCATCCATGTCTCTTCTTACCCTCTAAGGTCTAGCTGGAAGGGTCTGCCAGAGCTGACCAATGAGAATGGCCAGTACTGTCCCTTCAGCTGCGAATCACAGGCCTGGTCCATCTCCACGGTGCTGGAAGTCCTCCACGACATATAGCACCTCACTTCCTGTGGGCGGAGACTCGCCCCATGATCTAATGTCCTCCTGTAGTCCGGCACTGTTTTAATTCACCTTCATAGTGTGGTGTTTGTTGTCTTGTTTTGGACCACGTGTACACCCTATGCATTAAACCTACTGGGCTCGCAAGTATACACTAATGCCTTGTGAACACCAGCAATTCTAGTGGTTGTGGACAGCATTGGGAAATTTTAGCTCACGGCCTCATTTGACGGCTGACTTAGTGTTGTCAAGGTATGATCCCTATGTTACAGTAGATACATGAGCTAATGTTAAAGCACTTAATGATAAAGTATTAAAGATAAAGTATTGGAAGGGTTTGGAAGACCGACTGTTTTAAACCAGCTAACCTCATAGGCAGTTGAACTTTAACTGTGTGTCGCCTGCACTGCTACCCGGTCCATGGAGATCCTTTTAAAGATGGTATCAAAATGTACTGTACTATGAAATTAGTCAAGTGACAACCCATTGCTGTGTGCTTCCATGCCTTTTTATTAGAGTTTAGATCCCTAAAAATAAACCTCAAATCATCACTGTGACAGAAGAACTTGTAGAGTAGCTGATCTATCCATAACCCACCCTAAATGTGATGCATCGCTCCTTGTGAATCTGGTGCCACTTTTTATTGGTCAGCATGCTCCCAGTTTATAGTGTGATTGATAAGTGTGTCTGTCTACGTAGTGTTGTCACATAAACAGTCTGCAACATGAGACATTCTGTGTCTTTGACTTGATGTTTGTGTTGAGGTGAAGAACCATAATAGGGTTAGCCTGTTCACCAGCTTTTTTTCTCTGCATTGTTAGACACAGCACAAAATAAATGTTTTTTATACAGTACCAGTCAAAAGGCTGGACACACCTATTCGATCAGCTCCTTTGTCTCACAACAACCTCTCCCTAAGTATAAGCAAGACAAAGGAGCTGATTGTGGACTATAGGAAAAGGAGGGCCGAACAGGCCCCCATTAACATTGACCTTGCTGAAGTGGAGTGGAACGAGAGTTTCAAGTTCCTTGGTGTCCACATCACCAATGAACTATCATGGTCCAAACACACCAAGACCGTTGTGAAGAGGGCACGACAAAACCTTTTCCCCCTCAGGAGACTGAAAAGATTTGGCATGGGTCCTCAGATCCTCAAAGTTCTACAGCTGCACCATCGAGAGCATCATGCAGTAACAGTGTTCAGTCGTGGCCAAAAGTTTTGAGAATGACACAAATATTTTTAAGAGGCCATCACAACTCTGTTTTCTCACTCAATTGCATAGCTTATAGAAACGTTGTGCAACATGAGCTCTCATGAAGTGTTTGATTGGATTTTACATTGTATTTGAATTGATGTCAGAATGATTCGAGGGGCAATAGAGTGCCAGGCAGTTAGCAAGTTTGGTAGGCTACTAATGACCATCAGCAGCATCAGAGCTTGGAGAAGCCTAATTACTGTGACTAAACGGTCACATGGAATCTGACTGCCGTCATGACTCATGACTGCCGGTGTGGCGGTAATACGGTCAATGTAACAGCCCTAATTCACACCATCAGATCCTAGTCCATGAGAACTGATGTGATGTCACCTTGGTGGGCACTCCTCCCAGTGCAGAACTCATGTGTGGGTTCAGGTCTGGTCACGGTGTCGCAGTAAGTCTCGTCCACCTCAAGAGCCATCATAGTGGACACACCGATACTGATACCTGCAGAGCATAGACTACTATGACCAATATAATACTAAACAATCAGGCTTACACTAAATATCCCACTGAACATGTATCCTTTATGGTTATTTTGTTCATGAGACTAAACTATCTTTAGTGGGAGGTATGATCAATGTGTAGAGAAGAGACAATAAGTGATTTGCCAGTACCGGTATGTGTGTTTGTTAATGTTGGTGTAATGTATGTGAACGTGTTTGACAGTATGTGTGTCTATGTGTACATTGTATGTGTGGTGTGACTGGTAGCTGCACCTGTGGTACATGTTGAACTGCAGGGTGCATACACAGATACCTTCCATCTGTACAAGTTAGCAAGGCTGATGTCGGTCTAGCAATCGCACCTCAAACTCATTGCTGCTGGAACACACGGGAGAGAGAAGGAAAAATAATGATAAAACCAGAGGATAGGAAAAAGAGATGAGACGCACACAGAGGGAGAAAGGTGATTGAATGTCTGAATTAAACTAAATTGAAGCCAACAAATTAGGTAATTAATATAAAGGTAGTCGTAATTCAATATGAAGGTGCAAAGAGCTTTCAAACAAAAGCACATCTACAGTTGAAGTCGGACATTTACATACACTTAGGTTGAAGTCATTAAAACTCGTTTTTCAACCACTCCACAATTTTTTTGTTAGCAAACTATAGTTTTGGCAAGTCGGTTAGGACATCTACTTTGTGCATGACACAAGTAATTTTTTCAACAATTGTTTACAGACAGATTATTTCACTTATAATTCACTGTATCACAATTCCAGTGGGTCAAAGTTTACATACACTAAGTTGACTGTGCCTTTAAACAGCTTGGAAAATTCCAGAAAATTATGTCATGCCTTTAGAAGCTTCTGATAGGCTAATTGACATCATTTGAGTCAATTGGAGGTGTACCTGTGGATGTATTTCAAGGCCAACCTTCAAACTTAGTGCCTCTTTGCTTGACATCATGGGAAAATCAAAAGAAATCAGCCAAGACATCAGAAAAAATGTTGTGGACCTCCACAAGTCTGGTACATCCTTGGGAGCAATTTCCAAATGCCTGAAGGTACCACGTTCATCTGTACAAACAATAGTACCCAAGTAACACCATGGGACGACGCAGCCGTGATACCGCTCAGGAAGGAGACGAGTTCTGTCTCCTAGAGATGAACGTACTTTGGTGCGAAAAGTACAAATCAATCCCAGAACAACAGCAAAGGACCCTGTGAAGATGCTGGATATAAGACAAGTCCACAGGAAGACAAGTCCTATATCGACAGAACCTGAAAGGCCGCTCAGCAAGGAAGAAGCCAGTGCTCCAAAACCGGCATAAAAAAGACAGACTACGGTTTGCAACTGCACATGGGGACAAAGATCGTACTTTTTGGAGAAATGTCCTCTGGTCTGATGAAACAAAAATAGGACTGTTTGGCCATAATATTTTTGGAGGAAAAAGGGGGAGGCTTGCAAGCCGAAGAGCACCATCCCAACCGTGAAGCACGGGGGTGGCAGCATCATGTTGTGGGGGTGATTTGCTGCAGGAGGGACTGGTGCTGGAACTTAAAAAATAGATGGCATCATGAGTGAGGGAAATTATGTGGATATTTTGAAACAACATCTCAAGACATCAATCAGGAAGTTAAAGCTTGGTCGCAAATGGGTCTTCCAAATGAGCAAGGACCCCAAGCATACTTCCAAAGTTGTGGCAAAATGGCTTAAGGACAACAAAGTCAGGGTATTGGAGTGGCCATCACAAAGCCCTGACCTCAATCCTATAGAACATGTGTGGGCAGAACTGAAAAATCGTGTGCGAGCAAGGAGGCCTACAAACCTGACTCAGTTACACCAGCTCTGTCAGGAGGAATGGGCCAAAATTCACCCAACTTATTGTGGGAAGCTTGTGGAAGGCTACCTGAAACATTTGACCCAAGTTAAACAATTTAAAGGCAATGCTACCAAATACTAATTTAATGTACGTAAACTTCTGACCCACTGGGAATGTGATGAAAGAAATAAAAGCTGAAATAAATATTTGTCTCTACTATTCAATCTGACATTTCACATTCTTAAAATAAAGTGGTGATCCTAACTGACCTAAAACAGGGAATTTTTACGCGGATTAAATGTCAGGAATTGTGTTTCAAATGTATTTGGCTAAGGTGTATGTAAACCTTCAACTGTATATGATAGCCATATAGATTTTAAGACAAACTAATTTTACATCACCACATCTTTGAACACAAGAAGAGGTATGAAATAAATGATTTTGTTGAAATCACAAACATGGGTAGAACCCCAAAAGTCTGACAATTCTGTAACTCAACTAGGGTACTAGAGTGATGCATGTCCAAACAAGAACGTGCAGGCCCCACTTTTCAGGTTTTAACGCACAAGGCTATCAAACCCGGAACCTCCCGGAAGTTCCAAATCACTACCTTTTTGGAGGTGGTGGCGACCAGCAGTGGGGACGATTGTTGCCCAGCCATATCAAGGACGATTGATACCTACCAATGGTCTAGTTACTTCCCACTCTGAACACATTGGTTAAATCAATGTCGTTTCCACATCATTTCAATTCAATTACTTTGAACCAATGTGGAATAGATGTTGAATTGACGTCTGTGCCCAGTGGGTTTAGACAGAAGCAAAAGTAGGGAGGTTGGTTGGTCGGAGAGGATGAGTGGGCGTAAAAGGCAACTGTCTAACAATCCAAAGGTTGTGCGTTCGAGTAGCATTTTAGCAAACCCTTCCCGTAAAACCTATTCTAAACTTAACCCAATTCACCTAACCTGCTATATAAATTCACCTAACCAATGTCGTTTTAGTTCTCGGATCCACTCACGTAAATTATCATAACCTTCTTCGTTAGTTCACCTAACCACCAACGTAAATTCTCCCCATAATTAGGGGTTCAAGTAGCGAAGCTGTGTAAAACCCTTTTGTATTTGTTGCAATTCATTATTATTCTCCTGCCGATGATTTGGTGAAAAAAATATAAATTCCTGTGAGATGGTAAGGCTTAGGAGGGTGCAACCTTGCATGTTGGTAAAGCACCAAGGGCCACACCCTCTCATGCAATGCCATGCCAATGGCCACGTGGT